>NC_044984.1:12700379-13004000 GCF_008728515.1 Papio anubis | reverse complement strand
TCTACTCCTGTATTCCATCTCCCACTTCTGCATTTCCATTTCCAACTCCTGCATTCCATCTCCCTCAGCTGCATTGCCATTTCCCATTCCTGCATTCCGTCTCTCTCTGCTGCATTCCCATTCCTCTCTGCTGGATTCCCATTTTCCACTCCTGTATTCCGTCTCTTACTCCTGCATTTCCATTTCCCACTCCTGCATTTCATCTCCCTCTGCTGCAATCCTATCTACCACTGCTGCACTCCCATTTCCCACTGCTGCGTTCCATTTTCTTATGCTACAACCCCCTCTGCTGCATTCCCATATTTTCTACTTCTGCAACCCATTTTCCTCTGCTGTATTCCTATGTCCCTCTACTACATTCTCAATTTCCTTTGTTGCATTTCCCTTTGCTACACTCCCCTCTGCAGCATTTCCATTTTCCACTCATGCATTCCTATTATCTTCTGCTGCATTTCCATTTTCCACTCCTCCATTTCCCCCTGATGCATTCCCATTTCTCACTACTACATTCCCTCGCCTGCCTTTCCCAGTACTGCATTCCCCTTTCTCCATTTCTGTTCTCCTCTGCCTCATTCCCATTTCCCACTGCTCCATTCCCCTCTGCTGTATTCTCATTTCCCACTGCCGCATTTCCATTTTCCACTGATGCATTTCCCTCTGCTGCATTCCCCTTTACTGCATGTTTCACTGCTGCAATGATAGGCTGTTCATTCTTGCAATCCAGCTTTTTCCCCACCTCCCTATGCTTTGCCCCATGCCTAAACTTGGCTCTGGTCAAGCCAGTGAACACTGCAGGCTTTCTCTGTTATTTGATACTGTTAAAAAATCCTGGTTGAAATTTTCTTTCCTTTGTGGTATCCACAATGGCAATGATTCCCAATTATCTTCCTGCCTCTTGAGCTGATACATACAGGGATTTTCCCCCTCATCTTAATACGTTACTCCTCTTCAGCCCACCTCCTACAAATAGGCAGACTCTTCCTAATTTAGCGCTCTTATTTTTTATTGCACACACACACTCATTTAGATCTAATGCTTCAACTAACAACTAGAACCTATAAGCTCCAAATCTATACCTGTAACCAGATCCATGTCTGAACTCCAGAGTAATATTTCTGCCTTCCTGTTGTAATTCACACCTGAAATCTCTTGGTGGCCTCAGACACAACCTCCATGCAATAGAATGTATTAGTTTGTCCCCACACCTGCTCATTCTCCTGCAGCCCTTGTCTTGGCAAATCACACCACCATTTGCCTGGACCGCCAAAGCAAACTCCAAGTGCGATAGTCCACACTGAATAGACACTAACTCCAGCCCCTTCTACTGCCTATCTCTCTCAAACCTGGCCCTTGTCTTCAATCCACTTCCAAGATGGCTCATCCTGTGTCATCTCCCGTCCTACACAACACTAGTGCTCTCTTTCCAAAATGCTGCACTGTCCATCATTCAGCTGCCAAACATTTGTTCATAGCTCCTTGTTACCTATGGAATAAAGTCAAAACTACTTGTATATCATGAAGATCTTCATAATCAATCCCCATTCACTTTTCCTGCCTCATGTCCCATGAGTACCACATGTTCCAGTATAGCTGCATTTTCCCGGACATGCCAGGATCAGCTACTTGATATGTTCTCTCCCTGCCTCCCAGCCCTACCCTGACTTCTCCAGCTTCTCCTTCCATGTGAAATCCTGATCACTCCTCGATGCACTGTCAGCATCATCCCCTCTTTGATGTCTTTCCTGACCCCTTTCCCTTCAGGCACAATGAAGAGCCTCCTCCCTTAGTCCTCCCACGGTGCTTGAGTCATTTTCCCCTTACAGTGCAATGACACTGAATTTTAAACTGAAGGCAGCACCCATGATGAAAACTAAGCATGGTCCTTAGCTCTCACTTCTAATGGATCTTTTATAAATAAATGAGTTGGTAAGTAACCAAATGAAAGCATGAATGAGAAAAACTGAAATCAGGGTTCTACCTACCAAAGAGTTGCTCAGTGTGATGTAAATGAGAACAGATCTTCTGGTAGGAGAGTGATTTGCTTCAGAGACAGTTGACTTCTCTGAACTTAATTATATTTCTTTTTCAATTAGAATTGTCTTAACTAATCCTCCAGCAATTCTGTAGCTGAGTTACTTGTAACTCAGAAGGGAATATGTCATTTAACTTATGCTCAACACTGTGTAATTACAGCAACTTCAGTGCATGTTATTTCCCGTGTACACCAGTTAGGATACTTTTTTCTTAAAGAAATGAAATTTGATCCAGTGGTTTAGAAGAATTGCAGAAGGACTGTGAATCACCCATCGATTCGAGCAAAAGGAAACAGTAAAAGCACTGGTGAGGGCATCTTTTTCCAGCCTGTGAGTCTTAACCTATATGTAAGTTGTAAAATCAATTGAGGGAGTTCCATTTAGCATTTAAAATGAAACAGAATAAAATCAAACAGGAAGTACCAAAGTATATTGCATATAGTAAAGTAAGTATTAATTTCTAAAACTTTAATTTCAGATGCACGTGTGTGTATACATCTTTGTCATGGACTGTAGTGTAATATTCTTACCATATGTCATAATCAAAAAGTTAGAAAACAGTGGTTAAAAGTATTTATTGAATTTTATTGATTATTAGGTCTGCTGCCAACTCCCTATGTGACTTTGAACAATTGTTTAACCCTAGTTTTCTCTTCTATAAAACAGGAATAACACTCACTTCTTAATGCTATTATAGTGCTTAGTGCTTATCACAAAGTACTATATGAGATTTAATATATTATAATTATATATTATATTTATATATTAATTAACAGTGATATGTTATATATATTACTACTATAGTCTATAATTAATAACTGGACTGGTCTCAAACTATTAACCTCATAAAGAAGTGAGAATAGATTTGCTATAGTGCTGGTTCATAGATATATGAGTCTAATATGGAAAATATAAAGTATTTCCTAATGTGTTGAGTTCACCAATTCAATTCAATAGATATTTACTGAGAATCTACTACACAGTTTCTGTACTTAGGAAATTAGAATCTTTTTCCTAATTAGAAAAAAGAATTTCTAAATTAGAAATTAGAATATTTTTCCTGTTTCTACTGGCAGGAAGGCACTAGGCCAAGCCTGGACCAGAATACAAGTTACAGGGTAATACTTCTTGCCCTTGAGCACTTAAGACCTAGTAGAGTATCTAAGATACAAAAACAAATGTCTCATTAAAAGGCAATATATAATATATGAAGAGTAAAAACAATGCCACAAGAGAACAAAGGAAATAACTTCTGGCTAAAGACATCACAGTATGGGAAGATGGGGTAACAAAGGTGGTTCTCTTTGAGGAAGGACATGAAGAATGGGTACTATTCAAATGAGAGAAGACAGGAGAAAATGTATCCTGGGCAAGGCAAGGACACCACATAAAGTATGGTGATGGGAGACTGCTATGTTTATTTAAAGAAGGAGCACGAAACCTATCACAAGAATTATAAGAGGTAAGAATGGAAACAGAGAGCAAACTGGGTTTTATGCTTTTGCCTTCGTTAACACTGATAACAGCATCTTTTCCAAAAGTTTTTTCCCAGCATCTGAGCACCATCTCCCATCCTTTCAGCTCAACTTCTTCTTGAGTGCTTTGACCTAGAATAGCCTTCCAGTCCACTGAGCCTGCCACTTCCCCCACTGCTCCCACACATCTTCACTGTCCTATCTCTGGCCAAGCCACATCATCATACTCCTTCCCTCACAAGCATCATGAACTCCTTTGCCCTCTTCTCTGTCCAGGGAAATTGCCAGACAATGCCAAAGACTGGTTAAACAAACTGGCTACTCTGAGCCTCCTCCACGACTGGTGAACTCTGAAGAAAAGTATATACTGTGCTGTTTTGCCTTAAATTCATGAACACACATTTTAAATGGCATTCAACATTGATGAATGGCAATCCTATAACACTTCCACAGTATCTCAACTCTGGAAATCTTCGAAACTACTATTTCACACTTAGTCCCTGGAGACAGTTCAAATAATTGTTCTGACACTAGCTATGTGAGTTTAATCTCAGTGTGACTTAGTTTCTTCATATGTAAATATGTACCTATGTGGTTTCCTCATATGGGGAACCACTATATAGGATTGTTATGAAAATTAAATGGATTAATAAATGTAAAACATTTGTATACTACCCAGAACATGGTAAGTGCTATAAAAATATTTACTATAATTATTGTTCTTCTCTCTCTTTAAAGTCCCCCATTTCTTTTTCCCTTTTCACTTAATTATTGACCTTATCTCATACTTTAGTTGGAAATAAAAATAATTGAAGTCAGGTATAGTGTGCATGCCTGTAGTCCCAGCTACTTGGGAGGCTGAAGTGGGAGGATCGTTTGAGCCCAGGAGTTCAAGGCCAGCCTCAGCAAGATAGTGAGAACTGTTTCTCATAAATAATTTTAAAAACCCCCACAAAATTTTAAAATAAAAACACTTGGGAGAAGACTCTGGGAAGATGAAGGAGTGGGGAGCACCAAAAATCTGTCTCCCACCTAGAAAACAATAGCACAAAAGAATTCTGGAGTCTTTTGAAGGCTTTCAGCTTCCAGGGGAAGACTTGCATAGTAAATTGCAATCAACTGTGGTCAATTTCAGCTGTTAGCGTAACAGTAGCTGTCCATCTCCTATTCCAGCCCTGTGGCAGGCAATTGTGCACATGTTCCTGGAGCAGCCTGCACATAGCTTGCAGGAGCCAGAGTGGGCAAAAAGGATCCTGTCCTTTAAATATCAGGGATGTATGCCTTGACCACTGATGGCTGCTTCTGATAACAAAGTACAGATACAGAAACAGTTGGCTATTTTTGTTACACCTTCCCCTATTGTTACAAGTCCTTCCCCCACTGACTCAGGTAACTTCCAGGGGATTTAATGAGAACAAAGAGACAATGTACCAGAATCTCTGGGACACAGCTAAAGCAGTGTTAAGAGGGAAATTTATAGCACTAAATGCCCACATCAAAACCAACAACCTAACATCACAATTAAAAGAACTAGAGAACCAAGAGCAAATAAACCCCAATGCTAGCAGAAGACAAGAAATAACCAAGATCAGAGTGAAACTGAAGGAAATAGAGACACAACAAACCCTTCAAAAAATCAACAAATTCTGGAGCTGGTTTTTTTAAAAAATTGATAAAATAGACCACTAGCTAGACTAATAGAGTAGAAAAGACAGAAGAGTCAAACATAACCAGAAATTATGGTTCTGGGGGATATCACCAGTGAACCTACAGAAATACAACCATCAGAGAATACTACAAACATCTCTATGCACATAAACTAGAAAATCTAGAAGAAATGGATAAACTCCTGGACACATACACCCTCCCAAGACTGAACCAAGAAGAAACTGAATCCATGAATAGACCAATAAGTTCTGAAATTGAGGCAATAATAATAGCCTACCAACCAAAAAAAAAAGCCCAGGACCATACAAATTTATAGCTGAATTCTATCAGAGATACAAAGAAGAGCTGGTACCATTTCTACTGAAACAATTCCAAAAAACTGAAAAGGAGGGACTCCTCCCTGACTCATTTTATGGGGCCAGCATCATTCTGATACTAAAACCTGGCAGAAATACAACAAAAAAAGAAAACTTCAGGCCAATATCCTTGACGAACATTGATGCTAAAATCCTTAATAAAATACTGGCAGACTGAATCCAGCAGCACATCAAAAAACATTTACCACAATAAAGTTGGCTTCATCCCCAGGATGCAAGGTTTCTTCAACATACGCAAATCAATAAATGTAATTCATCACATAAACAGATATAAAGACAAAAACCACATGATTATCTCAATAGACACAGAAAAGGCCTTTGATAATATTCAACATCCTTTCATGTTAAAAACTCTCCATAAACTAGGTATTAAAGGAACATACCTCAAAATAATAAGAACCATATATGACAAACCCACAGCCAATATCATACTGACTGGGAAAAAGCTGGAAGCATTCCCCTTGAAAACCAGCAAAAGACAAGGATGCCCTCTCTCACCACTCCTATTCAGCATAGTATTGGAACTTCTAGCCAGGGAAATCAGGCAAGAGAAAGAAATAAAGGGTATTCTAATAGGAAGAGAGGAAGTCAAATTATCTTTATTTGCAGATGACATGATTCTATATCTAGAAAACCCTATCCTCTCAGCCAAAAGGTTCTTAAGCTGATGAACAAATTCAGCAAAGTCTCAGGATATAAAATCAATGTGCAAAGATCTCTAGCATGCCTATACACCAACAACAGCCAAGCAGACAGCCAAATTATGAATGCACTCCTGTTCACAATTACTACAGAAAGAATAAATACCTAGGACTACAGCTAACGAGGGAAGTGAAGGACTTCTTTAAGGAGAACTGCAAACCACTGCTCAAGGAACTCAGAGAGGACACAAACAAATGGAAAAACATTCCATGTTCATCAATAGGAAGAATCAATATTGTGAAAATGGTCATACTGCCCCAAGTAATTTATAGATTCAGTGCAATTCTCATTAAACTACCATTGACATTCTTTATAGAATTAGAAGAAACTATTTAAAAATCCATATGGAACCCAAAAAGAGCCTGAATAGCCAAGACAATCCTAAGCAAAAAGAACTAAGCTGGAGGCATCACGCTAGTAGACTTCAAACTATACTACAAGGCTACAGTAACCAAAACAGCATGATACTGGTACAAAAGTAGATATATAGACCAATGGAACAGAATAGAGAACTCAGAGATAAGGTTGCACATCTACGACCATCTGATCTTCAACAAACCTGAAAAAAAATGAGCAATGTGGAAAGGATTCCCTGTTAATAAATGGTGCTGGGACTGAAACTAGACCCCTTCCTTATGCCTTGTACAAACATTAACTCAAGACGAATTAAAGACTTAAATATAAAACCCAAAACTATAGAAAACAGAAAAAAATCTAAGCAATGCCATTCAAGACACAGGCACAGGCAAAGATTTCATGACAAAAATGCCAACAGCAGTAGCAACAAAAGCAAAATTTGGCAAATAGGATCTAATTAAACTAAAGAGCTTCTGCACAGCAAAAGAAACCACTAACAGAGTGAACAGACAATCTACGGAATGAAAGAAAATTTTTGAAATCTATCTATCTGACAAAGTCAGATAGATCCAGAGGCTACATGGAACTAAAGCAAATTGATGAGGAAAAAACCCCATTAAAAAGTCGTCAAAGGACATGTCGTCTCAAAAGAAGACATCCGTGTGGCCAACAAACATATGAAAAGAAGCTCAACATCACTGATTATTAGAGAAATGCAAATTAAAACCACCGTGAGATCAGAATGGTGATTATTAAAAAGTCTAAAAACAACTAGTGGTGAGGTTGTGAAGAAAAAGGACCACTTTTACACCATTGGTGAGAATATAAATTAGTTCAACCATTGTGGAAGAAAGTATGGCAATTCCTCAAAGATCTAGAGACAGAAACACCATTTGACACAGCAACCCCACTACTGGGTATATACCCAAAGGAGTATAAATCATTCTATTATAAAGATACATGTATTTGCATATTCACTGCAGCACTATTTACAATAGCAAAGACATGCAATCAACCCAAATACCCATCAATGATAGACTGGATAAAGACAATGTGGTACATATAACCATAGAATATTATGTAGCCATAAAAAGTAATGAGATCATGTCTTTGCAGGCTCATGGATGGAGCTGAAAGCTGTCATCCTCAGCAACCTAATGCAGGAAGAGAAAACCAAATATCATATGTTGTCACTTATAAATGGGAGCTGAATTATGAGAACACATGAACACAGAGGGGAAAAAACACACACTGGGACCTGCCAGGGGTCGGGGGAGAGCATCAGGAAGAATAGCTAATGGATGCTAGGTTTAATACCTAGGTGATGAGGTGATCTGTGCAACAAACCATCATGGCACACATTTACCTATGTAACAAACCTGCACATCATACACATGTACCCTGAAATGTAAAATAAAAGTTGGGGGGGAAAAGTTCAGGAGAGTTATGAAAAACAAAACCCCTTCAGGTCAGGCATAGGCAGCTCATGCCTGTAATCTTAGCACTTTGGGAGGCCAAGGTGGGCAGATCACTTGAGGTCAGGAGTTGGAGACCAGCCTGGCCAACATGGCAAAACCCTGTTCTACTAAAAATACAAAAACTAGCCAGGCATGGTGGTGCACACCTGTAGTCCCAGCTACTCAGGAGGCTGAGGCACAAGAATTGCTTGAATCAGGGAGGCGGAGGTTGCAGTGAGCCAAGATCTTGCACCTATACTCCAGCATGGGTAACTGAATGAGACTCAGTATCAAAAACATAAAACAAACAAACAAAAAAACCCTTCAATATGTCTTAATTACAGTGGTCATAGGGAACACTCATATGAATATTCTGAAATCAGGGAAAAATAAAGCCTTATCCTGTGAAAGCAAAAAGAGCTAGCAAGCTAAACAGTAACCTTTAGGACATGCAAAAATAACTGCAACTGTGGAGAAAATTGGTAACCATGCACACTCAGGAAAGGGGCAGGCTCAGAAGACCTTAAGTTTATACCACAGGCTGATCTTTGGCACTGAGAGACATCATCTACAACAAAAAAAATAAAACCAATAACAAAAAACAGCAAACTTTGGGGAAGAAGGAAAATCTGAATTCCAGAAGTATCACATTTTTAGGTCCTAATGTTCAGTTTTCAACAAAGAACATCCCAAGACCTATGAAGAAACAGAGAAGTATGACCCAAAGAAAAAAAATCAACAGAAATTGTCCCTGAAAAAAATCTGATGGCAAATGTGCTAGACAAATAATTTTAAACAATTGTCTTAAAGATGCTCAAAAAACTAAACAAAGACATGGAGAAAGTCAAGAAAATGATGTAGGAACAAAATGAAAATATCAATAAAGAGACCGTATTAGTCTATTCTGACACTTATATGAAGATACTACCTGAGACTGGGTAATTTTTAAAGAAAAGAGGTTTAATTGACTCACAGTTCCACATAGCTGGGGAGGCCTCAGGAAACTTACAATCATGGTGGAAGGTGAAGCGGAAGCAAGGACCTTCTTCCCATGGCAGCAGGAGAGAGAAGAGAGACATAAGAACAAAGGGAGAAGGGCACCTTATAAAACCATCAGATCTCGTGAGAACTAACTTACTATCATGAGAACAACATGGGGGAAACCACCCCCTGATTCAATCATCTCCCTCCCTCAACATATGGGGATTACATGTCTTTCCTTCAACATATGGGGATTACAATTTAAGATGAGATTCGGGTCCAAACCGTATTAGAGATAGACAACCGAAAAAAAAATATGTAAAACACAAGAACAAAACTGAAATGAAAAATCTATTAGAGGGATTCAAAGGTAGATTTAAGCAGGCAGAAAAATCAGCAAACTTGAAGATAGGATAACAGAAATTATCAAGTCTGGAATAGAAAGAAAAAACATTAAAGAAAAATGAATAAAGCCTATGGGACCTGTGAAACACCATCAAGTGAACCAACATACACATTGTGGAAGACCCAGAAGCAGAAAAGAGAGAACACGTGAAGAAATAATGGCTTCAAACTTCCCACATTTGGTGAAAGGCACGAATATAAACATTCAGGAATGTCAATGAACATCAAGAAAGATGAATTTTAAAAGATTCACACTGAGACACATTACAATCAAACTGTGAAAATCCAAAAACAAAGAGAAAATATTGAAAGCAGAAAAAGAGAAGAGAGAAATATATAAAGGATTCTTAATATGATTATCAGCAGGTTTCTCAGCAGAAACTTTGGAAACCAGGAGGCAGTGGGCTAAAACGAAATAATCTGTTACTAAGAATTCTATATCTAGCAAAACTG
This sequence comes from Papio anubis, assembly GCF_008728515.1. Classification (NCBI taxonomy): domain Eukaryota; kingdom Metazoa; phylum Chordata; class Mammalia; order Primates; family Cercopithecidae; genus Papio; species Papio anubis. Next base: position 12,994,092 of record NC_044984.1, on the reverse strand, counting down.
TATTTTAAAAGTGAGGGAGAAATTAAGATATTCCCAGATAAACAACAGCTGAGAGAGTCTATTATCATTAGACCTGCCCTGTGAGAAATGCTCATTTTCGTTTCACTCTTAAAGAAGTCCTGCAGGGTGAAATGAAAAAACACTAGACAGTAACTTGAAGCCATATGAAGAACTACAGATCTGAATATAGGTAAGTACATGGCCAATTATAAAAGCAAATATTATTACAGAAATTGTTCATAATGTGACTTTGTTTTCTAGAGTATTAGAAACTAATACTTTTTTAAAAACACACAATTACTAGTCTAAAAGCTAATATTATTAAACCTTGGTTTATAACTCTACATTCTGTTTTCACTTGACTAATGAATTTAAAATCATTATTTGACATAATATAATTCTGTTTCAAGGCACACAATGTATTAAGATGTACTTTTGTGACATCAACAGCTGAAAGAGGTGGGTCTAGCTCTATAAAAACCAGAAGGTTTGCATGTTACTGAAATTTTACTAGTAAAATTCAAATTACAGTGTTATAACTTTAGGTCATTAAATGTAATCGCCATGGTGGCCACAAAGAATATAGCTATGGGATATACACAAAAGGAAATGAGAAAGGAATTTGAACACTTCATTATTAAAAAAAAATCAAACACAAAAGAAGACAGTAATGCACAAAGTAAGGGATGAAAAGAGCTATAAAGCCATAGAAAACAAATAACAAAATACAGAAACAGATGCTCCCTTATTGGTAACTGGCTATTTTAAATGTAAACTCTTTTGTAAACTTTGACAGAGAATTAAACTCTCTATCAAAATGCAGAAATGGATAGAATGAATAACAGCATATGATCCAACTATATGCTGTCTGTAAGAGAATCACTTTAGATTCGAAGACACAAATAGATTTAAAGTGAAAAAATATATAAAGATATTCCATGCAAATAGTAACCAAAAGATGGCAGGGGTGGTTATCCTAATATGAGAATAAGCGGACTTTAAATAAAAAAAGAGTTATAAGAGACATTATATAAGTTTCAATATAGCAAGAATATATAAAAATTATAAACATATATGTACCTAACAACAAACCATAAAAAATATGAAGCAAAAACTGACAGAATTGAAGGAAAACATAGTTTTACTATAATAGTTGGAGACTTTAATACCCCCTCTGAATAATGGGTAGAACAACTGCACAGAAGACAAGTAAAGAAACAGAAGACTTAAAGGACACATAAAACTAACTAGATCTAACAGACATATACTGAACACTCTACCCAACAGCAATAGCATACATATTTATCTTGAGACATTTGTGATATTTTCCCGTATAGACCATATTTAGGCCACAAATTGAGTATCAGTACATTTTAAGATAGATTTCATACAGGGTACCCTCTCTGACCATAATGGGATGAAGTTAGAAATCTGTAAGATAAGTAAAGCCAGAAAAATTCAAAAATTTGTGGAAATTATACAGTGTACTCTTAAACAATGGATCAAAGAAAAAAAATCACAAAGGAAATTGAAAAATATTGACAAATTTAAATGAAAACACAACATATCAAAACTTATGGGACACAGCAAAAGCAGTGCTAAGGAGAAAACGCATAGCTATAAATGTATTAAAAACCTGGAAAGATCTCAAATCAACAATCTAACTTTAAAACTTAAGGAACTAGAGACAAACAAACTAAACCCAAAGCTAATAGAAGGAAGGAAATAATAATTAGAGATAAATAAAATAGAAAACAGAAAAATAATTGAGAAAGTAAATGAAATCAAAAGTTGGATTTTTGAAAAGATCAACAAAATTGACAAACCTTTAGTTAGATGGACTAAAAAAAGAAGACTTAAATTATTAAAATGAGAATTGAAAGTAGAGAGATTACAAAGTATATGGAAATAAAAAAGATTATAAGGGAGCATTATGAATTACTGTATACCAACAAATTGGATAAGTTAGATAAAATGGTCAAATTCATAGAAACACAAAACCTATGAAGACTAAATTATAAAGATATAAAACACCTGAATAGACCTACAACTAGTAAGGCAATTGAATCAATAATTTAAAATCTCCAGTGAAGAAAATTCCTGTACCTGATGGCTTCACTGGTGAATTCTACCAAACATTTAAAAAAGCTAACACTAATCCTTCTCAAATTTTTCAGAAAATTGAAGAAGGAGGAGGATTTCCTAACTTATTCTATGAGGCCAGCATGACTCTGACACCAAAGCCAGATAAAGACACTATAAGGGGAAAAACTTCAGATGAATATACCCTATAAACATTGACGCAGAAATCCTCAACAAAATTCAGCAGCCTATTAAAAGGATTATATCAATGATCAAGCGGGATTTATTTCTGGAATGCAAGGATGGTTCGATATATGAAAATCAATTAATGTAATACATCACATTAACACAATGAAGGGAGTAAAACACATGATAATCTCAATTGGTACAGGAAAAAGCATTTGACAAAATTCAACACTTTTTCATGGTTAAAACACTCAACAAACTAGGAATAGAAGAAAACTACCTCAACATAATAAAAACACTATATGGTTTTTATATAAACATCATCCCCAACGGTAAAAGACTGAACTATTTCCTTCTAAGATCAGGAACAAGGAGAAGATGCTCCCTTTCACCACTTCTATTTAACACAGTATTGGAAGTTCCAGCCAGAGAAATTAGGCAATAAAAAGGAATAAAAGACATCCAAATTATAAAGAAGTAAAATTATCTGTTTGCAGATGATATGCTCTTATATAGTATACAGAAAATTCTAAAGATTCCACCATGAAATAATTATAACTAATATATGAATTCAGCAAAGTAGCAGAATACAAAGTTGACACATAAAAATCAGTTGCATTTCTATGCACTGACAATGAACAATCTGAAAAGAGAACTATGAAAACAATTTCATTTACAATCTCACCAAGAAGAATAAAATACTTAGGAATTAACTAAGAAACTGAAAGAATTGTACAATGAAAACTATAACACACTGCTGAAAGAAATTAGAGAAGACATAAATAAATGAAAACACATCCCAAGTTCATGAATTGAAAGATTTATTATAAAAAATGTCAATACTAACACAAGGAGATCTACAGATCCAATGCAATTCCTACCTATCCAAATTTCAATGACTTTTTATTATTGCACAAATAGAAAAACTCATGCTAAAATTTATATAAAATCTCAGGAAACTCAAAGAGCCAAAGCAGTCTTGAAAAAAGAGAACAAAGCTGGAAGACTCACACTTCCTGACTTTAAGACTTACCATAAAGCTATAGTAATCAAAACACTGTGATATTGGCATAAAAATAAACTAATGGAATAGACAAGAATGCCCAGAAATTAACTCTTGCATTACAGTCAAATGATTTTTGACAAGTATGTCAAAACCATTCAATGGGGAAAAAAATAGTCTTTTCAACAAATGGCACTGAGAAAACTGGATATCCAGGTAGAAAGGAATGAAGTTGGACCCTTAGCTAACACCATTTTCAAATTAACTGAAAATGGATCAAAAAAACTATATGTAAGAACTCAAATACAATTTTTAGAAGAAAACGTAAGACAAAATCTTAACAACATTGGATTTGGCAATGATTTCTTGGATATGAAGACAAAGGCATAGACAACAAAAGAAAAAAACAGACAAATTGAGCTTCACGAAAATTAAAAAATTGTTTCAACACTATCAAAATGGGGGAGGTTAGGCATGTGTAGGAGCAGGGGACATATGGGAAATCTCTGTACGCTCCTGATTTTGCTGTGAACCTAAAACTTTTCTTTTAAATAAATATTTTTTAAAACCACCAAAGTAACAACAACAACAACAACAACAACAAAGACACGATGAACAGAGCAAAAAGGCAACCCACAGAATGGGAGAAAATATCTGCAAATCATTTATCTGGCAAGAGATTAATATCCAGAATATACAGAGAACTTCTAAAACTCAACAACAGCAAACAAACTAAATTCACAAATAGTCAAAGGACTTGAATAGACATTTATTTAAAGAAGATATATAAATGACCAATAAGCACATAAAAAGATGCTTACTGTCATTAATCACTAGGGAAATACAAATCAAAGCTAAAATGAGATATCACTTCACATCAGTTAGGGTGGCTACTATCAAAAAACAGAAAATAACATGATGATGATGAGGTCAGAGAAGTTGAAACCATGGTGCACTGTTAGTAGGTATATAAAATGGTACAGCTGCTGTGGAAAGCAATAGGGCAATTTCTCAAAAAAATAAAAATAGAATTACCATATAATCTGTCAATTATACTTCTAGGTATATACCCAGAATAACCAAATACAGGATCTTAAAGAGATATTTGTACACCCATGTTCATGGTAGCATTGTTCACAATAGCTAAAATGTGGAAGCCACCCAAGTGTTCATTAGTGAATGAATAAGAAAAATGTGGTATATGTATACAATGGAATATTATTCAGCCTTAAAAGGAAGGAGATTCTGCAATATGCTTTAACATGGATGGACCTTGAAGATATTAATGCTAAGTAAAATAAGCCAGTTGCAAAAACACAAATACTGTACAATTATATAGTATATAAGGTACTTAGAGGAGTCAAAATCATTCCATTGTTAATGGGAACAAAGTTTCAGTTTTCCAAAAAAAAAAAAGTGATAGTTGCACAACGTTATGAATGTATTTAATACCACTAAAATGCACACTTAAAAACTGGTAAGATTGTAAATTTTATGTCATACGTATTTTAAGATAATTTATAATTTTTTAAAAAGGAGCAATTAGCAACTCCATCTTTCTTCCACCAAGTCTACCATCCTTTTGGTATTGGTGCTCATGCCTCCATACTGTCTCCTGCTTTTATCCAGAGCCAACTCTTCCCTCATGCTCTGAACCCATCTGCTCTCACCTTCACGGACTTCAGTCCTGCAACTCGTCCCCCTCTTCTGCATTAATTGCCTCTCTCCTCTCTACTACACAGACAAGCTCTGGTATTATTTAATTTTGAAATAAAACTTTCTCTTGCCCACCAAAGTCTCATTTTTTTCTCACTTTTATAGCAAAATTTCTTCAACTTCCTAATGTCACTTTATCTATTTCCTGTCCTTTCCTGTCCTGTATTCTTTCTTCAAACCCACCCGTTAGGCTTCCATTCCTACTGCTGCATTGAGACTACATTGGCCTGATGATTTTCATGTTGCTAGATCCAATAGTCTGTTATCATATTACTCCCCCTCTCAGCATCCCACACAGTTGATCACTTTCTTCATCCCAAAATAATTTCTTTTCTTGGCTTTCATGATACCTTATTCCCCGATCCTTCTCTTTCCTCACTGGTCACTTCTTCACAGACAACTGTGTCAACACTCCCTCTTCTGCAATTCAAAATATTGCTAAGCCAAAGACCTTGGTCCCAAGTGCCCATCTCAATTCCTTCCAGGTGATTACATCCAGTCTCGTGGCATTAACTACATTCCATATCCACTTTATTCTAACTTGTTTTTGCTATCATGAACTTTTCCCTAGCCTAGATGCTTACATTCAAATACTTACATTCATTGACTTCACCCTTTAACTGGGAAGTTTAATAATTATCTAAAACATAACATGATAGGAAGATAACTACAGATAACCTATCCCCGTTACCCTGCTGCTTTTGAAACTTTCCCTCTTCAATAAGTAGCATCTAGTGTCTCACGCCAAAAATCTATAAAGTAGCCTTGATTTCTCCCTATTATTCACCACAATGTATAAAACATCATCAAATCTTCTCAGTTCCATCATCAAAATATATTCAAACCAACTCACTCACTTGCGTCTCTGCTGCTTCTACCCTAACAGAAGTCAATATTATTTTTACCCTTTTTGCCCTGCTTACAGCTTATTCACCACAGAGTGGCCAAAATTATTTTTAAATGCACAAATCAGGTCATGTTACACCCCTTTGAAAACTCCTCCCACTGTTTTTTATGCTATCTGGAATAGTGTATACTCTAAGTCCTTAGCCTGACTTCACATTCCCTAAGTAATCTGACCTCTGCCTCCCCCTCTAACCTCACCTGAGACCCCTGTTCCCCTCTGGTATCCTCTGCCTGCACCAGCTTTCCTTTGGTTTCTCAGACTTTTCAAGCTCATGACCACCTTTGCCCTTGCTGCTCCTCTGCCTGGGATGCTGTTGCAGCAATCGTGACAAGGCTGGTTCATTTTTCTTCAGATCTCAGCTTAAATGCCACATTCGTGGTAAGGCAGTTTGTGGCTGCATCTAAATTAGGCATTAGATGCTCTATCATTTCACTTTATTATAATCCTCTTGATGGCACTTTAACGTATTCTTTTTGTGTGATTATGCTCTCCCCTCCCCTATCCACTAGAAAGTGAGCTCTGTCCAAGCTTTTCTGACCATTCGCCACTCACTATACCACGTGTGCCTACAACTGGCACATTCTAGAGATTAAGTAAATTTCTTGTTGAATGAGAAATGAGCTAAGATAGCTTTTGGGCTTCATAATTTAGCTATGAGGGTCCAGTGATGTGGTTAAAGGGGTATCATTTCCCACCCCCTCAGAAGGCCAGCCTCACCTCTTAATAGAACCCCAGTCCTTCATTGCACTGCATGTCCTCCCTTCTCTCCCAGCACTTCTCACCTGCACTGCTTCAATTGCCTTCTGATAACACTCCCTGTCCTCTTTCTTTCCCTGATCCAATCCGTTCTACACACCACCACCAGAACTCTTAAAATTCTTCTGTCACCATATTGCTTTCCTGCCCTAAATCTTCACAGGTTTTCCACAGCTTACAGAATAAAGTTCAAAATCTTCAGCCTGAATCAAAGAATCTTTTACAACAACTGTGAAAGCTGCCTGTGGATCTAAAAGAAATACCAAATATGTGTGGTCCAGCAGGCAGGACACTCTGAGCTGAGTTATTTCTCCCTTCCCTTCATAACTCAAGTGATTTCTTAAAGATCATAGCTGAAATTCAACATCAAATGACCCCAGAGTAGTAGCCACTGCCTCACCCCCAACCCACAATACCTGAGCAAGGCTCCACAGTCAGCATGACTACAGGTATCTGAGCTGGAGCCAAGCACACATGCACAGCAAAATGCTTTTGAGAGTTTCACAAACACAAGGTTCTTCCCAAATCAATTGGGAAGGTTTACCAAGGCTCTATGATCATTTCCTTAGTAAAAGGCTTAGGTGGATTTTGATGAGTGGTTTAGTATGTCCACACTCCTCCTTACATTCTTTTGATTCAAACCAGTATGGACCAGTTGTTCTGAATACTAAATGCAATTAGAATAATATGGGAAGCTTTAAAAAGAATACCAGTGCTGGAGCCCCACTGCAATTGAACTGAATCAGTGTCTCTGGGCTGAGACCCAAGCATCCGGGTTTTACAATCACCATAAATCTATGACCCACTAATCGAGACGTAAAATAGAATGAACTTGGAGGAATGAAGACTCCAGGGAATCCTAACACTTTCTAAAATATTAAGAATCAACATTAAAAATCCATGGGGAGGGCAAGAGGAGTGGGGGGGATAGGGAAAGGACTAAGATAATTAGCATAATAGCTAATATTTGATAACATATGATGCCAGTCACTGCTCAAAGTGCACTAACTTATCTTCACTGCAATCCTATGAGGAAAGTATTATTGCTTATCCCCATTTTACAGATGAAGAATCCGAGGCATAGAGAGGTTAATTGCCCAAGGTCAGCAAGGTAAAGCTGTGACCTGAACCCAAGAAAGCTGACTTCAGAACCCTATCTTATCTGCCACTAATAGCAGCAGCACGCACTTACTTAGGCCTTACTGAGTACAAGGTGCTCTTCTGAGAGTTTTATACATATTATCTCACAAGACTGTTGTAAAGATTAAATGAGATAATATGTGTAAAATACCTAGAACAGCACCTTGTACTATTAGTCCCTTATCTCTCGTTTACACATAAGGACACTGAAGCACATATGGGTTAAGCCACTCAACCAGGCACTCTACCAGGAATGGGGACTGGGAACATCCTTTGCTGCCCTCCTGGAGCTCCATGCTGCAGCTGTTCTGCTGGAGATAAGCAGATGTACTCAGTTTGCCTATTCTCAAGAAAATTCTTGACAGCTTCTTGGTGCTACCACAATCATTATTTATTTTAATTTTAAAAGCCTGCTTATGAAGGTGTCAGGGAGCCCACAGCAGATGTTTGATTAGTAGTACACGTGGGGTTGGTGGGAGCAGGGTCCCCTCAGCCCCTCATAGAGGCAGAATTCCCTAGCAGCGAATTCTGAACTGGATCTTTCTACAAGAAGCCAGCCTGCATATGTATCAGACAAAAATTGCAGGCCATCACCAAGTCCCCTCCTGTGGTTCCTTGGTCCCTCCCCATCCTGTGTGCCAATTCCTCATGTGCCTAGGACAGGCTGCTCATAATGCTCATCAGAGCTCCTCGAACCCGCCTCCTCCTTCTATTAATACGTATCTTCTTTTCTATTCTAAAACTGCTCACATGGATGAAGAAAGTATAATTTTAAAATGCCCAACCTGTGTCCAGGAGAGTCTTCCCCGCCCCCACCCCCCACCACCCCCCAACCTAGGCAGGAATTCAGTGGCACCATCAAGGATCACTACAGCCTTTACCTCCTGGGCTCAAGCAATACTCCCACCTCAGCTTCCTGAGTAGCTGGGACTACAAGCACCATGGCTTTGAAGGAAGTCAGGCATTAATAACGGAAATTAAAGGTACCTTGGTCAAGTTGAAAAGTTTATATTCAGTTGTACAGGCAAGAAGGAGCCATTGCTGGTTTTGAGCAGAAGAAAGTCATGGGTCCTACTTTAGAAAATCGATCTGGCAGTGATACATAGAATGAATTGGAGCAGAGAAAGGAACAGTTGGTTGGAACATGGTGCTGTGAAGCCAAAGGCTTGGGAACGTTGGCACAGATCATGTGGATTCATCAGTACAAGCCATTCTTCCTGCTAGAAACCGGTCAAAGAGCACATCTAACTGATGATGGATTTGTATTAGGAGGACAGCACTTAAAATATGTGTCTACTCTGAGCTGCTTTTATCTTCAGATACCATGTTAGGAAAAAGCTTCCATACCTCTGTCATTACTGAGTTACTAGCCTCCCTGGTGCATTAAATCTTCTATTTTCAGACCTGAATGTCCTGGGCAAGTAACTCTATTTCATAAGGATGGGGATGCTATTTAATCTCTCTTTATGTGATGCAGGGCTGGATCCAGGCAGAAATTTCTGCAGAACCCTTCTGTTACCCCCTCCCCCATGATTTGTCCCTTTCCTCTCCTTGCTTACTTTGATCATCTCTGACCCCAATCCAGGACACTCCATCCAGCAGAAGAACCATCCTCTCTCCCTGCCCATCCCCCTCCATTGTGGCTGACGTCTCCCCACATTGACTCAAGCATTCACTTGGGTGACATTAGCTGTACTTTGATCTCTGACTCTGGCACAGTGACCAACAAATTTAGGGGCAAATAATTTCAGAAGCAAAGAATAAAACATTTCTTTGGCTGTGTTTATGAGTCACTGTGGCTGCAGGAATCTTCAGCTCTGCAGAATTCTGTATTTCCAGTATTTTATTTCTAAACTTGAATAAAGCCAGGTTAGGCTACTATGTTCTAGTTCACGAACTTCTCCCATCAGACAGGCTGGGTAGAGATAAGAGAAATCAGGGGGATCTCGTTCCTATGAGAGGGACTTTTCTGGCCCCTTGGGCAAGTTTTACCATGATCTGCAAGTTCCACCATGTCTGCTGTTGAATGTAGTGTTAATCATTCTCATGGCCTGCTTATGTTTTGATCTGGGTCCTGAGTTTACGCATATTCTTTTGCAGACACTCAAGGGTAGGAGGACCTCAATCAAATCCTGCCAAATTGTGGCCACTGTGCATTGGTATAGAAAGCAGTACAGGTTACAATCAATACTTTGGGCAACCCAGATTTTCCTAATGATTTGGGGCATACAATTGCTCACTCATTATTCAGACTGCAACCTCCCTTCCACTGTTACCCCAAGAGCAGCAAATTGGACTTTCAGAGCTTTCCTTTGCCAACTGCACACATCAAGAAGGCTCTGAGAGTCACTTTTTCCTTCCATTTCTTTGTTTTTCCTTGCTGCAAATCACCCTGTTTCTCTTCCTTTCTTTAAGTTGCTGACTTCTCCTCACCCTCAAACAAAACAAAACACTCTGTTACCTTTAGAGAATCCCCTATCTCAGCCAATGGTAGCATCAGTTACCCAGAAACCCAAGATAAAATCCTGGAAGTTATCCTAGACTAGTGGTTCTCAAACTTGAACCTGCATCAGAACCAGCAAGGCTTAACACACATACTGCTGAACTCCAGCCTCAGTGTTTCTGATTCAGTAACTGGTTCACAAGGTCTGGGGTTGCCCCCAAATTTGCATTTCTAATACATTCCTAGGTGATGTTGCTGCTGCTGCTCCACCTATCACACTTTAAGAACCACTGTTCTAGAAACCTTCTCTTCTCCCCTTTCTTCCTATACCACAAATAACTAATCAGGTTTCATTGATTTATGTCTCCAACTTAGTCTATCTTCTCCCTGGCACTGCTATACTAGGTCAGGCCTTTGCCATTCTTTCTTAAGTTCTTGAAATCACCTGTAAGCCGCACCTCTCTCCCTCCAGTCTTGCCCCTTAAATATATATAGCTAGTGAAATGATCTCTCCAAAACACAGGTCAGGCCCCATTTTTTCCCTAATAACAACCTTTCAGTGGCTTTTACGCTACCGACAGAACAATGGTTAGTTTCTTCAGCATGGCAGGCAATGCCCCTTGTGACCTGGGCCTGTCTACCTCTGCATTCCCATTTTGGAACTACCCATGTTCTAACCAAGTGCTAAAAGTCCCCAGCATGCAGCATGCAGTTGCTTGGATGCTGCCATTTTGTCTAGACCTGTGTTCCTGTGTGTACATCTTGGCTATTAGCTCAGCCTTCCATTGTCTAGGTACCCTTCCTTTATAATCCCCATGGCGACTGCAGTGACCCCACGCAGCTCTCCCAGGGTCCCCTAGCACATCTCTACACTATTTCTGAGCACCTTATATTGATATTTCCTGTTTGCATGTCCTCTTGTGGCAGGAAATTTATCGAGTTTTCTCTCTAGCACCTAGCTCAATGAATGCTTGCTGAACTGAATTTCATCACCAAAATCCCTTCTCCCCTTCTCCTGGTACTGGGCCTGGCTCTGCTTTTCCCCTACACACACTCCCCTCTTGATCTTCACAGAAGAGATCAAAGATCTCAGAAGGGCCAGTGATGGCTGAGATTCAGTCCACTGGCAGCATTTCTTAGTCACTCTGTGAAGTCTAGTTATATTTTCTCATGCATCCTTAATAAAACAACAGCTCTACTTTGCACAAAATCAGCCTTTCTCTTCAAAGACTTTGGGGAGCTTTACAGCTCTGGCTATGATATCCTAAGTGGAACCCTGTGTGGTAAGGAGAGGCCAAAAGGAGATGAAAGTGGCACATTTAAAGGCCAAAACCCAAATCAAATACATTTCTTGTGCGGTGTTTATGAGTCACTGTGGTTACAGAAATCTTTAGCTCTGCAGAATCCTGTATTTCTAGTGTTTCATTTCTAAACTTGAATAAAGCCAGGCTAGGCTAGTGTGATGTTCCAGTTTCTGAGCTTCTGACCTCAGACAGGCTGGGTAGAGATAACAGAAACCAGGCACAATCCCGAATGAGCAAATGTTTCATTTGCCTCCCCTTCCTCGGGTTCTTTTTGTTTTAGCTTTCTGAGTAGGAAATTACACACTCAGAGAAAGATGCCCCTAACTTCTTAGCCATCTATATGGTGTTAACAGATGAAAATTTCAATCCTAAAAATGTGAATGGGAGAAATTAAGATTGGGTAGAGGCTTATGTAATATTTGGGATTAAAGTTTTTAAGTAGGCAAGATGAATAAATTTTGGAAATTAATCAAACAACTGACAATGTTTCACCAAAGTATTTTATGTGTTTAATATACACTGTGCACATTCTCCTACAGGCATATGCAAATGTATAAACTTAACATATTAAATAGCAGACTAGGGGATGAGAAGCACTTTAGGTGTATAAAATATTATTATTTTCATTATTGTTATAGCAAACTTGAACACTCTTTACTGGAATCATTATTTGCTCGGAGAAATTTGCTGAGTTTGGCAATTTTCCACTGTCATTATGAATTTCTGTTTGTTAGGCAGCAGGGCCTCTGGAAGGGAAGAAGGGTAAGTAATTCAGACAACTCGTTAGAAAAGAATGCTGTTTTTTTAATCAGTTTCTTTGGCCTGAATGCTGAATCTTTTGGCCATGAATTGTCTGAACCACCGGCCCCACACCTTCCATTTCTGAGAAATAGTCACTACAGTCTTCTCTAGGTTGTCAGACGCTGGGAGGACAACGGATGGACATACCCAAGGATTCTTTCCAGCAAGAACTGTCCTGATCTATAGGCATCAGAGATAAGAGAAGCCCTGGGTGCTTTGTTCTAACAGGCTACTGAGGAATGATTGTGGGAGATGACCCTGAAATGCTGACGGAAACTCAACTCAAGATGTGACATAGCAACCTCCTTAACCAGCAAAGCAGAGCATTTCTCCAGCACTCTTTCAAGAGAACTGTTAGTTGCACCCTGGTGTGCAGACTCAACCAACAGGAGGAAGAATGGACAAATAGTTCTTGATCACTGCTGTTTGGGGGACTCTCTTGAGTTAAGCTTTTTTGTTTTCTTAATGCCAAATCTGGCTGCTACACTTTTGTATGTGGTCATCTCACTTTCTCATTCTAGGTTTGCAAACATGGATGAGAAAATATCCAGCCAAGTATTTGGTGCTACCTGGCTTACGAGCCATTGACCCAAATAACTGGGATCTCTCAATGTGGATGACAAAGACCATAAAGCAGCAGCACCCAATCCACTTGGTAAGGGTTTTTAAACAATGGGGTATAGATATTTTTACTAATGAATATTTTACAAATAAAAACATTTGTGCTGACCTAGTTGAAATTTGGCAGATGTGACTGTTCCAAACTCAGCAAAGGGATATTAAAAATAATGAATTCAATAAAGGAGTGTTACTTTCTTAATTCAAAATGTTTTATTAACTTTATTGGTATTTAATTTTTTTCCTTTTAAAATTAACTCCCTTTAGTTGAAAGGTCAGAATTATGGTTCTCTGTATATTGGGGCATATCACCCTCACCAAATCACAGACACACAGGTTAGGCCACAATTGGGTGGTCTTTTTTGCTTGAACTGTAAGAGGCACAGGAATTAACACCATTGCATTCATGAGAAGAAGCAGAAGAGAGAAAGAACATTTGTTTGGAGTAACAGTTACATTAAAAAAATCTGAGGCTCCATAAATCACAGAACATTTAACAAAGAATCTGTGACTTTTCACTGCTTTACCTCTCCCCTTAACCCTTTCTATTTCCTTTCTGGATTCTAAATTAGGGTGTATCTCAACAATTATCATGATAGCTCTCATTTATGCACCACTTGCATTGTGCTACTTATTTTATGCACATTGACCTCTTAAAGCCATACAATAATCCTATGAAATATATCCTGTTTTAGTCCCATCTTACATGTAATAAAACTGAGGCACAGAAAAGCTGAAAAACTTGCCCGAGATCACAAAGCTAATAAGTGAAGGAGTCAAGATTTGAATCTAGGTAGTTCGGCCAAAAAGAGATTAACAAAGTGCCAGTGTTTTCCTAGCCATAGTGCAGTGTCTCCCTTGGCCTAAGGAAAAGGGGGAAATTTGGATCCCCCAGATAGGATTAAATAGTGGAATTGGTCAGATTCCCAGACTCTGGGGGCTGTGGTCATAAGTGCTCTCTCTGCTACCCCATGCTCAGAAAAAGGAAATGACCAGTGAAGCCAAGAAATGCTTGATTCTAATAGGGTGTGGTAGTCCCTTCAAATGGTCCTCTGAAATCCCCACCTCCTGGTGGTCATGCTGTCATGCAGTCTGTTCCATTTTGTGGCAGGGTTGGTCTGGGACCAACAGCAAATGGCAGAAGTGATGGTATGTCACTCTCAAGGTAGATTACAATGGACGGCGGCTTCTCTCGGCTGTTCTCTTGTGTGTGCTCAGATTGTGGGCTTTGAGAAGCCAGTAGCTGTGTCACAAGTACATTCAGGAGCTGTGGAGTCACCAGCATGAGAAGGAGCTGCAGTCTGCAACCAATAGCTAGTGAGGGTCTGAGGTCTGCTGACAACCACGTGAGAGAGCTCAGAAGCAGATTTTCCAGCCCCAGTCAAGCCTAGAAATGATTGCAGCCTGGCTGACAACTTGATTAGCCAGAAGCACTTAGCTAAGACACTTCTAGATTCCTGACCCTCAGAAACTGTGAGATAATAAATGTTATTTAAGCTGATAAATGCTGAAATGATTTTGTCATTCAGCAATAGATAGCTAATACATAAGGTGTGAAGAAGCAGCTATGTAAAGTTAGTATACCTGTGCCAGAGGAAAGGAGGACCACTATGATCTGAGGGAGGAAATGGGTGTCCAAATGCAGGAGTGTGGCCCCACTATTTAGAAGCTGCATCTGTGTGAGTCTGTAATCAAGAATGAAGGTGGGCTGGGATGCCTTCTGCAAATCAGCATCGATAAGAAAGGGTAAGATAAAAACCTGCCATGGGAAATAAGGTGTAGAGCTCAGTGAGGAGCCAGCTAGGACACACAGCGAATTGTGCAGGTGCCTCTCAGTTTTTCCTCATTTGCAGGATGTGCTGCATTGAGGTGGAAATGAGCTAAGCTGTGACTAGGAAGGCCTGTCTGTGATCCCTGGAGAAAGCACTATTGACTTACCAGCCTCTGCAGTCCCTCCGTTAAAACAGAAGCTTCAGACCAGCAGGGACAGCTGAAGGGGTTCTGGGCCACACCTAGAGAAATCAGTCTCAAGTAAGATCAACCCGGGCTCACTTTACTCCAGAGGAAGAGTGGAGGAAGCATCGGCACCTTTGTCCACCTTGCAGAAAGCACTGACCTGGATTCTGAGGTGTGGCCCTGATCCCAGGAGTATTTGTTTCCCTGGGTGGCTGTAACAAAGGATCACAAACCTGGAGACTTAACACAACACAAATTTACTCTCTCACAGTTCTGGAGGCCGCAATTGCAAAGGTACAGAGTCAGCAGGGCCGTGCTCCTTTCAAGGGTGCTAGGGAAGAATCCTCGCTTGGTTCTTTCAACTTCTGGTGGTCGCCTGCATCCAGGGCTCTCCTTCCCTTCAAGCTGCACCACTCCAATTTCTGCCTCTGTCTTCACGTGATATTCTGTTCCTGTGTCTGTGTCTCTGTGTCCAAATTGCCCTATTCTTAAATGATACCAGTTGTATAGCATTTGGTACCTACTGCATCTTAATGTGATTATGCCTGCAAAGGTCACATCCACAGGTTCAGGTGGAGATAAATTTCGGGGAGACACTGACAACACTGATGTGATCAATTCTCAAACATACCCCCTCCTTGTCATTGATTCCTGGCAACTGTGGTCCTGGCAGTTCTTCCCTGGCTCCTTCTACAGACTCAGCTTCCATTTCTCTGATCTCTGCTCACCTGCCTTCCCAGACTCCCTCTGTCCATCCCTCTACCCAGCCAGAGGTGCAGAGTAGATAGTCAACATAGCTCTGGTCTAGAATTGAGGAGAACAAGGATGTCTCTTTGGGCTCTGTTGCTATGGTGTGATTTTAACTTCCTGGGTGATCAGATTTTCTGTCTATATGACGGCTAGGTATCTGTGCTACGTCTGATATGACTAACCCGTATGTTGGCTACACAGTCCCTGAGTTCCATGCCACCAGTATTATTGGAGAAACTGGCTGTCATCTTTCGGTATTAGCCTCTTCTTTCCCTTCAACAGATTAATATTGCTAACCTATTGCCTCTCTTTTAGATCTTCCTATCTTTCCTCCTGTTTAGCCAGATCCTGGTAAACACATGCAGGTTCCTGGCAGAATAGTGACCCCAACATCACCACAACCTCCCACATGGGGAGACTAGAGTCTCTGGTCCAGCGTGCCTCACCTCACAGAAAAGCATGGCCTCCACATTGAGGGAGGATTCAAATGTCTCCCGATTCTTCCAAACCCTGGTTTATGGACTCTCGTTTCCTTTCTGGAAGGCTCTGAGCTCCTGGCTTCCAAATGGCCCTTTTAGCCATTCCCTGTCCTCTTCCACCAACTCCCACTGCCACCCTCCTTACAGAGCACTCTGTCTCTGAGCAGAGCTTGCCAAGGCTGAACAGGCTTGAAGGAAGCTCACCATAGCCCAGTCATGGATGGGGAGCACGGGGATGCAGCCTAGCCTGGCCTATACAGGCTCTGTGGCTGCATGGCTGAGAGTTCCTTGCCTGCAGCCTTCTCTCAGCAGGCTCCCTTCTGTGAGAAGCCCCTGACAGTGTGCTCCCATCAGACCCAGGTGTGAACCTGAGCTCTGAATTCCAGCCCCGAAGCCTCAGGGAAGCAGGGAGAGCGGTGGCCTGTTCCTTTGGGAGACCACACACTGCTGGATTTCTGGTTTTATTTCTGATATCTGGTCATTCCAGGTAAAACTAGGGTGGGAGGACGTCACACAGCTGACAGTTCACCTCCTCGAAGAGCAGCATCTCCACCCAGCACGGGCTCAAAGGGCCAAGGTCAGACTGCAGAAGCAGCAAGGAAAGAGCCAGGGACACGCCTGGACTGAGTGCCTGCAGTGCTCCACCTCACAGCCTTCACTGTCAGTCCTAACTGGAAACGGCAGGTTATTCTCTAGTGAGGCAAGGAGGAGAGGGTTTTTTCACCTTCTGTGAAAAAAAGAGAGGAAACATCTGAGAGGAAAAGAGAATGATCTGCCGAGTCATTTGCCTGAGGAGGAAATGGAGCTCAACAAGACGCAAAAATTCATCCTCGCTCCTTTGGTGTCACTTGTGGGAGCGTGTCCCTGACTGTGCAACTGTGGGTCCCAGCACTGCAGTCCGGGAATGCTTCGAGTGGTGGTGAGGCAGCCAGCAAGGACACTCTGAGGGAGGTACAGGCTCCAGGGTGTTCTGAAGGGGAGGCAAAGATGTAACCAGTCCGTGTGACTGATGAGAGACTCAAAATTACGGTACAGGGAATAGGAGGTGGGGGCCCAGTCCAAACCTCCCATCAGGATACAGGGCTTGTCCTGAAGACTTGCTGGTGACCTGTGTCTAGACCAGGAGCCTGCCTAGCGACAGCCGAGGGGACAACACACTGCTAGGGATGAGCTAGGCTGATGCACCTTCCAGCTGGGAGGCGCTGAAAGATACAGAGGTGCCACTCATCCCTCTTAGTTCTGCTTCACCCCACGGACCTTACTAGGGACTCTATGTATAGCACAGCATGCAGTTTACCTGTTTGTGTGTGGTCTGCCTTCCCCAACCCCAGTGAAAACTCCATAAGGACAAGTTTTTTTGATTCATATTGTGTCGGTGCCTGGCACACAGCAACACTCAGTAAGTATCTTCGAATGTATTAATAAAGGAGGCCTATAATTGTGAGACACTAGAAATCATCTTTTTGAGCAAAACGTAAGTAAGGATTCAATACCATTTTATTTCTTTACAAACTCACTAGTATCTGGTGATGAGGGCAAAAAGCTGTTTAAAAAGAGAAATCCAGAAATCCAGGAAAAATTTAAAAAAAGAGAGAGAGAGAACCAGAAGTCCAGATTATAACTTCATTTCTCAGTGCCCAAAGTAACTAACTAAATTCAGCCTTTACTCTGAAACTTGAAGAGTCATTTTGCTTCACAGAACACCACTTCTAGAAGCATGAGGCATTTGATATCAGTGTCTCTGCTTCCAAGGATTTAAAACTGCGAATTTCCTATGTTAAATCATATAGATAAGCTTGATCAACAGCGTCACTGGAATCTAATGATCCATAGTTCATTGGTTCTAGACACATATTTTTTTTTTCATATTTTACAACATCTAAAACCAGATTGTTTCTTACCAACATGGTATATTAGAACCTCAGGAGGCTGGCAGGCCTGGTGACATTGTTATCATTCTTTGTTTTGTGCAAAGTTCCTGTCAGCTATTTGTGTCATTGCTACTTCAGCTGTTTGTTACTCTTTGTGCTACACTGTTAAGTCTAAATGCCCTTTAAATGCTCTTTAAAATACCTTCACAAAGAGTACATTATGATTTAGCTTTGAAACGTAGAGTTATTGCGCATATCCAGAAAGGTACAAAAACAGTGGGGCAGACAATTTATAATATTGAAGTAAATGTTTGATATTGGAGGAGCAACCACAGTTTTAACAATTTTCTTGTAAAGCAACAGCCAAGGGCCTTACAAGACATAGGAAGAATGATGCCTAATAGATGAAGCTTTGTTATGTCCATTCATTGATATACGCACAAAAAAAGACACACAATAAACAAGAAAACACTATCTTCAAAATTTGCAGAAAGATTAACAGTGCAGGAGAAAATCCCAGAAGAAAAGTCTTCGAGAAATTCTGCATCCCAGGGCACCTGATGGTGCAGAAGCTGAGACTGTCCAAAAACACAGGTGTTGATAACTTTGAGTTGAAAACAATTCAAAAAGGTCAAATTATTGATTTGTAGCAGTTTTAGGAACTCCTAAACCAAATTATTTGGCTTACATTTTCTTTTGAATGTATGCAGAAGAGTAATAAAAGGAAGTTATATTTGAATAAGCTAAAAGAGCTCCTTTAAAAGTCTTTTAAAAATTCGATGTGATAATGCATTACGTCATAATTTAATTGGCAGCATTTTTTCTGGCCAATGGAATATGGTATATGTCTTAAAATTTATAGTATGCTAGATTTGATGCAATATGGTATGTCATATTTTGTACTCTCATCACACCTATTCTGTCTCACTTATTTCTTCAATAAAGTGTTTAGATTCTTAAACAATATCCACAGTCATTGTTCATACATTTATATTTCACAAACACAATTAATAGCCTGAGAAATTAGCACAGAGCTGTGATCAACTGCCTCAATACTAATTTTGGAAATTTCTACGGCTGTGAAATTGGCTTGTATGTGGAGTTCATGATAAAATCCTAGGATTTTAAACTCTTGAGTAAATAAAACATAATATTTTAATGGCAAAAAACATCCCCCCCAAAAAAATTACATATCCTGGCTACAGGAGAGAATTGCTGCACATTTCAAACATCAAAGGAATAGCTCCAGTACAAATAGCTCCAGTTTGCAGCATATAAGCACAGAATTCCCAGCTACTTAACAGAACCTACCAAATTTCTTCCTCCAAAAACCAGCATTTACTAGAAAACATGTCCAATGTCAGCTAGGATAATCCTATTTGATTCAACACTATGTACGTTATCTGGCACAGTGCCTGGCACTTAACAGGCAGTCAATAGTATTTTTGAATAAATGAAGGAAAATCTCCCCTGCCCAAGCAAAAGGGGACTGTACACTAATCCTTGGTTATTAGAGAGACAGTGTGGGATAGTGAAAAGAGCATGGATTTTGGAAGAAGACAGATTTGCTTTCTGGCCACTGGTTGACAGTAATAGAGTGTACTCACTGAGTTGGTGGGAAGAGTAATAGATGTAATACCTACAGATTACTGAGTATGAAGGATGGGTGTACAGAATGTGCTAACGAATCATAAATATAATTATTACTATTATAAAATGTGACAAGTACTCTTCTAGAAAAACAATCTAGGCAAAATATACTTATTACCACAGACTGAGACCAGACTCATCCACCAGAAAAGGATGGTGGTCTTTACATATACTTAGGCATGGTTTGGTTCTCATTGGCTCAGGGACTGGGAAGAGGGAGCTTGTAGGGCTCAAAGTCAAGGCAGCTGGAAAAAGACAGTCACATACTTAGTGGTATAACTAAAGATATAGATAATTCTGAAGACCTATGCTGGCCAATATGGTAGTCTCTAGCAATTTGTGCCTATTGAAATTAAAATTAAAATTTTATATTCAGTTCCTCAGCCAAACTAGCCATATTTCAAGTGCTAGTGACCACATATGGCTAGTGACCATCATACTGGGCAGTGCAGCTATAGAACATTTTCTTCATTGCAGACATTTCCATTGCACAGCATTGCTTCAAACAATAGTCTCTAAAAAGGCTTGTTACCCATGGAAATTGTTACAGAGCATTCATAAAAAATGTTTGTGGAATTTCCTGATTCCATCATCTCTGGAGAAGTAGTCTAGCCCCTAAGTAACACTATTTGGCAGTAAGAGGCAGTGCAATGTGGTGGAAAGAACGCTACTGGGGACAGAAGAACCTGGTTTTAGTTCTGGCTCTAACTTGAACAATAACCTGGGCAATTTGCATATGCCCAAGTCACTCTATTTCTTCCTTCCTCAGTTCCCTCATCTTTAAGTGCATGAATTGAGCTAGATATCGAAGTCACTGACAGCTCTTATGCCTGGTGATTTCAATACACAACTGAGGGCTCCATGCTATCTGTCATTTTGCAGCTCTGCCTGCACAGCTCCAACACTGTAAAGGAAGACAGTCATGGAAAAGTATCAACAACCTAGATTGGAAAAATCAATATTGTTAAAATATTCATACTACCCAAAGCAGTTTACAGATTCAATGCAATCTCCATCAAAATACCAATGACATTCTTCACTGAAATAGAAAAAAAAAAAAAAATCCTAAAATTTACATGGAACCACAAAAGATTCAGAATAGCCAAAGCTATCTTAAGCAAAAAGAACAAAACTGGAGGAATCACATTACCTGACTTCAAATTATACTACAGAGCTATAGTAACCAAAACAGCATTGTACTAGCATAAAAACAGACACATAGACCAATGGAACAGAATAGAGAACGCAGAAACAAATCCACACACCAACAGTGAATTCATTTTTGACAAAGGTGCCAAGAACATACACTGGGGAAAAGACAATCTCTTCAATAAATGATGCTGGGAAAACTGGAAATCCATATGCAAAAATATGAAACTAGACCCTGATCTCTTGCCATATATAAAAATCGAATTAAAATGGATTAAAGACTTAAATCTAAGACCTCAAACTATGAAACTACTACAAGAAAATGTTGGGGAAAATCTCCAGGACATTCGTCTGGGCAAAGATTTCTTGAGCAATTCCCCACAAGTACAGGCAACCAAAGCAAACATGGACAAATGGGATCACATCATGTTAAAAAGTTTCTGCACAGAGAAGAATACAATCAAGAAAGTGAAGAGACACCCCACAAAATAGGACAAAATATTTGCAAACTACTCTTCTGACAAGGGATTAATGAGCAGAATATACAAGGAACTCAAACAACTATATAGGAAAAAATCTGATAATCTGATTTTAAAAATGGGCAAAAGATTTGACTAGACATTTCTGAAAAGACATACAAATGGAAACAAGCATAAGAAAAGATGCTCAATATAATTTATCATCAGAGAAATGCAAATCAAAACTATGATGAGATATCATCTCATCCCAGTTAAAATGGCTTACATCCAAAAGGCTGGCAGTAACAAATGATAGTGAGGATATAGAGAAAAGAGAACCCTTATATACCATTGGTGGAAATGTAAACTAGTACAAACACTATGGAGAACCATTTGGAGGTTCCTCAAAAAACTAAAAGCAGAGTTACCATATGATCTAGCCATCCCACTGCTGAGTACACAGTTTGTTGTGTACCTAAGTTTGTTGCAGCACTGTTTACAACAGCTAAGATTTAGAAGCAACCTAAGTATCCATCAACAGATGAATGGATAAAGAAAATGTGGTACATATACACAGTGGAGTACTATTCAGCCATAAAAAAGAACGAGATCCAGTCATTTGCAACAACGTGGATGGAACTAGAGATCCTTATGTTAAGTAAAATAAGCCAAGCACAGAAAGACAAACATCACATGTTCTCACATATTTATGGGATCTAAAAATCAAATAAATTGAATTCATGAACATAGAAAGTAGAAGGATGGTTTCCAGAGGCTGGAAAGGGTAGTGGAGGGATTGGGGCAAAGGGAGAGTTGGGGGTGGTTAATGGGCACAAAAAATACAAAGAATGAGTAAGACCTACTACGTGATTGCACAATAGGGTGACTACAGTCAACAACAACTTAATTGTATATTTTAAAATATAGTAGAGATCTGGAATCCAGGACCAAGTTAAGCTGACGTCGAAACCCATCTTCTCTTCATTCTTCCGGATTGCTTTGTTGAAATTCCTGAGCTATTGTGATTTCAATTTTCTGTTTTCTTTCTGGTTGTTGACTCTAAGAACTTTAGGCCTGACATTTTGTCTGGTCTTTCCATTTCTTTGAATTCCTTAGACCTATGCTTGCTGAACTCAGACTGTCATGTTTTACATTCATATTCCAGATGACTTTTAAACCCCAACTACAATCTAATCCCCAAAATAACTACTGAGGCAAAACTATTTAAAATCAGTGGCTTCAGTGAAAATACAATCGTTGTTCCCATGTGCCTTGGTATATATGCATTTCTCCTTCTTCCTGCCATTTCCAAAGTTCATAGAGCCAAAGGCCTTCTGCTTACAAAAGAAATGCATCTACTCTTTTCCCCTGAGAGATGAGAGAATGGGCAGCTCTAGGAAATGAAAAGAAAATTTAAGGGTATATATGGCAGGAGAAGGGCTCTGACCCACTGCTACTTCATTCTCTATGACCTTCCCATTTCTGGAATCCCTTTTAGGCATTTGAGTTTGTGTAATGTGTCTGCTTTCAGCACGCCTGAAATCTAGGTGCATCTTCATACTCCATTGTTTACATACCTGTCATGGTGTGTGGCGGAGAGGGACAAATTTCCTAAATTCTTTCCTACAATCAGGAGCAACAGAGTCTGGCTACTTTAAAAGAAATACTTATTCTTAGGGGAAAAGAATTATAAACAGAAAATGGTACTTTTTGAATATAAATGTGTTAATTTCTATAATTGTGAGAAATAGTTTTTTGTTTCAACTAACATCTAAATACACATGAGCTGCACTGGTATAGCCTCAGGGCGCCTCGGTTTCATGAGGTTTGTTTGGGCCAGATGGTGAAAATAATCAAACCCAAGGCGATTCAGATTGGCACAGCTTCCATACCAGGTGGGCCCCTCATGCTTCTCTGCCTGTCTGCGCCATCTCAGCAACGTGCTTCCTTTTTACTTCACCACTGGTGTGCCTTCCGTATTCAACTGATAGCCACAAAGATTCCATCCTAACAGCACTAACCTCACAAATGTCTTCCTCACAGGCACACGTTTTCCCATCTACAGCTCTCTAGTCATGCTTGTGATGTGATCTTCCTGTGCCATTAGACTGAAGAATTTTCCCAGCTGATCATTTAAGCTGTTCTCCTTCAGCATCACTGATTATTTTAAGCTAGACTTTCTCTTTTAGTCTCTTCCCTCTAACAAGTGCTATCAGTACACAGTGCTTCAATGTCCAGTGCTGTCTTTCCTTGAAAAACTTTCTTCAGTACTGAAGGTCACTCTGAAACCAAAGTTTCATTCCTGCTTCAAAGACCCTTTGGGGATCTTTAAATATGTTTCTTTTTTATTGTATAAGAGTTTCCTCTAGCTTTTATTTTAAGAGTAGAGATGCCTAAGCTACCATGTGCATAAAGTCTAATCAGACCTTCCTGGGAACCAGGATTTCTTTGATGCCTTCTCCAGGGGTAGTCTTGCAGAATATCACACCAAAGTATGAAGCTCACTAGGAAAATCCCTGTTCACGCTACAGGTGGCATTTCTCTTACTGAACTATGATCATTTGCAATTTAAAATAGAACTTCATGGCCCTCCCCTGAGGATTAATATTTAACGTATAAATTATTTACTGAGCAACTATACATCTTGGTACTGTAGAGAACTACAAGAATAACTAATACTGCTATTTGTCTTCAGAGGGTTTACTGTCTAATCGGAGAGGTAAAACATATACAGAAATAACTGCATTATGCAATAGAAAGTAGTAAGTACTATAAATGAGACACAATTTGCTAAGGAATCCCAGGAGAGTGGGAGTGCCTGTCCACTTGTAGGGGTCAGGAAAGTCTGACCATTTGAATCTGTGCTTTAAAATGGCTAGATTTCAACATGATGTGATCAGGGCAAAGACAATCCATACAAAGGTAACATCCCAAGTCAAGACATGATCATCTGAGGGTCACTGTGAGCCTTCACACCAGTCCGGAACATATGTGTAGAGAGAGAGCGAGAAGAGGACATTGAGGGCAGAGCTCACAGTTTCTTGAAAGCCAGACATTTGAGTTTTCTATTTCTGGGTAATGTTGAACCACTGATGGCTTTTCATTAGGGAATAATCTGGCCTGTGATTTAAGATTACCCTGGCAAGAGTGTATAAAGAGAATTAGAGGAGGAAGGGACTGGGTGTATTGGTCAACTTGAACCAAATAACAAAACAAACAAAACTCAAATCTCAGGGACTTAAACAAGCACAGTTTACTTCTCACCCCCATACACATCCACATCACATTGGCAGGTACATCATTGGCACAGGCTCCACTATAGGAGAAAGAGAGCAGGAGACACAGTTCACTTCTGCTCATGTGCCATTGGCCAGAGTAAGGAGTGTCCATGCCTTGCCTTACTTCAGGGAAGCCAGAAGTACAGGGAAGCATGATTTTGCTGAACAATATTAATGTTTCCAACTCTCAGAGAGGGGAGATAAATCAGGGGCCTGATACCACTGTCCAAGATAGAAGTAACAGGGGCCTGGATTAGAATGGTGACAGAGGAAAAAAAAAAGAAAAAGGAAGGAAAGAAAATAATCGAGAAGGTCAATGGGATTTGGAAGCATAGAGCCAAGAGGGAAAATCCCTAGAGCTAGAGGTGAGTTTTTCAATGTGTTGGTTACAAGTTCTGGACAAAGAATAAGAAAGTGTGAAAACTGCCCTAGGAGCTTCTGTATTTCTCACCAAAGAGAATAGGGACCTTTATTTATTTATTTATTTATTTTTTATCAGAAAGGTGTTTATCTTATGTATTCACCAAAGGCCAATGAAGCTTTCAACAATTTCACTCAGGAGTAAAACAATTTAATTTTGGGGTACCAAAGGTCATAATCAAAAATAAGTTTACAATGGAAAAGAATAATACTTTGCCCAGAAATACAGGTACTACTGAACTTACACTGGGGTCACATCCTGATAAACCCATCATAAGTTGGAAACACTGTAAGTTAAAAATGCATTCAATACACCTAACCTACCAAACATAACTTAGCCTAACCTACCTTAATGCCCAGAACACTTACATTAGCCTGCAGATGTGCAAAATCATTCAACACAAAGCCCATTTTATAATAAAGTGTTGAATATCTCATGTAATTTGTTGAATACTCTACTGAAAGTATAAATACAATGGTTGTATGGGTACTCGCCATTAATGTCCACAGCCAAAAGTACATGGGGCCTGGAGAAGCATTAAACTACAGTTAATTGCTGAATGACCGGGCTGCTACAGAAATAGGGTCATCAATTTCTCTCTCTTCTGATAAGGCTCAAGAATAGAAGGCAATGAGGCATTGACACTTATTGATGGTTTAGTAGGCATAGTGTTCTTCAGGAAGATATCGAGTATGGGCTGCTTACCCTAGTGATCGCCTGGCTAACTGGGAGCTGCGGTTCACTGCCACTGCCCAGCATAGCAAGAGAATATTGAACCACATATTGCTAGCCCAGGAGAAAATCAAAATTCAAAATCCAAAGTACACTTTCTACTGAATGCATATTGCTTTTGCACCATTGTAAAGTCAAAAAATTGTAAGTTGAACCATCATAAGTTAGGGACCATCCGTAATCATATACTTTCAGCTCCTGACTATCTTTACTAATAGAGGGATGTAACAGTTACTAAACAGATTTAATATTCTTAAAATTATATTTGAATTAATAAAAAGCAGCTGATATTGTAGGGCCAGAATAATCATACTGCCTACCCAGTAATAAAGGGAATTGTAAGGGGCCAACTCAAGAAGTACTGAAAAGTTCACATGTATCTGTATTTTGTTTTTTTGGTTTGTTTGTGTGATTTTTCTTTTCTTTTTCTTTTCCTTTTTTTGGGGGCTGGGGGGTTGGCAGGGGTTAGTATCTCACTCTATTACCCAGGCTGGAGTGCAATGGCATGATCTCGGCCCACCGCAACCTCTACCTCCTGGATTTAAGCCTCAGCCTCCCAAGTACCTAAGACTACAGGAAGACACCACCATGCCCAGCTAATTTTTTGTATTTTTTAGTAGAGACAGAGTTTTGCCATGTTGACCAGGCTGATGTCTGTACTCTGGCTTCATATTTCATGCTGAGATCATGTCACTTCTACAACTAACGCTGAGTATCATCCCAGGATAAATGATTCATATATTTTGGTATGTTGGGGTTTTTTAATACCTCTCCTAAATTGAATATGAAATTTGGATGGGGTTCAAGATATTCTTAAAGTCTGGTAAACAACAAAAACAATGAAAAGTTGTCATAACCTATTTGGGCAAGAAAGCATCATCTAGGCAATATTTTCCATGAGAACTCCCATAACCTCCTAGTGAGCAGTCGAGTATGAATACCGTTATGAGATTGATCCCTTTTCCTTCTGTTTCCCTGGGATTTCTAAACTAAATCCAAATTTCCAGGCTACATGTGTCAGTTTGTTCAGGCTGCTATAACACAGAGATCAAAAGTTGGGTGGTTTATGAACAACAAATATGTATTTCTCACCGTTCTGAAGACTGGAAAGTCCAAGATCAAGACACTAGCAGATTTGGTGTCTGGAGAGGGCCCATTTATTGTGACTTCACATGGTGGAAGGAACCAGTTATCTCCCTGCTACCTCTCTACTGTCTCTTCCATAAAGGTGCTAATCCTACTCAAAGGGGCTCTGCTCTTGTGACCTGCTTATCTCCAAAAGGCCCCACCTCTTAGTACTATCACCTTCGGGATTAGGTTTCAGCATATGAATTTTGGGGGAACACAAACAGATCACAGCACTACACAAAAATGGATGCGGTCAATGATGCTATTTTCTGGGAAAAACTTCACTGCATGTGTTACTAGTCACCTCTTCTAACTCAACTGGTTTCAGTATGACCTTTAATTCCAGGACATTCTTCTCTATGGGTGATACCCGGCAGGGAATGAAACCCAAGAAATAAACTGTGTTCTTAGAAAAATGGAAGCCACCACTCCTGCCACCCACCTTTCCAGACTTAGCAAGTAGGACATTTGCCTCATTGTATAGCTAAATGGCCTACATCCTCCACCCCCAGATTATGCTGTGAGGGAGTCTCCTTTAAGTGCTCCTATTGCAAATAGAAGGCCTCCTGGAAAGCTGCTTAGCTACACAATCAGGCTGTGTGTGGGCCGTGGGCCTCGACCTTTTCTATGTCTTGACCTGAACAGAGCTGCCAATAAGAATCAGAGACAAATACCACCTTTAATTGCCCTTTCTCAGGGGCTGCTTTTTCCCTAGTGACAGACACTGCTGAGGCGTTTTTGAGCTGGATCCAGCAGACCCAGAAAATACGGCAAATGAGAAAGCCAGATTTTCTGGCAAGAAAAAGGTAACCAGCTTTCATGCTCAATGAGGGGCCTATCACAAATGAAGTCCAAGTGCATTGTGCCATAGCTGAGAAAACACCAAGCTGGTTGGAACCCGTGGCCCGCTTTCTAGAACATCAACAAAGATAGAAGTACTGTCAGAGTGCCCTCAACCTTCGTCATCAAGGCTGACCTAAGCAAAGAGGTCCTCCAACTCAGGCTAAGGTGGGCAGGGACTCAAGGAGTCAACAGGTAAAGGAAAATGACACATTCAAGAAGAAAAATGTTCACATACACATCGTCAGCTTACAAATGCATCTGCTATCACCAAGACAAAACAAGCAGAACAGTCCCTGCTCCAATCACTTTCTGCCTCATTTGCCATTTTGTCACTTCAGAGCCTTTTACAGCCTATCCTTCATGGTCATATCTTACTGTTATCAGCATAGAAATATTGGGCAATAGGGATGAGCATTCAGGATAACGTGCCCAGGGTCCAGTACAACTCCAGAAAAACTTAACTGCACACTTTGCTAGAGTTGGTGACATGACAGAAGTAGACTGAAGCACAACGTTACCCAACTTGCCAGTTCAAAGTCACTTCACTTCTTTGTGGCAATATTTGCCCATAAGGGCAGTCACTCTTAGTTGCTGAGAGGTCTCTGCAAAATTACTGTGGCCCCACGGAGATATCAGCTAGATGTTTGGGCATTGGTTTGGTGCTCCATGAAACAGCTTGGGGTTGGCAAGTCTGAGAAGTATGTTGAAAACGTGTGTGTATGAGCTGTAGAGTCTGGCAACAGTACCCAGAAGGTCTATTTCCTTAAACAGCTTCTTTATGTTTTAACCCTATTAAGAAAACTTCTCCTTTAAAAATTATTGAATTCAAATATATCAATTGCTTGCAGCTCCTTATCAATAACTTTAATCCAGTAGTTTTCCTAGTAGCTAAAAGAAGTTTTTATTGGGATTGGCAGGTTTGGCCTAGTAGGACATGCCGCGGCAGATTATCCGACGATATGCAAAGCAAAAAGACAGTACTGAGTACGGGTGCTGGGTTGTTGAGGGGAGAAAAGGAAATTACCAAAGTCAGACTTCACCTGCTTTTCAGTTTCATCTAGTTTAAATTCTGAGGTTTATATGGGATTGTAGCCCCTTATTTTGCTGTTTATAACCCCTACAAATATGTTTGGTCTACTAGGAGGAAGTATTATAGCTCTTGCCTCTCAAGAATGCTGCCAGAAGCTTTGCAGTATTTTTCTGCAAGCTTCATAAAAGGCACTTTACTAAAGCATGTATCAGCCAAGAATCATAACTGGAAATAACCATAACTAAGTGACCGCATTTCTGGTAGAATATTCCAAGTCTTCTTGTAGAATATTTTGTCTGCTGCCGTCAAATGACCCTCTGAAGACTTTTCTTGCCTTGATCATCAGAGATGCCAGACATGCTAAACCATGTACACTACACTATAGGGAATCAGGGCATCTCTTAACCTTGGGTACAAGAAAATATTTCTGAGGTTCCTGTTTCTTGGGATGGACTTCTCTTATTCTATCCTTGAAGCTCTCTGTTAGCAAAGTACCAAAGTTAGGTGCATTGAGGTAGGGACTCATCTTTTTCCCATTTTTCAGATGAGGAAACAGAGGGACAAGGAGGTCAAATAACTTGCCTAAGGTCATGCAGCTAGGAGACTATCTAGCCAGAACTTGAATTGGGTAGATTAACCCCTGAGCGCATGCCCTCAGTTACAGTGTTACCTCCCACAGTGCCAGGTTTGACTTTGACAGTGTTGAAGGCCATTTTTCCAAGTCATCTAAATGTCTGGAATATTTACACCAACACTCTCTGAACAAATTTGCTGAAATTATTTTCTATTTACCTTCCCTCAGCCCTAGGCCACAATGCCTTCATTTATTATAGCTTTGTGATCTATTAAGATTATTGTATCTGGTTTCCTGAAAACCAAATTCTCTACTCACCAGCACAGGCAGGGACACACATTGTGTCCTCTACATTTATGTAAACAAGACACAAGTCAAGCAGTGCATTTTTAAAAGAAAAACTTGAGAGATACCATAAAATAAGTTCAGACAGAACTCTATCCCTGCAGCCCCAACGCTTATCTCCATCTATGTTAATATGCCACTGAGTCAATGAAAAATTCGAATAACCATAACACATTTTGAAAAGCTTAAAGGAACATTCCAGTAAATGATGGTCTTGTTATCTATATTGCTACTATTATAAAGGACTTATATTTGGCATAGTTTTAAAATAAGTAGTTTCAAAATGATCTTTTTCATTTCAAAACTGGCAATCCATTGTGTATATGGTAACTATTGATCAGAATATTGAATTATAATAATACATTTAAGTGGTAACACTAACAGAATTTTATATAACTTGATAATATCTTTCATAATTGATGACTATTTATTCAGAGTAAAAGTATGTGAATTTTGCTGGCCAGGGTCAGTGTGAAAGAGAGGTTGAAAGCCAAACTTTAGGCCAGGCATGGTGACTCATGCCTATAATCCCAGCATTTTTTGAGGCTAAGGTGGGTGGATCATTTGAAGTCGGGAGTTCAAGACCAGCCTGGCCAATATGGTGAAACCCCCACCTCTACTAAAAATACAAAAATCAGCCAGATGTGATGGTTGGCACCTGTAGTCCCAGCTACTTGGGAGGCTGAGACAGGAGAATTGCTTGAACCCAGGAGGTAGAGGTTGCAGTGAGCCAAATCACACCATTACACTCCAGCCTGGGTGACACAGCAAGACTGTAAAAAAAAAAAAAAAAAAGGCCAAACTTTGGGGTGAGGCAGATGGTTCTATTATCCTGGCTCATGTCTACTTACTGTTTGACACCGGCATGCTACTTAACCTCTCTGAGCCCATTTCCTAATCTGCAATATAGTGCCTACCTCATAAAGTTTTGTGAGAATTAAATGAGGCTACCACATTTAGCACAATGCCTGGCACACATATAAATATCCAAGCATGAGACATTATTATTTTAAGAATGTGTCACATGTTTTCTTTGTAATTAATGTATAATCTGTGGGGTGATTCTCTGAGGCCGTGTATCCTGTTCCTATGTTTCACCCAGTGGTTTTAATATGCATCGATGATACTTGCCTAAATTGTTTAAGTGATTATAAAATGGGTTACATTATATCATTCCTCTATATCTGTTAGCTGGCATTCTTTCTTAAGAAGAGCCCATGCCCCACCTTTTTATGGTACTATTATGGACTCAGGGATTATTTGTTTTATTAAGCATGTTATTACAATCCATTGTCATTATTCTTCTTCTTGATACTCAAATTTTACCAGATTTTGGGCACTGTGACCCTAAGTTGCCTCTTACGTTCTTTGAACACATTTCTATCAGTTTTTAGGTACTTCCTTGCTTTCTGGAATCGATATTCCAGAATCACTTTGAACTTTTCATGCCCCAGATCTAAAATCAATCACCATTATTCCATGGTGCCCAGGTTTCTTCCTGCAACAAGTGTTTTGTCTTACAAGTACTCAGGACTAATGAATAAAAATTTATCTGTGTGTATGTGTACCATAATCTAGACAAAAGAAAGGTTTTTTGGCCATTACTTTCTGGGAATTGGACTTCGCACTAGGATCTCTCTGTTGGGTTGTATTTTTTGTTTAGTGGCATATATGTAGGGGAATGCGGAACAAGGCCAATGGCAAGATCTTTTTGGCTGATTAGATATAATAATTTGAACCATTACCTGGTGGGTTTTGCCTCAATGGCAAATCAAAGCCTTGAGGCCAAAACAGGGCTGCGTGCATTGGCTCATGCCTCTAATCCCAGCACTTTGGGTGACTGATGCAGGCAGATCACTTGAGGCCAGAAGTTCAAAACCAGCCTAGGTAACATGGCAAAACCCTGTCTTTACTAAAAATGCAGAAATTAGCCAGCATGGTGGCATGTGCCTGTAATCCCAGGTATTCGGGAGGCTAAGGCAGAATTGCTTGAACCCAGGAGGCAGAGGTTGCAGTGAGCCAAGATACAACATGCCACTGCACTCTAGCCTGGGTGAGAGAAGACAGTTTCCAAAAAAAAAAAAAAAAAAAAAGCCTCGAGTCCCAAATTGCCATATATATGCTGTGTGTATGTGTGTACTATATATATATTCTTAATCATATGTATATATAATCAAATCTACATAATCACTTAATATGGAAACTGAAAATCCTTCCAGGCACTCTTACTCTTTTAAATTCCAACCAAAGTCCAAGGCCAAGAGAAGCAGAGCTTCCTCTTTAAGGGGTCTTCCTGTCTCAGTAACCCATCCAAGGCTTTGTGGAACACGACTTCCAGAGTCCGAGTGTCTCTGCTCTCCATCTTGCCAACTCAGCTAAATGTCTTTCTGTCACCTCCCAGATATTTGCTTTGGGCATCTTCTTTTGGGTTCTTAATGCTCACTTGATTTCCCTGCAGTAGGCAACTGGCATCCAGCCTATGCTTAATCTTAGAGGACAGCTGGGGGTAAATGTTCTTCTATCTGGTCCAGTAGTGAAGCTTTTTTCCCCCTTCTCTCCCTGAGGCTAGGAGCAGATCTCCTCTGTCTCATAGCATCCTCATCACTATTTATCAGTATTATTCTCAGCTAACATTTTTCTCTACAATATAACTTTTTTATCTTTGGAGAATATTTCATCATTCAGTAAGTTTAGATAAAATTATTAGCTCTCAAGTCTCTAGTATGTGTTTTAGCTGACTATGGAATTTATATGCAGCATTGAACTCTAGCATCCCTAATGACCTTGGTCATTGCCAAAAAAATTATACATGCTATTTCTGTCACCCATTTTTGGGACTTGTGTGGCCTTTTGTTCATAGTGATAATAGATTTGACTAAATTTAAAATAAAGAGTTTCCTGGTCTTTGTCATCTATAACTAATTCTTATTTTTCTCTGGAATTTCACCAGATGAATTTGTGGGGACTCAGAACAGCCTTCAGCACAGACCCTTACAGTCCTGCTGAGTCTTGGAAATCTGTCTTGAGACTTAAGGCTGCCCGTGTGCCATGTGTCAGGCCTCTTCTCAGAAATCTGGGGAAGGTCCCCTCAACTTCCATGAGATTTTTCTGCTTCCATCTGTCAGTGGGCACACAGCTCTATCATTGCACATTCCTCATTTCACCAATCAGTAAACCAGCCTGGGATTCTTTGTTTCAAAAAATAAGACAAGTTACCTTAGGAAACCTCCAAGCACCTCACCTGCCCCAGCTGCCTCCTGAGGCTTGACAATTAAAGTTCTCAGGTGGTGTTAGTGGAAAGCGTCTCATTGTGTTCTTGAATTCCACACCGTGGAGTCTTTCCCTGTGAATTGAAATGTGTTGTTGGGAACACAGTGTGACTTGGTAAGGAATTGAATTAGCAATGTGCAGGCCCCATGACAAAGGTATGGTTTCCCGAGAGCAAGGTCTCATTAGATTTGTCATGAATACAAGGGCGTTCCACGGTGTGTGCATGCACTGCCATGAAAGGCAGGGATACACATTATTTAAGGTCTGAACAGTCTTAGTAGAAGGAACTATGTATGGAGCTGCCTACTGCAAAGAACAAACCAGTAAACAGATATGGAGGGGCCATTGGCTTGGTGACATGCTAGGCGGCATCACCACACTGCGCAGGAAAGAGCAGAGCAGGTAAACAAGAGTCCCGCTTATAGACTTGTATTCTCACACAACTTGGCAGAATTAACATAAGAGAGGAACCTCAAATTTCCAAGGGGATTTTCTGGGAGTTAGAACGAGTCTGGAAGAATAGACCTAGGTTAGGCATTGCACGCAGATCACCCTCGTACCCAGTAGTGGGTGTCGCCAGAGGATGGACCCCTGGGTGGAATAGGCACAGCCATGGTGCCTGTCATAGAGAAGGAATGATAGTTGACAGAATGCCTTACACACTTATGCCTGAGGTTGCAATCAGACCTTGGCAATGATCTTGAACTGTAGGCTATAACTCTCACATGCTTAGTGTTCCAATAATGGAACACTAGGCGTAAGTAGGTTAAAACTCAGATAAAGTGTGTTGAGGCCTACTGAGTGACTGGCTTTGCCCAGTGATGATGTAGAGTCAGCTTGTGGGGTGAGGGGATAATATGGTCAGGCTTTGTGTCCCCACCCAAATCTCATCTTGAATTATAATCCTCGTAATCCCCACATGTCAACGGAGAGGCCAGGTGGGAGGTAATTGGATCATGGGGGCAGTTTCCCCACTGCTGTTCTTTTGATAGTGAGTGAGTTCTCAGGATATCTGATGGTTTTATAAGGGACTCAGCACTTCTGTGAACAAGGTACCTTGCTTCCCCTTCGCCTTCCACCATAATTGTAAGTTTCCTGAGGCCTCCCCAGTCATGCTGAACTGTGAGTCGATTAAACTTCTTTCCTTGATAAATGACCCAGTCTCAGGCAGTTCTTTATAGCAGTATGAAAAAGGACTATTACAGGGGACCTCTGGAGACTTATGCTACACAAAAATCACTTTACAAAATCCTTCCCTCTCAGCATCTTCCACTATCTGTAGAGAAACCTGGGATGAATGATTTGTTGAGGCAAAGAACTCCCACTTTTCTTATGGAAAAAGGTTACAGATTTTTTTAATGAAAGGATGATTATGTTTTGTTAACTAAAACATGAGAACTGGATGTATATCATAAACAAAATGGAACCAAAGCGCATATATATAATTGGGTAAGTGTGAATCCTGCACAGGCACAGTGTATTCTGCTGCTTCTTATGCTCTGCTCTCTATGATAATTGGTCTGTCTTCAATTTCCAAGACTAAGACAAATTAGGCTCTGATGTGGCTGTGAAAGCCTCGGAGAGGAGGCACTCTGCAGCTTCGGGTTTGTGGTCTGTTCTTTCCAGAATTCATCCTGTGTTTCATAATAGGTAATGTCTCTCCTGAATGTGACTACTCTTTCTGAATGTGAAAATTTCTGTGATTATACACATAACATTTATAATGACAAATATGCTGATAAGAGCCCCTTTTGGCTGTTGACAGTAAAGAGTGAATACACTGTAATTACAATATAAAGTGGCATTATGGAAATTTCATAATATTGGCTAGAATCCATTTCCAGATGCTGATGTGCCTATGTCCCTTCAACCATTTCAAGTAAAGATTACTGCTCTACATTGCACCCTGGAATCAAGCCCATTTCCCTTGAACAACATGATAAGGGGAGGGGTTGTCACCAGTCCCACTAAGATCATGTATGAGGCACAGGGCTCTGATGATTGGGAACCCAAAGTACAGGTTGGCTCTTGCCCTGCTAAGGAATCAGCGAATCTGCCTGCTAGAAAGCCAGCTTTGTGTACCCATCTACCAGACTGAGACTGTGCACTCCCAGAGAGTGAGGACAACATCTATCTCGTTCACATGTATAACTGGCTACAAGACTAACAAACAGCTTCTCTATGAATGCTTGCTGAATGCCTTTTAAGTGCAAGTGAATGAAGAGATGACTGATCCGGGAGGCCACAAGAAGGGGCTGCTCTGAGTAGATGGTAGCACGTGGCCCTAGACACCACTACCTCCCATTTACACATGATCTGCTCTCCTGGCTCTGGAACTCACAGGGCATACTGTATGTTCAAGAACCTTGGGCCATTTCTCAGTTGACAGTCAATAAATCTCTTAGCTGATAACAGGGCATAAAATCTAAGCCTTCTGGGAGAATCTTGAATGCCCAGGGAATCTCCCTGAGACTCAGTTTATTGCTTTCTTTTCTCTAAATGTGGGGATCATTATATGTGGACATTAACTCCTTTTCAAATGGTTGTGGGCCACTTGTGCATCCTTGCAGAATACTTATGCAAGCCTTTTACTCATTTTTCTAAGCAAATAGTTATTTTAATGATTATTGATTTGTAGGGGTCTTTTATGTATCTTGGAGATAACAAAATATATTCTAAATATGTTATCCCACTTCTGTAGTTTACATTTTCTTTCTCTTAATAGTATTTTTGATAAATGGAAGTTCTTAATTTTTACTAATTCCAATTTATCATTGTCCCCTTTATGGTTATGCTTTTTGTTCTCCATCTAATAAATTGTTCTCTGTGCCAAGATTTTGCAGGCATTTTCCTATGTCTTGTTCTAGATGTTCTGCAGTTTTTCCTTTTGTTTTTAGGTCTGCAATCCACCAGAAATTGATTTTTGTGTATGGTGTAAGGTAGGGTAAAATTCATTTTTTACCATTTAGATATCCAATTAACTCAACACCATTTACCAAAAGGGTTATCTTCTCACTGCACTTCATCGTCACTTTTGTAATACATCAGATGACCTCATATGTGTGGTCTATTTCTGGATTGTATTGTGTTCCATTTGTCTGTATATCCTTGTGTCAATACCACAGTGTCTTAATTACTGTTACTTTATAATAAGCTTTCATATTCAGCTCCAGCTTTGTTCTTCAAGGATGACTTGCCTTTCCTCATCCTTTTACATAGCCATGTAAATTTTAGAATCAGCTTACCCATTTACACACATACACACAAGCCTGGTGGGACTCTATTATTATGTTGAATATTTTATACCTCAGACTGTATTTTATAGTCTGAGGTATAGTGAAATTACATAATTTGGAAAAATTGTTTCATGTATTTTATGGGGTTTTTTGTTTGTTTCTTTTTGAGATGGAGTCACACTCTCTCGCCCAGGCTGGAGTGCAGTGGTGCAATCTTGGCTCACTGCAACCTCCACCTCCCGGGTTCAAGTGATTCTCCTGCCTCAGCCTCTTGAGTAGCTGGGATTACAGGCAGCCACCACCACACCACTCTGTATTTTTGGTAGGGATGAGGTTTCACTGTGTTGGCCAGGCTGGTATTTTATGGGTTTGATGCTTTTTAAATTTATTTTGGTTTTTAACCATTTATAATGGTTAAAAATATGTTAGCTAAAAAAATTGCAAAGATATAAAGTATAAATCTTATCTTGATCATGAATCCAGCATTCTAGCTAACTTTACTTATCAATTCAAACAGATTATCTGTATAGCTTTTGGATTTTCTACATAAGCTGTTATGCCACATGCAAATAATGATAGC
Organism: Papio anubis; assembly: GCF_008728515.1. Lineage (NCBI taxonomy): Eukaryota > Metazoa > Chordata > Mammalia > Primates > Cercopithecidae > Papio > Papio anubis. The sequence continues at coordinate 12,957,386 of NC_044984.1, read as the reverse complement.
TTTTTCTATTTCCTTTCGATCTTTATTTCTTTTGTAATCTTTGAGACAGGGTCTCGCTATGTTGTCCAGGTTGGTCTTGAACTCCTGGCCTCAAGCAATCCTCCAATCTCAGCCTCCCAAAGTACTGGGATTACAGACATGAGCCACCATACCCAGCCCCTTTTCAATCTTCATGCTTTCTTTTCTTGTCTTATTGCCCTAGCTGGGACCTGCAATGCAATGTTGCATTAATGGGGATGGTGGTTGTTGCTGTTTATTTCCGGTGTCAGAGAACCTGGACAGAATTTCTAACCAATCATCTGTACTAAAGCAAGGCCTCTCCTCCTCTCAGGTCAATAAATCTGGTCTTTTAATATGCTTTGAAATTGGGGCTTCGGGGAGTTTGTCTCAGCAGAAACTGAAAGGGGAAAAAAAACCTACAAAATAATTGTCAGAATTGCCATGCCTCTACATGTCTACCTGCAGTACAACTGGTGTGTCTATGTGCTGAGGTCTTAATCCCCAGCCCCAACTGGGAGAGAATCTGACTGGCTCAACCGAATTACCAAATCTTAGGCTTGGGAAACACCTCATTCAATCCTCTACCCATGCCACAAGTCCCTGAGAATATCTTGAAGAGCCTGGAGTTGGAGGACAATTTTGGTTACCTTCACACCCAAGAGCACTTCAGAAACATTCCACCAGCCCTTTCAGGGCCCTGGCTGGTCCCTTTTGCAGTTTCTGACCTCACAGAGTTTCCTGCCCCCAACCCTTTAGCAAGACAGAGGTGGGTCTCACTCCATTGGTACCTTTGCTGCTTCTGCGAGCACTCGTGGAGTTCTGAGTGGGCAGGCCATTAGTGAGCTGAGCCCTGTCCCTGGTTTTCAGTGAGCTCTGGAGGGACCCTCCTCCAGGCAGACTGGGTGGTGAAGACCCAATCTACCACAGGAAGAAAATCTAGATATTAGCAGAGCAACTTCTACTGGGCTCCCACTCCTCTGTCACTACTTCTTAGATGAATTGGAAGGTATCCAATCCTGCTCTGCGTTGCCTGCATATCTCCAAGTCCTTGTTCTTTTTCCTGGTCAGATCCGGTGACTAGTTTATAGGGTGAGGTGCTCCCACCCTGCCCCTGCTTCTCTCTGATTTTTCACTGTACTTACTCCCCGGGAGGAATGTCCACCAGTAGAACCCATATCTGGCTCTACTGTACCCTTGGACTTAGTCTCCGGAGGACAGGAAAAGCAAAGTCCCGGGGCAGGGTCTGAGTTCTGCCACATGGGTACTACGTGGCACCGGCTCTGGGCAGCTCCATCATCTTTTCCCAGAGCCCACTGTTGGATTCAGAGAACAGAATCCTTTAGCCCGCACACTCCCTGTGGCAAGAAGCATAAGGAACATGCTGCCAGAAGAAATCTTAGTTTCCTTGTCAGTGAGAACGTTTCCTCTTGAAAAAGAGATTTAATGGGAATGACAGATCACGAGTTCACCCTCTCCCTTTGTGCCTTCTCTTCTCTTACCTCTCTCAGCCCCATCTATGACTGCATTCAATTTTTCAGACCCTGAAGGGGAAGAAAAAAGCAGTGACCCGCGGGACTGCAGAGAACAAGCAGTTACTCCGAGGGAGGGAGATGCAGCGGGGAGGCTTTGCGTGAACGGAGAAGGGGGCTACACAGCGGGAGCCTCGGGAGGGTGGTGGAGCCAGCCTGGGCAGTGCCACGGGCCAGCTCCTCCCCACGCCTCATATGCATTCCTCACACTGCCACCGGGACTGAGGCATGAGCTGTGCATAATTAATTTTTATTGAAAGAGTTTTTTTATCTGCAGACATTGTGTTCTGCTTTTACCATGACGATAAAGTCTCCAGTACAATTTTGGATTTAATTATAGCCCTATTTCGAGGGAATAAAAAAAACCTCCTATGTCAGAGGCACAGATAATTGGTGATGCCAGGTGGAACTGAGACATGGGTTCTGGGGCGCAGAGCAGTTGCTTCCGGCTGATTCAGATCTCATGATCCATTCAGCTGGGCTTTGGTTGGGTTCTGGCCTCCCTCCCCTCCATTCCCATCTCCGGAACCAATGCAAAACTGGTGCCCGACAGGACAGAGACAGGACTAAGTCACGCATGCAGACCAGCTCCTAACCCTTCTTCCCAACCCCTGCCACCGCCCTGTATTCCAGTGACCTTAAGCCAGGCCAGGATTGTTCACTCTGGTGTTATTAGTAGATTCCTTAGGCCTGGAGGGGACCCTGGAATCTGTTTCAGACATGTTCTCTGTGATTCTTATGATCAGGCATGTTTGAGAAACCCTTCAGCTGGCAAAGGGGCTTGGCTTCCATGGATGAACCTGATCCTTCTGAATGAGCCACTGAAGTGAGACTTGAGCAGCGGCAGATTGGACTGTAGAATTGGCTTTGGGCAGCTGCTCCAGGAACATGATATCTCATGGATATGGAGAGAGAGGAAAGTGATGGAAAGGTAGGCAGGGAAGAGGGATCAGAAGGAAGAGGACGTTCTTCCAGGCAGCACTCGAAACCAGAAGAGGTTCAGAGTGGTCCACATTGGGATGGTGAGCAGCGGGCTGGACGCAGAAGCAGGATAAAGAAATCATTTGATTGGCTAAAGCTAGGCATTTGCCTTATTTGGGTATGACTTGGTGGAAAGCCCCAACTTAGAGGTTAGTGGCAGTTTCTGATTGGTTAAGCCTAAGTTTTGTTTTACTGTTTACATTGGGCTCCAGTTTGCTTGCACAGGAATCCAAGACACTGGAGCCATCTCAGCCAACTGGCCTCCCAATTAAAAAACTTTTAACAGTGTTTAGAGCAAGGATCCTGGGCAGGCTATACCAGGACAGCATCACGGACCACAGCAGTGGAGATAGACTGCAGTCACAGGTATGGCCCAGCTTTGGAAAACACAACATTCACATAGATGAACTCAGAACTTAGATGGTCAGAGGTTAAGAGGGGTTTCATGCTGTAGCACTTAGTGAACAATCTTAGACTATTTTAACTATTTCACATATATTTTGTCTTCTCAATGAATTTACAAGCAATTCCAGGATTGGGCTCTACTATGTAAAGTTTATTCAGTTATATTTTTTGTATGTGACTAAGAAAGCTTGAGTTTAAAAAGGCTCATTACAAAAACAATTGGTTCAATGCTTAAGGACAAAAGAAATGCAGTGTCTTAATAAAATCAGTTTTCCTGCAGGAATTTCAAAAGCAAAGCCTTTTTTATAGCTGTAAGTGGGAGCTATAAAACCCAAACATCACTGAGCAAATCCAGCTTCTGATTATATAGAGTTTTGTAAGGAGAAACGTCCTCCCTTTTCGTCAGCCACATTCACCTTGACACAAGCTTCATGCATGTCCTCATCACTGTGATTATCTGTGTTCTCTTCCAGCACCTTGCAGGACCAGCCCTAGGGCAGGTGCAACAGGTATCAGTCCATGTGGCACCATTTCTAAGATCCAGGAAATAGACTTCTTGCTCCTTAAAATAATCCTCCCCCATCTTCCTCCTCTCCCCAGAGAGTACCTAAAATTTCTCCTTGACAATGTGTTCTGTTCCTTACTTTGAGATAAACCTTAACAAATAAAAACACCAAGAGAAATAAGACATTGGCCCAGATTGAGACTAAAGAGCAAACACGTGATAATTTTGTCACATAGGGAGGGGAAAGGTGACATGAATAACCAGGCAGCCCAATCTATACCAATGGAGAGATTGTGCCTGAGCTCATTGGTCATCTCTGGGAATCATTTCTTTTCATACCATGTCCCTCACTGTGGTAAACTCATGGTGCTGCCCCCTCCTAGTGGGTTTGAGTGCCCCTCTCCTGTGTTCTCATTGGCTCCTGATGTTTGCAATATCCCATTGAACTCATTTTCCATGGCACATCTCCCCCAGCATAATGTAAGCTACACAGCAGTAGGAATTGGGCATCCTTCTTTATGTTTCCTGGCTCTGAGCACAGTGTCTTGTACACAGTGGGCACTTCATAAGTGCTTTTTGTTAAATAAAAAAAAAAAAAGAAAAGAAAAAAGAAAAAACACCTAAATTTAACAGTGGTACAATGGAATGAATATGGACTTGGGAGTCAAGGGTATCTTTGATGGTCTCAGAATTTGCCAGATTTTTGACCTTGAGCAAGTGGTTCTGAGCCTCATCTGTTAAAAAATAGGCAAAATAAAATGAACTTGCGTGATTGAAAAGATTTCATGAGATAATGCAGATGCTTCAGTCAGCACAGAAATTCACTACTTATTTGTAATACGAAAGGGAAACCTATGGTGAAAGCTTACGATGAATCATCAGCCCTGAAAGGATGTGTGCTGTACACGCAGCTGTTTCCATAACCCCTGAAGCACATCTCTCCACATATGCTTGAGAGAGTAAAGAGACAAGGGAGCTGACTATCAGTCAAAAATCAGAAATGAGATTCAAATATGGCCATCTTGGGGGAAGTCTCAATTTTGCCACATAAAAACTGCCTTCCAATCTCCTTTTCTCTTCCCTCAAAAGCATCTTGGGTTGGGTTTCATCATTGCAGGTTTAGACAATCACTTGAGCTTCAGACTTGGATCTCAACATCTAATGTTGATTTTTAACCTCATTATTCCCTCCACTCTGCCCAGGAGGTTTAGGGTGAGATGAGATGAGGGAGGTTGAGGGATTCTACCCTGGTGCCTGGCATTTTTCATGTGCAATTCCAGGCGGCCCAATCTATACCAATGGAAGGGCAGAATCTAACCAGGGAACAGGCCCACTCCACTATCTTTGAAGTCTAGCTCCTCCAGGGTTGTAGTGGGCTGGGGCCTCAGAAAGGAGGTAGCAGTGCCACAGGTGCTGTTATAACTGACAAGTCGGTGGGAGAGCTGTCCTTAATGATTATTTGAAATGCTTGTGCTAAAACCCTGAATGTGTCTTCCACGCTGGGTAATGCTTTTGGTACACGTGACAGGGTGGGAGTCCAGACAGAAGAAATAGCACATGCAAATGTGCAGGGGCCCAGGGAAGACTACCCAGCTTGTCTCAGGCAGACAAGAACTTGGGAATGGCCAGATAGGGACTTGGGTAATGGATGGACTGGTAAAGCAGGCAAAGGTCAGATCAGAAAAAAAGCCTTTCCTGCCAGGCAAAACAAGCTGGGTTTTACCCAATGGATGATGGGGAAATGCTGAAGGACACTTAGGCAGACTCGTGGCATGTTGGGAAAATCTTCCCAACATGGGAAGATTTTCATGGGTGGATTGGACAAGGCTGGAGGGAAGGACACTCATTGTGAGGCTCAGCTGAGGAGCTCAGCTCCAGGCCCTTGCTGTGCACTCTGCCTCCCATGATGCTGTCTGCTAGGCATTCAGGCCAAGGCCTCACCCACTAAGTTCCAGCTCATTTCCTCCTGCCCTGCTTCCTGGGTCCTCCTTTCCAAAGTTGCCCAAGTGCAGATGGGCTAGGGAAACTGTCAGACTCATTGCTCAAGGCAGCACTTGCTGCCAGTAGGAGAAAGGAGGCCTTCCTTTTATGGAAGGCCTGGGATTCTTCCTTGACAACAGCTCTTAGATCCTTGCTTAGTAACGGAAGATTCCCCCCTCCTGCTTTTCAAGTTCTCCCATCAGTGGCTCCCACGCAGGCCCCACCAACTCTCAGCCTGTGGATGGCACCCCCTATTGAAGCTGAGGAAGAGACTCCCGGCTAGGTCTGAGGGCACATTTGAGCTTCTCCTCCACACACACACACACACGCACGCACACACGTACTCATGCACAAGGAATGACCTTGACTTTGCCAATGGAGGGAAGTACATTTTGGTAGGCCAGGAAACTACACTGGACCCTATGTGATGAAAGGTAGTCATCTAGTGACATTGGAGCCACACAAAACCACGCAGAAATAGGGAATCCTAGATTCCCACCCTGCCTCAGAATTGGGCAGATTAACTTCTTTAAGCCTCAGTTTCCCGAACTGTAAAATACAAACAATCCCTACCTTTTGGGGGTTGTTTTGAGACTTAGTGTTTGTAATATGCCTTACACAGAGATCTGTAATTAGTAAATAACTATTAGTTATTAACAATCCTGTGCATATCAACATATGAGGCCTCCTAAGAATACTCCGTATCCCAGCTCCTGCTCTAAGATGCTTTTAATCAGTTTATTACACTTATTGAAACCCTACTAAGTTCAGAGCACGGTAATAAATAAAGGAGATAAATTATGTAATACTATCTTTGGATTGTTTTCAAAAGATGCAGAATGGAAATTTTGCTGAAATGTTAGACTTTAATAATAGTAAGTTTCTTGTATATCTCCCTGTCTGCTTGAACTTGATTTTTAGAGACTGTGGTCCCCTACAAAGAAAGAAAAGAAGGAATGTGTTGTTCAGCTTAACCCTAAGCCAGATATTCTCAATACTAATGCTTTGGTGATTTTTAAAAGTGTAGTGTGCATGTGCTTCTGAATGCATATGTGAGAATGAAAGAGAAGTTAAAGTTATGAAATCGAACTGTGTGGTGTGGTGGGAAGAGGCCCACCTCCTTGGGACATAAGAAGACAATTACTGAACACAGAGTCTTGGACACGCCTTCTCTGAAATGGTGGTCATAATCTCCTCTCAAAGCACAGAAGAGTCACTGAATCAAATAAAACAGTCATAAATATTTCACAAAAGAAAACGTTAAATCTTTAGCAAAGGTGCTAAAGTAGTTGAACATAAGCCAAATCATGTATGCGTGGAGGCTGGAGGACTGGTATGTGAGATGAGGAAGGCATTTCCAGCTACAGAACTTGGCAAGTGGTTCCTCCTCCTGGCATATAGTAGGAGTTCAAAATTGACATCCCAAGACTTGTATAGAGAGGAGGAGGGCAGAAGACATGGTTTCTTTCCTGCAAGTCCATCCCTCCTCCAGTACTCAGTGACTGCTTCTTGCCATTTCTCCCCAGGTCTTCCTACCACGGTCTTTCTTCCTTGTCACTGACATTGTCAATTACCTATAGCTTAACTCTGCAGGCTACTTGTTGGTCTTCATCTCCTCCATCATCATCCTGTACACTAGGACCTTTTAAAAAGTGGTGGCTACTCATTTAAAGCTTGCAATCAGAGCTATTATCATTGGAGTCCTGGATTTTGTAACCCATCAGAATGTTATGACAATATGTTTTTTAAATGATTGAGGGGCTACTATATTCCAGCCCTTTTGCTAAACACTTTATATATATTACCTCATTTATACTCCATAACCGTCTTGCAAGAGAAGTTCTATCATTATCCTTATCTTACTGATGAGGAAACAGGTATTAAGATTGAACAACTTAGTAACCAGAAGACTCCAGCCTGACACCAAAGCCCATGCTCTTAACCACTCTATTCTACTGACTATGAACTTGGAACCAGGTGTGAAATTCCCTTTACCTGAAGGTTATCTTGAGGTCTTTAGGGGATTCAGACAGTGCTCTGGAAAGATAAGATCAGAGGCAAAAGTAAACTGAATCTTCTTGGTTTCATATATGAGTAAGAGGACTGGAGTCAATTGGCATGGAAGACAGAACGATGTCTTTGTGGGCACCGTGGTAAAATAAGCATAGGACTGAACTAGCAGACACTCTTCTGTCACCAGCCTGCTGGGTGACCTTGGGCAGGACCACCCTCTGGGCCTCATTCTTACCTTCTGAAATACAAAGGAGCTGGGAAACACGCTATTATGATCTCCCCTCCAATTAAGCTAGAAAAGGATGTGATTTGGGGGACAAAATTCTCAGGAAAATTATGCAGGCCCCTACTCTTAGAGAAAGATCTTCAATAACTTCTTTTTCATTTCTTTGGTGTTTGGGTCCAAAACACAGACTTGACAGTTGTCATTAACTATAAGAATACGGCAGACAGAGGATAAGGAAAAACAAGAAGAATCTAGAAGCTTCTTTTTGCTTTTTTTTTTTTTTTTTAAACTTTTTCTTCTGGCAGCCAAATAACACATCTTGTCTTAGAGAGGCTTTCATGGTGTATAATTTAAGACCTATAAATAGATGGCTGTTATTAACAAACACACACACTCACACACGTACATTTCTCTCTCTATTCAGACATCAGCAGAAATATTACAGATAGGGATATGTGCAGTTTTAAACAGGAGGCACCTTTTTCTCTCCTCCACCAGCTGGAAGGCTGCATCTGTCTCTTCCTCCGCCTTTTCCTCTCAACTCTTTCTATTCTTCTGGGTTTTATTTCCATCTCTGTCCCCTCTGCTGCTCAACCCCACCCTCTACATTCTTGCTTTGATCTTTCTTTCAACTCTCCCGTCTAACTCTTTATGCCTTAGTCTTCTCCTCATTAATGATCAGTCCTCTTCCCCCTTTCCAAAGGCAGTTTAAAACTGTATTAGCCTTCCCTAAAATTCCACAGGACACACAGGCATGGATACAACCGCATTGGTAGAAAGAACTACATGGTAAGAATTAAACAGGTTCAAATAAAAAAGAAGCCAGAACAAGAAAGATGGAGCTGGTAATAAAATGTGTCTGACAGATGCTATTTATTACAGGAAAATTAAAAGAGGGTCAGACGTGGTGGCATAAGTATGATGGATTCATTGATGATTATTAAAATGTACATTTATATAACATAGAATCCAAAGAGCTCTTCAGTACATGATTTCAATTGATCCTAAAATCAATAAAGCAGAGGGCAGAGGAGACAATGAAGGTTAGGCGGCTTGATCCTCCTAAGATTCTACAGCCAGTGAGTGGCAAATCTAGGACCAACTGAGTGTTGTGCCACCCTCAGGAGGTATTAAGGCATGTGCCTTATCACCATCTTAATATTTATCACACCAATTTATAAGGTCTGTTTACTTGTTTTTCTTCTCCTCTCTTCTATAAGTTCTTTGATTGCATCCCCAGTGCTAGGAAGATGCCCAACACGAGGAAGGGTAATAAATGATTCTTCAATGAATTAATAAATGAAAAGAAGAATGCATGCACCCACCTTCCCCAAAAAAACCAACCTTAAACTAAGTGGTAAACAAGGGAAAGTTTGACGTGGGGCACTTTGCATCGTTTCACACCATGTTTGCTTCTGGGGCACCCACTTCAGCAGCAGATCAGGATTCACATTCTCCATTCAATTGTCATGGCCCCAATCCTTTAATACACCCTCTCCTGTCCATCCAGAGAATCCCAGTTCATTTATATCCCACCTCTAGCTGCATTCTGCCTGTTCTTACAATCCGGCACTGCCATGACTACCCTCCTACATACACTAAGCTTTCTAAGTAGCCGTGTCTTATTCAATTCCCTCCTCTATTAATTGCAAGAGGATAACTAATACTCATTTAAGGTCTACTATACGCCAGACACTGTCATAACCTCAGGAGAGTTACACTTTAATCTTTATTTTATTGATGAGGAAACTGAGTCTCCAAAAGCTTAATTTATAACTCATCATAGGAGGTTAATACATATTTCTCTAATGAAGGAAGGAAAAATGGTGCAAAGAGTAAGTGATTCAGAATTCGAAGTCAAGCTTTTCTAAACCCAAACCCAAGGTTTCTCCAGTAGATTAACTTCTTCCAATTCTAATTCCAGTTGGAATGTTCCTTCCAATTCTAAGACAATAGCAACGACTTAAGAAATTGTCAATGAATTGAAAATCAATCCCTAGTCTCCAGGCACATGTAATCATCATCATAATTCTTTGAAACTATTTTAATCTTTTCTCCTTAACAGCATAAGGAATAGTATACATAATGCTTATCACTGATGTGGCTTTATTTATACACAAGGGGACCTGTTATTAGTTCAATTTTTCAGGCTAAGACGTAAAAAGCTATTTCCTGTGTGACCCCAGCTTACCAAGTAAGTGAGAGGTGGATCTGGGGATAAGAGGCTGATTCCCCTGACAGGATGCAAATACCCTGGTGCCTTCACAAGCCCAATAAGACAGTTCTGGTGTTCTCACAAGGTTTCTATTTTTTAACTTTAAAAAAGTGCATTCAGGAGGGGCGCAGTGGCTCTCGCCTGTAATCCCAGCACTTTGGGAGGTTGAGGCAGGCAGATCACAAGGTCAAGAGATCAAGACCATCCTGGCTAACCCGGTGAAACGCTGTCTCTACTAAAAAATACAAAAAATTAGGGGGGCATTGTGGTACACACTTGTAGTTCCAACTACTCAGGAAGCTGAGGCAGGAGAATCGCTCAAACCCAGGAGGTAGAGGTTGCCCTGAGCCGAGATCGTGCCACTGCACTCCAGCCTGGGTGACAGAGCAAGACTCCATCTTAAAAAAAAAAAAAAAAAAAAAAAATTCATTCTCATGTCTCTAAAAGGAGACCTGGGAACTGAACTGAAGTGAAAGCTGTCAACACTGTCTCTCGCCTGGCACACTCCTAACTGATGCTTCTGCACACTGCCCATCATGATCTAGAAGGATCCTGGGTTTCTGTAAAGACATCTGAGCAGGCAAAGATTAAATTATTCTTTTTTTTTTTTTTTTTTGTAAGAACTATACACTTATTCTCACTTCCCTGCCATTCCTGTTTTTCCTCCCTTTAACCCAGGTAAATCCTACTGATGCTTCAAAGCCCCAGAATACCTTACCCACTCCGGAAAATCATCTCAGATCACAACTCTCTCCTTGACTGCTGTCTTGTCTGAATCCCAATTTCCTTCCTGGTCAGGGCTTCTTAATTGTTTGTGTTTTAAACTGTTTACCACACACACACACACGTGTGTGATGTCCAGGCTGGAGTGCAGTGATGCAATTCAGCTCACTGCAACTTCCACCCCCCAGGTTTAAAGGATTCTCCTGCCTCAGCTCCCCGAGTATCTGGGATTATAGGCACCTGCCACCAGGCCCAGCTGATTTTTGTATTTTTAGTAGAGACAGGGTTTCATCATGTTGGCCAGGCTCGTCTCGAACCCCTCACCTCAGGTGATCTGCCCACCTTGGCCTCCCAAAGTGCTGGGATTACAGGTGTGAGTCACCGCACCCGGCCAGGTTTTCAACATCTTAAGATACAGACCTAAGCACTAGAAATGCAGTAAGTGCATAGGAAATAAATTTCGATCCCTTCAAAACTGGAAATATACAAGTTCTATATGTGATAAACCTCTATTAATCTAAATTAACCAGAAGGGACTTTCTATTGCTCAAACTTCACAGATATCAAAGACGTTCGTTCTCCTGCCAAGTGGGCCAGTGCATCTTTGGAAGCATGCACTGGGGACAGGAGGTCCAGCCCTGTGAGGACCTTGATCTGACACCAGGAGCAAGTGAATCCTGCTGGGACACTGGTGTCCATGTCTGCCCCCAGCAGCACACGGCTTCTAAAGCCATGAGAAAATGGGGCCAGAGGCTGACTCAGAGCTGCGACTATATTCAGTGTCGGGGCAGCACACGCTGAATCGCATCACAGCAAATTTAGGCCTGTGCTGAACAAGGCAGGGAACTCAGCACCTTCTCCTTCTCCGCAGCCTGCCCATAGCCTGACATCTGGGCCACAACCCATCTCCAGAGCTGTTCCTCAGTCTGGAAAAGGACATGTCCCTTGGACAATGGGTTCCCAGTAGAGGGGGTTATGAATGCTGGGGAGCACCAAGGAAGGTGGTGTATTTGGAGACCGGGACTTTGACCACATTTTCTCAAGGTTAGGACACATTTCGTGGGCTGGATTCTTTTCCCCCTTTCTTCTTGTTCAGATTCTGCTGGACACCAGTGGCCAACAGCATTGCACAGTTACAAGCCTAAGCTGTCCTCTTGGGTTTTTGAATTTTAATGTAGGAAATTATGTATTTGCTAAAAATAACATTTTAATCAAATGTCCTCTAGAACCAAGCTCAGTGGGGCTGTAACATTACAAAAGAAAGGGAAGTCAAGATCCAGAATTCAAAGTCAGTGAGAACCTCCAGGTTTCTGCTTTTCAAAGCTGTAGGGAACCCCTGGCGCTATGTGTCTTACAACAAGACTATCCGATGGCAGCAGAGACTGCTTCCGACCCGCTGTTTAGGAGAACAAAAACTTTCTTCGGATCTGTCCTTTCCAAACCTGGCTTTCAGGTGGAGGTGAAATTAACCATCAAGGGCCAGAACTGATTAGCAGATTTATAGATAATTCCTATTTCTGTTCCCAAGTTAATGTGTTTTATTATTTTTGTTTTTTCTCTCTGCATGTGTACAATTCAATAGATAACTGCTGAGCCTAGAAAAATGAGCAATTGTGCCTCTATTTACTCATCTGGTTTTTTCATAACTGATTTTTAAAAACACTCTTTTGAAATGCTAAGAGGCTCTGAAATATTTAAGTAAAACAGACTATTTGGCTGAGAACCTAAGTGTCAAACAATAAAGAAACAATGTAGCAATTTGCTATTTGGTAGACAGAATAGGGAGCTACCTTGCAGGAGACAAAATATAAAAAATAAACTCTAATAAACTCTGCCTGACAATAGAGCTACCAAGCAGATCCTATAAAAGGGCTGAGTTAGAACAACAAACAACAAAAACTTTATTTCCTTCTTTTGAGACAAGCTTTTCCATTGGAAATGCGTTTCACAGACACTAATCTCATTTCCATCCCATGATCACTGAGGCAGGCAGAGGTTATCATCCTCATTTTACAGATAAGAAAATTGAGTCTCAGAGAGGTTCCATAGCTCGCCTAAGGTCACATAGCTAAGTAGTGATTGAGCCAATGCTAAAACCACGTATTTTTACTTTAAACTCTTTGCTATTTTCAGGAGACTGTGCTGAAAGGAGAAGGCATTACACAGCACCAATCATCCTCTGTTTCCAGGTAAACCTAGGAGTGCATCTCCTGTGGCCTTTTTTCCTGCTGCCTCAGCCTGGATTGTACTTACAGGATTATTATTATTGCTGTTGCTCTATTGCTAACAACTCTATTGAGCAGGCCCTTATGAAAACCTTTCTGTTAAGGATGTCAAAGCAATTCTATCAAAGGGAAAATCCAGCCCTGAGAGGCTAAACCACTTTATTCCTAGTAATGTCCACCTAGTAATGCTACAAGAAGAACAGAGTGTCTCATCTTCCTCTGTCAGCCGTTAATAAATCCCAGACTAGGGGGTCAGCAGTCCATGACAGAGATCTCCCGCTACTGCTGTGTATGGCATGTGTCAATCCTACTCAAAACCCTTAGAGCTCTCTCCTCCTTAAACCAAATATTTGTGAAAAGTTTTAAAATGGCAAAATGCCACATAAAGTATTATCACCTTTATATTTTATGGGCTCACCAGAAATACTTTTTAATCTAACTTCCCGACTTCCTGCTTTCTATGTCTGCCAGCTGAGCGCCCATTTGGTTTATAGTAGGCACTCAGTAAAAATGTGTTAATATTAATACTAATTTGAACCCTTTAAGAATATCCTTCCAGGAATATTCTCAGTGGCTCTTAAAGCAGTAAAGACCTTCTAGATTTAATTAACCCATCATTGCAGCATGCCAGGGATAGACAAGGTTCAAACAATAATCCTTCAATATAGGATAAAAGGTCAGCTCTGCATATGCTAAAGAGCACTCCAGGCACCTAGACCTGTTGTTTCTGGCATGCACCTGCTATTTCTTATCCTCATGTGGTTCCATTCTCCTGGACTATCCTTCACTACTCTGCCTGGCAATTGTCCTCTAAAACAGAGCTAAAGTGTCATCTCTTCTGGGAAGATATCCCTGCCCTTAGACTAGCCTGCACCCTACTGTAATCATTGGTTTCCTCCTCCATATTTTCTATGGGTGGTAAACTCTGAAGGCCTAAGTATTATTGCATTCTGCATCCCCAGCGCCTAGCACAGGTTGCAGGCACACTAATGGTGCTCAGTTGACGTGTGTTAAGTGACTGCTTGGGGCCAAGACTTGTTACAAGAGAAGCTGGAACAATGAACAGGAAATTCCTTCTCAAGTCCTTCTCTGCAAAAGTCTTAAGACTCCGTGTCCTTGGCTCCCAGATGGACTGCTCTGGGTTTTGTTTGTTTTTTTCCATGTATTCTTCAAAGTTTACCCAGGCTACTCACAACTTCTGTGGATAAAGTATCTTCCACAGCCATTAGCAGAGGGACACTGCCATCCAGGGATGATAATTTAATCTTCCTCTACCTTTTTAGTGTAACAAAATTATGATGTATGGGTGTATATGCAAAAAAGTACATAAAACACACATGCAGCTTAACAAATAAATACAGAGGACACCCACATGTCCACCAGCCAGGCCAAAAAGGAACCTTCACCATAGAAGGTCATATATGTCCTCTTCCTGATTGCTGCTTTACCATTTCCTCTCAGAGGTCACTACAACATTGACTTTTGTGATTGTCATTTCTTTGCTTTTTATGGTTTTACCACTCATAATGCAACTCTAAAGTCTTGTTCCCTCTTTTGGAAATGTATATAAATGGAATCAATCTGTATTATTTGAATCTCATTTCTTTCATTAGATATTGTGTTTGAGACTTGCATGTACTGTGTAGCTGGGGCACTGTTATTGCTGGACAGTACTTCATTGTGTGAATATACTACAAAGTATAATTCATCTATTCTGCTTATGGGTATCTAGATTGTTTCAACGCTAGAGTTAATATGAACAGGGCTGCCATGAACATTCTTGTAAAGGTTGGTTGGTACATATAGGCACAAAATTGCTAGGGCGTATACCCGGGATTATATTTCTGGGTGTGTATATTTAAAAGCAATACACTAAAGAATGCCAAACTGATTTCCAAGTGGTTGCACCAAGTAGTTATACTCTCACCAGCAGTGGAAGAACTTCCAATTTTCCACTACCTTTTCATGGTCAGACCTTCCTAACTTTTGCCCATGAAGTATGTAAGAAATCCTTTTATGACTATATTTGATTTACTGATTAATCTTATCTTTAGCTCCATTTGCATTTCCTTTTTGTACAGCATCTGTTTAAGCCTTCAGTCATTTGTCCCATTGGGTAAAATGGGAAAATTGGTTTGCTTTTTCCTTAGTGATTTGGAGGAATTCATTAAATATTTCTGATACTACTCTGTTATAGAAGCTAAAAATATTTTCTCCAACTCTGTGGCTTATTTTTTTTCTGACGTCATATCTTTTGTAATTGATTTTTCTTCCACCCATATTCTTTAATCCACTGAAACTGACTTTTCTAGTATGGTATGAGGTAAAGATCACACTTTCTTCCCATGTGGATACCTAATTGCTCCAGTAATTTGTTGAAAAATCCTTGCTTTTCCCACTAATCTTGATATATGATACAGCTAGTGAGTTCTACTTCAAGAGTGTCTTGGATATTCTAACTTTTTGCATATTCATATAAATTTTAGAATCAGCCTGCCAAGTTAAAGAAAAAATACAAATTTATGAAGTTTTGTTTGGGTTTGTGTGGAACTTAGATTTCAAGTGACATTTTTATAAAAATCAACTATTCTGATTACAAACTTAGTATACAATCTACTTGTTTTCCTTTTTAGTGTTTCAATAATACTTTTAATTTTCTTGCGAGAAGTCTTAAACAGAAACATTTTGTTAGTTTCATTCCCAAGGATATCTTGTTTTATGCTATTATTATAAATGGTAGCACTTTCATTTCATTTTCAATTTCGTGCTTGATTATATGAATTAAATTTATTGTTTGGGTATCGAATGTGAATGCTAGAACCATGTCAAACTCTCAAATTATAATAATTTTCCTATGAATTCCTTTGGATTTTCTACAGATCTCATCTGTGAGTAGTGGCAGTTACTCTTCCCCACTTTTCAATTCTCACACCTTTTATTTCTTTTTGTTATTTTACTGAGCCAGCAAGGAACTCCAGAACAAAATTGAATAGAAGGAACAACAGTGGGAATTCTCGTCTTGTTTCAAATTTCAAAAGTATTCTCAAAGTTTCAACATTAAATGTGATGTTTGCAATAAGATTGTAGTAGATACCTTTTGTCATATTAAGAACATTTTATTCTATTCCTATTTTGGGAAGAGTTTTATGAATGAATGCTGACTTTTACCAAGTAATCTCCCTGAGTCTGTGAAAATCACATCATTTTCTTTTTTTTTTTTTTTCTTTTTTTTTTTTTTTTTTTTTTTGAGACAGAGTCTTGCTCTGTTGCCCAGGCTGGAGTGCAGTGGCATGATCTTGGCTCACTGCAAGCTCTGCCTCCCGAGTTCACCTCATTCTCCTGCCTCAGCCTCCTGAGTAGCTGGGACTACAGGCGCCCATCACCGCGCCCAGCTAATTTTTTTGTATTTTTAGTAGTGACGGGGCTTCACCGTGTTAGCCAGGATGGTCTCGATCTCCTGACCTCGTGATCCGCCCGTCTCGGCCTCCCAAAGTGCTGGGATTTCAGGCTTGAGCCACCGCACCCGGCCTACTTTTTTTTGTTAATGTGGTGAGTTACAGGAATTGCTTTTCCAAAGTCACACTAATCTTGCTCCTAAGAAAACCCAAATTAGTCATGATTTTTTTAAATATATATTCCTGATTTCAGTTTACTAATTGTACTTTACATTTTATATTACATTCATGCATAAGATTGGGCTCTAATTTTTCTTTCTCATTTTGTCTTTGTTGAGTGTTACAATCAAAATTATATATAGCCTCATAAAACACATAAAACATAATGATGTGCCCTATTCTATTGTCTGAAGAAATGTGTATAAACTGGAAATATTTCTCCCTCAAACATTTATAGAACTTACTGATAAAATCATCTGGGCCTAGAGTGTTCTAGATAAGATTTTTTTCTAATAATTAAAGAACAATTCAGGATTCCTATTTCATGAATAAGATTTTGTTAAGTTACATTTTTCCAAGGATGTATATATTTCATATTTATTTTCAAACAAACTGGCATTAAGTTTTTCATATATCCTATTATCTTCTTAATGTGTACTCTATCTGTAGTAATGTTCACTTTTTCATTCCTAATATTTATATATTTCTTCACCTTGGTCAATTTCACCAGAAGTTTGTCAATTTTAGTTATAGTTTTAAAGAAATAAGTTTTGGTTCTGTTTACTCTCTTCTATTTTATATAATATTTTTCTATTTCATTAATTTATCTTGTTTCTTTTAATCTACATTCTTCGGATTTATATTGCTTTGTTTTTCCTAATTTTGAAGTTCAAGGTTCTCATCTTTTTTCCAATCCATGCCTTTGAGGCTATACATTTCCCTCTATCTGATGTTCTAACTGCATTCCACGGTTTTGTGGTAACTAGCCTGTAAAAAAATTTAAAAGGAAAAAAGGCCTGATTTGTAGCATGCCAACTTCATATTTGCCTTGTAAATACTCCACCATGACCAATTTCAAGCTACAAATGGTTTAACAACCAGTTGGAAAGTTTTCTGAATATTTAACAGTCAGCTCTTACAAGCTGATATGAGCCAGCTCTAGCACACTCACATTTTCAGTAGTATTGTCACGATTCCTTAACTCAAAATATGTCCTAATAAACACTATACTTTGTAATCTGTCCACACGTCTTTATTAAGTATGTTCAAATTTGCCATTTTATGGGAATATTCTATTTGTTAATTTCTTGTTTAATTGCTTTTATTAGAAGTCATGCTTGATACAATTTCAATCTAGTAAAATTTATTGAGATTGACTCAAAGTCCAGAAATGATAGGCTTTTATAAATATTATTTGTGTGCCGGAAAGAAATGTTTTCTGTAATTTTTTGGTACAATGTTCTATGTTCATTCAATAGGTCAGATTTTTTATCTGGTTTAAATCTTGTGTCATTGTGATTCTTATTCTGCAAGATACATCTATGATAGAAGTATATTAAAATCTCCTATTCTGTGTTCACTTCAGGAGCACATATACTAAAATTGGAACAACACAGAGAAGATTAGCATGGTCCCTACACAAAGATGACATGCAAGTTCATGAAGCATTTCATAGAACAAAAATCTTCTATTATGCTTTTTTCCTCATGCAATTCTTTATTTGCCTTTTGAGGACAGCATACCTTGTATAATTCTGTCAATTTTTCTCATATATTACAAAGCTTATTTTATGTTCTTACATATCAAGTTGTAATAATTGTGTTAATTAAAACATTTTCATTGTGAATTTATACTTCTCTAATAATGTTCAGAGTGTATTTTGTTTTATATGAGTGTATTCTTCTAAGATGCCTACTGATTAGTATTTGCCGGCTATATTTTTTCCATCCTTTTACATGTCATCTTTTTGTATCTTTACATTTTAGACATGTCTCTTGAAAATATTATACACAGGAATGTATGTGTGCATATTTATAAGTGTATATACACAAGAATATGAGTATTTATATAATAGAGTACTCCATGTTAATTTTTATATGATGTCATGTGTATATGTATTTACTATAGCTCGAAAATCTGTTTTCTGGAGAACTTAATCCATTTAAATTTTTTAAATTTCTAATATTTGGGGGTTAAAATTTTATTTTGTGCATATATTTGCCTTCCTTCTTTTATTACCATCTTTTGGGTTTGTCTATTTTTATTATTTCTGTTTTCCTTCTGCTAGGGAGTTATACTATTTCTATTATTTTGGTATTTATCCTCAACATGGAAACATATATAATTTCTAAAATTTTAAACTTACACAATATATTTATGCTCATTACAGCTAGTATAAGATCTTAAAACAACTTCACTTTTCCCCACCAACTTATATTCTTACTGAATATATTCTGTTTTTTTTTTTTTTTATCTGATAAGACAATTCTCAGGTTTCCAACAGGCAAGTACACTTATATTGGCATACCTGTTTATCATTTTGTCCTTTCTTTCTTCTTGCCTGAGAGCATGTGTGTCATAAAGACTGGAAATCCAGGTCCAAGATGTAAGAAAGGATTTATGGTGGGCATCAGCAGCTTGGCCTGATTGAGCCAGATTTGAGGGGATATCTAAGAACTGATGGTCAAGCCATAGCAGGGGTCAAAAGTTAGGTAAGAAGAGAGTAGTCAGGCAAGTCTAGCCATGCAGGGAGCTGGATCTTAGGCAAGGAGCTGGAAACTAGGGATTTTGGCAAGACAGGACCCAACAAGCTGTCCTGACCACAGATACAAGGCATCACAACCAGAACACCTGTACATTGAGGCACCTCCCAGTACCATCAGGGAGCATCTTATGTTTCTTTTGCTGAGAGGGGCACAAGCCCACAGGTGTGGTAAGTCTGTCAAGGAGCTGGAGGCTGAAAGGAAATGGAGTCAAATAAGAACAGATCATATTGCAACCATTGACACTGTTCTGTTCAAAATATTGATTTCCAGAGCGTAACTCAGTGCCCAACACTTAACAGGCACTCAATATAGATTTGTTGATTTATTTACTGACTCATATTGAAAAATGGGAATATGCCAGGCTTCAGAATGATAAAAACATGAATTGGATATATTTTCTAATCTCCAAGTACTTATATCTAGGGGATGAAGTCAATGTAACTAAAATATAAGGCATGGTGTAGGTACTAAGGAGAAGTTAAAATGGAGCCATTAGTGCTACCTGAGATTATCAGGATGGCTTTATGGAGGAGGTGGCAGGCTTGTTGGGTAGGTCAACTAGGGGGTATCTTCAGGACACAGACAGCCAAAGGGAACATTGCTATTATTCTGGACCTGTGCTTTCTGAGTTATTAGCACTGAGGTCAGGGCAAGGCCTCGCTCCATGGTGGACAGTATTTCTGGTGAAAACCTGGCAACAAGGTAGACTCCTCCTTCTACCCTGCCCCACCTCCCGACCACCAGCCAATTGAGAGTGCTGTTGTTTCTGCTTCTTAAGTTTCCTGACCAAGATGTTGAATAGGCAGCCATCTGGTGATGTGTGTCTCACTCTACCTCACAGTCCAGATGTATGAATCCTACGGCGTTCTAAGTTTCTGAGGATGAGATCCAGGTCAGCTTCATTCCCATGTGTATTTTCTGCATAGTTCTGCCAACTCCAGCCAGATAGTAGGAAAAGTTTTGGATTTAAAGAGTGATCAGTCAATGGGGCCAAGTACAGTGACTCATGCCTGTAATCTCAAGACTTTGGGAGGCCAAAGTGGGAGGACTGCTTGAGGCCAGGGGTTCAAGACCAGCCTGGGCAACATAGTGAGACCACATCTCTATAAAACATTTAAAAATTAGCTGACTGTGCTGGTAGATGCCTGTGGTCTCAGCTATTCTAGAGGCTGAGGCAAGAGGATCACTTGAGCCCAGGAGTTTAAAGTGGCAGTGAGCTATGATCACACCACTGCACTCAAGCCTGGGTGACAGGAGGAGACCCTGTCTCAAAAAAAAAAAAAAAAGTAATCAGTTAATAAGTATTGGATAAATGCTAGAATGAATGCCTAAATTTAAAAATGGAGGAAATAAATGAAGCATAGGAAAAAGCACAAGTGGATCTGTCAGGCAGGTTACCAAAACAGAGCCGAGTGAGAAAAGAAAAGAGCATTCAAATGTTTGGGTATCAGTTGGCCATATAAAGGCATATCAAAATTCTGAAGATGCCCCCTAGTTGACCTACCCAACAAGCCTGCCACCTCCTCCATAAAGCCATCCTGAAAATCTCAGGTAGCGCTAATGGCTCCATTTTAACTTCTCCTTAGTACCTACACCATGCCTTATATTTTAGTTACATTGACTTCAACCCCTAGATATAAGTACTTGGAGATTAGAAAATATATCCAATTCATGTTTTTATGATTCTGAAGCCTGGCGTATTCTCATTTTTCAATATGGGTCAGTAAATAAGTTTGGGGGACAAGACAGGGGCAAGATCAAGAGACTAGGAAAGGGAACAAGGCATATTCTTGAGGATCCTCAAAGCCCTTGATGATAAACATCACTGGGATTCAGCTCTAGGTTGAGGGATGACCATAGCCTACATCACTTTCTATTACCAGCCCAGACTCCCCCAGCCAGGGGAGATTTTATTGCAGCAATGCAAGCAAGAAAGGGCCATGTTGTGTAGCTTCCACATTCTGTACACACAAACCCGCCCAGACTGCTGCTGCTCAACTTCCCCACAATCCTCTGTAAGCACCAAAGGAGTCTCTGGAAAGGGAAGCAAAACAGAGCCTACCTAGGCTTCCCGTAACTACCTAGTAACTCCTAGTAAGTATACCTTACCTAGGTGCCTGTCCACAGCATCCCAGCACCACAGACTGAGCACCTGCTCTGACCTCCAAGGCTACTTAGACAAAGCAGCATAGGCAGGCAGAGTCAAGATTAGTGGGGTCTCCTATGCTATCAAGAGGGAGATAACCACTACCTGAGCCACTTCACAAGCCCACCAGCTCCTCCAGAGAGCCCTCCCTGTGATAGCTCTTTTCTTGTCACCTGTCATTCTGAATCTGTTTAGCACCTATGTTATCCTGCCTTAGAGGTACACATAGAGTTTATGTGTTGTCATGCACAAAGATTAGAAGAGTCTTGACGGTAAAACCGTATCACGTTTGTATCATCACAAGTTCTAGTATAGTGTCATTCATCAGGGGTCCACACAGTGAGTCAGTCAACAAAGACCTACAGTTCAACGTTTTTTTAAATACCGGGCTACACTCAGAGATGTTCCATAGGAAGCAGGTAGATGTTGAGATTTGATTTGTGTGGTGGTTTCCTGGGGGCTGCCATGCAGTGGTTGCCTTAGAACAGCGGCAATTGATTGTCTCACAGTTCTGGAAGTTAGAAGTCAGAAGTCAAGGTGTCAACAGCATTGGTTCCTTCTGAGGGCTATGAGACAATCTGTTTCAGGTGTCTTTCCCAGCTTCTGATAGCCTCACACATTCCTTGGCTCGTAGATGATGTTCTCCCTGTGTCTTCATGTCATCCTTCTTCTGCACACGACTGTCTCTCTAAATTTCCCTTTTTCATGAGGATACCAGTCATATTGTGTTAGGGCCCACCCTAATGACTTCATCTAAACATGAGCATTTGCAAAGCCTCAATTTCCAAATAAGGTCATAGTGACAAGTACTAGGGGTTAGGACTTGAGCATCTTTTGGTGCATATAATTCAACCCATAACAATTGTGTTTATATATTTACAGATTCAGAGAAAGGGCATTTCAGGCTGAAGATAGGAAATAAGCTAAAGCATGGAGATAGGAAGGGTAGGATTTGTGTGCTTGAAAGAGTACGTGGTCTCCTTCGGTTCCGTGATTGGAACATAATGAATATAAGTACATCTGAATAGTATATCCATGTACATGAAATTTGTTTATATATAAAGTTCCCAGTGTAGACTTTGACTCACTTTTTATGTCTCTGGTTCTAGATTTGTCTCATGTGTGTTTCAAGTTACAGTTGGCTTAAAATGCTGCCTTGGTATTAAACATACCAAGGCACCCCTTCTAGTTTCACAGAGGTGAGACACCAACTGATATAATAGGGTGCCCTTCATGATACGTTGGTAGGAACTTTGATCAGGAAGAGAAATCAGCACGGATGGACTCTCAGAAAAGGAGATTGACACCTCAACCATCAACTCCCTGTAAAACATTATGTAAACCAAGCTCATTTCCCATTCTGCAAGCATCATGCTCTGTCCTGGATCGACAGCTCCCTGGAGAGTGGCATGTGCAGCCTGCTCAAAGCTAAGAGTAGAGTTTGTCAATCTCATCTTCATTCAAGCACCACCTAATCCTTCAGCATGTCCTAGCTGTGACCCAAGTACCACTTCTGAGAAGTGTCACAGGGCTACATGTAAACAGATGCTTCACAGGTTTTTTTGGTGTTGACAGTGGTGATGGTAGAGGTGATTCTGGCAGAGCTATGACAGTGGTGGTTATAGTACTAGTGACGGTAATGGTGGAAAATGTAATATGTTAAGCCATTACTTCAGTGAGTGTCACATGCCTGAAGCTTGGCGAGAAGTAGAATGAGGCTGTAGAACTTTTTATATCCTTCCCGATGCCTAGCTCTAGACTTTTCCTACAGTGGATGCTAAGTCAATACTTGTTAATTAGATAAATTGTGATTCTTATTGAGTTCATAGTTCCATGCTCAGGAATTGAATCCTCACTCTGCAATTTATTAACTCTTTGATCCTACAGAATTTACAGCAACAAGTGTTGATACTTGATCTGGATATAGTGAGCCTTCAGTTAATGGACTGTAAGTATTATTATCCTCATTTGGGATTTACTAAAAAACCACTTAGAGCTCTAACAGGCCAGTCAAAGAGGCTGGGAACCTCTTTTCCCACTTTAACACCAGTATAGCAGTGGGTGAACTGAAGGGGCACTACCATATCTCTACAATTGATACCCATGATATCCACTTGCCTCTGCCCCTACATGATGCTAGCTGTGGGTTTGCAGTGAAGTTTATAAATGACCAACATGCCAATAAGTGACTCCACAATAAAGGACTGAAATTGTTGTTATTGATTCATTAAATCAAACCTCATTAACTGTGACTAATATCTCTGTGCCCTATGTCTTAGGGAAGGAGGGGCAAAGGAGTTGACTCAGGCATCAGCTTCCTTTCCCCATTGCAGCACTTCTCAGAGAAGTCAAACGAGAAGGCCCAGGGAAGGGCCAGCGCCTCATCAACAAACAGGTTCTGCCTTAGCTTGGACTGGATTGCCTTTTGGATAGTGTATTATTCCATTTTCACACTGCTGATAAAGACATACCCAAGACTGGGTGATTTATAAAGAAAAAGAGGTTTAGTGGACTCATAGTTCTGTGTGGCTGGGGAGGCCTCACAATCATGGTGAAAGGCAAAAGGCACGACTTACATGGTGGCAGACAAGAGAGAATGAGAGCGAAGTGAAAGGGGAAACCCCTTATAAAATCATCAGATCTCATGAAACTTATTCACTACCATGAGAACAGTATGGGGGAAACTGCCCCCATGACTCAATTATCTCCCACCGGGTCCCTCCCACAACACATGGGAATTATGGAAACTACATCAAGATGAGATTTGGGTGGGGACACAGGCCAAACCGTATCAGATTGTTTTTTATCAACTTATTTCTTTTCTACTGATTGCCTACCCCCTTATATCCTCTCCCCATTCCCTCAGCGAGGTATTAAATTAACTCATCTAGTTTCTGCCCAAATAAATAAGAATGGGAGCCATATTCAGGAAAAGGCCAATATCCATTTACAGTGACTTATATATGAAGATATTGTGTATCTTTCAAGAAAGTGATAAGTAGCAAGCTTAGAGAGGGGGTATCTCCCTCTCTCTCTCCCCCTCTCTCTCACTGAGGCCTTCAGATTTTAAACACACACACACACACACACACACACACTCTCTCATTAAGCAACTCTTGAGGGTGAAGTGATGCCTTAGAAAAGCAGGCAGGTGCATAGGCAGAGAGCTTATGTCCCACGCAGGGTGATCAGCCCTGATGGAGGTACAAACAATTTGCTATGAAAACCTGAATGAGTCCAGCTGGGAGGATTGGAGAAGTCAGCTGCAGCCCATTTCAATCAGGGCTTTGTTTTTCCCAGCTTTGTTAGTAGCTGATTGTCTCAATTTTGGTTAGATCTGAATCAGCTGTTAGCATTGTGGACCGATCCAGAACAGCTATGCTTCCATGTTTCTTAACAATAGCTCACATTTATTTAGTGCAGCTTTCCCACAACCTCCACCATATATTATTTTATCCTCCCATGATCCCTATGAGCTAGCTCTGGCAGAAACCAAGGGTGGCCAATGCTGAGCTCAATGCTGCCACCCAGCAGGGGGAACTCAACGTGTGGGATTGGCTGAACAGGATTGGCTGGCCATGTGGATGAAGGAAAGCACCTATTTAGGTCAGTGGCTTTCTTAAAATGTCAGGGGTCTTTAATACCGGACTGGAAACAGAATCCAGCCTTTCAGTGGTTTTGTCCACTTCTCTCACTCCATCTTTATGTGAATGGAGGGAAGGGGGAGGGCATATAAAGGGGTAGCCAATCAGTAGAAAAGAAGTTGATTTAAAAAAAAAAAAATCTGATATGGTTTGTCGGTGTCCCCACCCAAATCTCATCTTGAATTGTAGTTCCCATAATTCCCACGTGTTGTGGGAGGGACCCGGTGAGAGATAATTGAGTCATGGGGGCAGTTTCCCCCATACTCCATCCACATAGTCAGAATCAGCCATTCACAGGGTGGGATTGGTGTTCTTCCCCAAAATTCCCAACCGTACTGGAGTTGACTTATTTTTCATAGGACCTCATGGTTATTTTCAGTCTCCACATTAATTTGCAGATTTCAGTAGAACAGTGAAGAGAACATATTTTGATTGTCAGTATCATCACCTCCATTATCAAAATTCATGTGGAAAGGCTATGAGCTACATAATATATTTGCATTGATTAAAGTCACCTTTTTGCACTTCTGTTCCACTGCTAGACAGACTTCTTATTACTTGTGGCCCCAAGATTGCAAGCAAAAATTATTTATGTATTTGTATATTACTTAAATATATACTTAATTTTTTATACAGAAGATGATATAGTCACAACCTTAAAGACACAGAAGAAAATCACTTAAAAATTCTTACAGCATTAATACCAGGTTCATTCTTTCATATCACTTTCCCAGATCTGTCATAGTGCATTGTGACAATTACAATGATGGTTTTGGACTATTTTTGTAAATCTTATTTCATCAGTTACTAGTCTATCAAAAATATTTTCCATATTGTTCCATAGACATTAGTTATAATTATCATTTTAATAACTTCATAATATTCCATCACAGTGATCGACCATCATTTACTGACCCTTGAGCCCCTCGTGGTTAGTCATTACTTCCAGTTATTTGTTATCATAGATAACACGGCGGTGAAGATATTTTAATCACAGACTACAGTGGTTTTATTTTGATGCCTATGACTCATGCTGATGCCCAGGGGTTTCATTTGTAGAATTCAGCAATGTTCATTATATAGTTACTACGTGCTGAATGTTATGTTATGAACACTAGAATATTACACAATTCTTTCCTTCAAGAAATGTCAAGCTTTGTTGGGAATGAGATAAAGGCACATGAGGCCACAAGAAGCTGTATGAGAAAGCACACTGTGATATCCTCATGCTGGACAGATACCAGGGGCTCTGAGCTCTTTGAAAAATGTGCACGTCAAAGGGGATGGTTGGAAGGTAGACAGAGGACAAAGCAGTGTCCGTTTTGTCACTGCTCAAGACTTTGCCCCTGGGGTCTGGTGACTGCCTTCACCATCTCTCAGATCAAGACTACACTTCACCTACATGCTGACGAATTGCCAAGGCCAAAGAAATTAGTGATGGAGAACAGGGGAGCCCCAAACCATCAGGAGAAGGAACAGCATGAGGGGATCAGGAGACAGAGACAACTCACAGAATTGGCTCTCAGGCTCAGGGATGGCATTGTGTTTCTGAGGTTGGCGGGAGTGGGGGCGGGGTTCACCAGGTGCCTCTGGTGCTAAAGCCTGCACTACACAGGACAGAAAACTCCCTCAGGGCCAGGGCAGAGGCCAAGATACCTCAGGGGTACCAGTCATCTGTGTTTGCCTCACTCTTTTTGAAAGCAGAAAACTGTCGGGAAGCACATTAAATCTCCATAGAACGCTATGATGGTATTTCATTCAGATACCCATCTGACAAGCATTTATTAGATAGCTACAGGGCTTCTGTGTTCTGGGAACTGTGCTAAACTTTGGAGCCGTACATCTGAATAATATGTGGCTAAATTTCAAGGATCTTATAATCTACTGAAGGAGACAGGCTTACCAACAACTACCTACCTTATCTATAAGAGCAAAATAAAATGAGTTCTACAACTAGAGAAAGGAGTGGTGCATTTTGAGTGGAGAATCCAAGGAAGGATGGAGTAGATGTGGCATTTGAATAGGCCTTGGAAGGAGAGGATTCCCATAATCTCAGAATGGGACAGGCAGTAGGGAAGGCATCCAGCTTAGGCAATCCCAAGGGCACAAACAGGCAGTGAGCCTGAGTAACCATGAGTGGACAGTTCAGAGGGAGCACAGTCTGCACCTGGAGATGTGCTGGATGCTGAGACTAGAAAAGTGGGTGAGGCCAGATCCATTGATGCCAAAAAATGTGATCTGAGTTCTCCATCCATGGAGCATTCCCAAAGGAGCCTATGAAGTTCCTTCACTCTTTGGAAGCCCTGGACGCAGCTTGGACTCATCCCCAGCTCCTTGTCACCCACCAATGTGCCGTCAGACTATGTCTCACCAGGGTCCTGGCATGTCCTGGAGAAACTGCAACCTTTGGCTCTGGCACCCAGCTAGCCACCCTTTGCCCTTACACATGAGGCTGGAGCACCTGTTCAAGCTTTGCTGTGTACCCACCTCCTAGTTCCCAGCCTTGCTTTGCCAGCCCAGTATTGGAGCAGAGAGCTCCAGATGACTGAACCCACACTGCCTCTAGGAGAGGGTAGAATAAACCCTACATACACTAGGTCACCAAAGAACCAAGTCACCACAGTGGCTCTGAAACAGCATAGCTCCAGGAGTACGAAGTCAGGAGACTGCTTAAGGAGCCTAGTTGGCCCTTTGCACTGGCTTCTCCAATCCATGCGTAATTGGGCATCACACCCGGGACAAAAAGAACATGGTAGTGAGAAGGCCAGAGGCTTTTTGACAATGAGAGGCAAAGAACAGGGAAAAAAAAAAAAAAATTCTAGATCTAAATTCTAAGCCTCAGGGGGGCATCATGTACATGGTATCTCTGGGAGATTTGTTCACTAAGTTAAATTGAGTAATTAGTATTTGCACAGCATTGTATTGAATGTTATTTTAGATGCAGAGGTGAAGCTGATAGACCTTTCTCTCAGCAACACAGAGTTTTCAATACAAAATGAGACATAGCCTTAAGAGAATGGAAGGGCTATAACCTGTGAGGAGGAATTGATTTCTTCCAGCTTGGAGAGAGAAAGAGGTAAGGCAGAAGAAAGCTTCAGAAAGAAGGTGATATTTGAACTGAGGGAAAGCAGGGCATTGAAACACAAGTGGAATTTGGGCAGAGGCAGATGGGGGTGGGGTGAAGAGAGTCATCCAGGCAGTGGGGACAGAGAGGTTTACAAGCCCAGAGGTGGGGAAGGGTGGGATCTGTCAGCTGCTTGAGCTCAGACATGCCACCTTTCATTTCAGTATCCTCCATGCCTTGCCCAGAAGTTCAATATCTAGTGAGTCAATGAATGAGGGAGTGATAAAGAAAAAGTAGTTTGTTTTAGTTGAAACATAGGCAACATGAAAAGAGTATGAGAAATAATGTCGCAAAGGCCACACCTTGAATGAATGTGGATTTTAGTCTGCAGGGAAGAGAAGAGCCATTGAGAGGTGTTTAGCAGGGTTAGGACATGATGAAAGCGGTGCTTCAGGCAGATTCACCTGATATGTAAGACTGATTTGAGGGAGGCAGAGAGACCACTGGGAAGGTTACTGCTGCAGTCCAAGCAAGAGGTAATAAGCACCTGAATTAGGGCAGCAGCAATGAGAACAGAGGAGGGCACAGGTGAGGGAGAGAACAGGGAGGCAACATTGACAGCAGATGGCTGTTGTGGGGGAGGGAGAAGCAGGGAGATTTTGAGCCTGGGTGGCAGGGAGGATGGTGATACCATTAACAAAAATAGGCAGCACAGGAGGTGGCGCTGGCTGGAGAGGGAAGATGACGAGCTCTGTTTGGCACATACTGAGATGTGGAGACACATTCTTTTCTACCTGAACATGAATCAACTCTTTATCAGGAAAATACATTAGAGAGGTGGAGGGGCTCTGCAGGCCAAGCAGCAGTGTTGTTCCATTTTTAGGGACTAGGTCAAGACCCAAGCCATTTCCCGAATGCTGATTTTACAGACAACTCTATGCTTTACACAGAGAATATTTTGGTTTAAAAAAAAAATGTTGTTTTAATAATGACTTGAGATAAAAACCTGCCAGTGTTCTTCCTTTTCCTCATCATTAATGAATTAGAAGATACTCAAAACCTAATAATAATTTTTTTAAAAAAGCACATAAAAGACTCAGAAGCATTCTTCAGATCTTCTTTGCCAGTCGGTCACTTTCATTTTATAAAGCTAGAATTTCCAGTTTTTAAACATTACATCAGTATTTGACTATAGTTTTAACAGTATTTCAACAATAACAAAAAAAAAGTTAAGTAAGTACTCTCTTTGGAGCGGTACCATATGAGGCATGACAAAAACCGTGATGGAAAGAGGAAAAGAAAAGGTTTCCACCCTCCAGGAGGCCACAGTCTAGTAGCGGAGATAAACAAAACAATAAATACCTACAGCATGTGGTATGCACCGTAATAGAGACATAAGCAGGTGAGCAATAGTATTTGAGAATTATTTATTCTGTCTTCAGAGAAGTGATCTGGAAGACTTCGCAGAAGAGGGGACATTTGACAATGGATATTGGAGGATTACGTTAGAACAATAATGGGAATATAACTTACGAGCAAATATAGAAGGTAAAAAGCAAATGAAGATGATTTGGGATTTGAGGGGAAGGAACGAGAGTAACAAGAGAATTAGGGGCCAGATCATGAAGGGCCATTCTATATGTCACCTACTGAGAGAAACAGCTTTTAGTTTCGATGAGGTATTTAGGTTTGCACACTAGACGAGCCACCATGGCAGCTTTACGGAGAATGTCTTTGAGGGGTGTGAGATGGGGCCAGAGGCCTTGCTACAGTCCAGGTGACAGATGGTAAAGGTGAGAGGAGATGATGAGGCAAGAGTAACATAAAAAATGGCTTTAGGAAATACAAATCAATGGACTTGTTGATTAATTAGAGAGAAGGGTCTAGGATACATCTCAGATTTCTGGATGATGTTCTCACCTATAGAGAAAGAAGATACTGGAGCGGAAATAGTTTGAGACAAGAGTTTTATGTTCAGATTTGCAAATGTTGAATTAAAGATATTTGGTTCATCCAAGTGTAGCTGTCCAATAGGTACCTGGGTGTGTGTATGTCTGACAGAGGGAGTGAGTAAAGACAGGAAGCACAGGACTGTGATCCTTGAGCATAGGGAAATACATATAGGGCAACACATGGTATGTTACAGTTTGGTGTCAGAAGTCATGTGGAGTCTATCGAGTTTGCTGCCACACAAGTCTGCTCAGGTTCAAGTAGTTTTTACTTGATAGAAAAGAGGAACATTTAAAAAAAAAAAAAAAAAAGCAGCATGTGGGACTGAAGATATCCTTGTGACCAGATTTGGAAAGTACAATCTGCCCCACCCACCTTATGATCTAACAATCTCACTTCAAGGTATTTATCCAAGAGAAGTTAAAGTATATGTCCACAAAAAGACATACAAAAATGTGTATATCATGATTCATAGCATCCACATTCAACCCAAATATTCACCAGTAGGAAAACGGATAAATAATCAAGGTATATTCATACAAGAGAATGCAACTCAGCAAGAAAAAGAAATGGATTACTGATGCACAATAACATGTATGATTCTTACATTATTATAAGCGAAAGAATAGAAGAGTCTATATTCCATCTAAATGAAGTGCTAGAGAAGGAAAAACTAATCTTTGGTGAAAAAAATATCAGAAAAAAAGGTTTCCTCTGGAGGGTGGCAGTGTTGACTGGGAAAAAGCATGAGAGAATTCTCTGGAGTGATGGATATATATTTTGATAGGGGTATGTGTTACATAGACATATGCATTTGTCAGCCTTGATGAATTATATACTTAAGATCTAGGCATTTACACTGTCTGTTTTTTCCAGAAAAAGAAAGTTATAACTAAAGTTGAACTCTGGTTAATTTTAGATTTGGTTTTAGCAATGATATGCATTAAGATTTCTGAAACTTTTCTGTTACCCTAGGTTTGAGAAAATGAGTAAATACACTGACAATAATGAGAGCCAAGTTTCTAACAGCTAAAGAGAGTTGTCATACAAAAAGGGGAGAAAAAAGTGTGTCCTCTAGAACACATGATTTTACTATGTATGTATTAATCTATTATATACGTACATAATCTAGCTCTGTCTCCAACAAAGCCTAGAAACAATAATATGCCATTATGCACTAAGTATGCACGGAATCCAGATTATAATTTCTAAATACCTTCTCCATTAAAAGGGACCCAGATTCCTTGGAAAAAAGGTTGATTACAGGCAAAGAAAGGACAAGATGAACCTGAAACATCTTGTTGCACAAGAAAGGAAGAAAATTCTCAAAAAATGATGGGGACACATCAAAAGGACACAAAGTCAGCTTGAAAGAGCTCCTACTGACCAAATCAGGGTAATTTGAACATCAAAAGAAATGATAACTAATTTATTATAACTCATTGAATAACATAAGAATCTATTTTTTTAAAAAACTCTCGACAAACTAGCAACAGAAGGAAATTGTCTCAATATAGTAAAGGCTACATATGAAAAACCCACAGAAAACATCATACTTTGTGGTTAAAAAAAAAGTTTTCCAAGGAATTTCTAAGGAATAAGGCAAGGATGCCCACTCCTGCATTTCTATTCAATGTAACACTGAAAGTCCTAGCCAGAAAAATTAGACAAGAAAAACAAATAAAAGTCATCCAAGGCATTCAGAACAATTTTTCTTCCTATTTACAGATAACATTATTTTACATATAGAAAATGCTAAAGATTCCATTTAAAAAGCTGTTAGAACTAATAAATGAATTCAGTATGGCTTCAGGACACAAAAATCAACATATGTAAGTTGATTACATTTGTATACACTATGCAGTGATCTTGGCTCACTGCAGCCTCTGCCTCCCAGGTTCAAGTGATTCTTCGGCCTCAGTCTCCCTAGTAGCTGTGACTACAGGCACCTGCCACCATGCCTGGCTAATTTTTGTATTTTTAGTGAAACAGGGTTTCACCATATTAGCCAGGCTGGTCTTGAATTCCTGACCTCAGGTGATCCTCCCACCTCAGCCTCCCAAAAATATCTGTATACACAGATATTTGTATGAACTATGAAAAGGAAATTAAGAAAGCAATCCCATTTATAATACTATCAAGAAGAATAAAAATATGAATAAGCTAAGGAGGTAAAAATTTATACTGACAAAATACTAATGAAAGAACTTAAACAAGATACAAAGACATTCCACTTTTATGGACTGGAAAACTTAATATTGTTAAAATATTCATACCACCCAAAGCAATCTACACATTTAATGTAATCTCTATCAAAATCCCAATGACATCTTTTTCAGAAATAGAAAAAAAAAATTCTAAAATTCATGTGGGACCACAAGAGACTATGAATAGCCAAAACAATCTTAAGAACAATAGGGAGATATACTTTCTTATTTCAAAATATATCACAAAGCTACAGTAATTAAAATGGTATGATATTGGCATACAGACATATAAACCAATGGGACAGAATAGAGCTCAGAAATAAATCCATGCATATTTGGTCAACTGATCTTTGACAAGGGTGCCAAGAACATACAATGGAAAAAAAGACAGTCTCTTAAACAAGTGTTTTGGGGGAAACTGGATATCTACACGCAAAAGAAAAAATGAAACTAGATAATTATCTTACATCATACATGAAAATTAACTCAAAATGGATTAAAGATTTAAATATAAACTGTACTGAAACTGTAAAACTCTCAGAAGAAAATATAACATGGGGAAAGCTTCATAACATTGGTCTTGGTGATGATTTCATGGATATAATACCAAAAGCACAGGCAACTGAGACAAAAAAACAAATGAGACTACATCAAACTAAAAAGCTTCTGCATAGCAAAGAAAACAAGAATTAAAAGACAACCTGTAAGATGGGATAAAATATGTGCAAGACATATCTGATAAGAGGTTAATCTCCAAAATACATCAGAAACTCAACAGTAAAAAAAGTGAAACAACTCAAATTAAAAATGGGCTAAGGGCTTGAATAGATATTTCTCCAAACAAGACACTCAAATGACGAATAGGTATATGAAGAAAATGTTCAGTGTCACTAATCATGAGTGAAATGCAAATAAAAACCTCAATGAGACATCACCTTACATTTGTCAGGATGACTACTATAAAAAAAAAAAAGTAAATAAAAGTGTTGGTGAGGATGTGGAGAAATTAGAACCGTACACACTGTTGATGGAAATGCAAAATGGTGTAGATACTATAGAAAACAATATGGCGGCTCCTCAAAAAATTAAAAACAGAACCACCATATGACCTGGTAATCCCACTTCTGGGTATTTGTCTAAAAGAATTGAAATCAGGATCTCAAAGAGATATTAGCACTCATGTGTTCACTGCAGAGCTATCTACAATAGCCAAGCTGTGGGAACAACCTAAAATGTCCATTCACAAATGATCAGATAAAGAAAATGTGGTATATACATAGAATGAAATACTACCAGCCTAGACTGGGTATGGTGGCTCATGCCTGTAATCCCAGCACTTTGGGAGGCTGAGGTAGGAGGATCACCTGAGGTCAGGAGTTCAAGACCAGCCTGGCCAATATGGTGAAACCCTGTCTCACTAAAAATACAAAAATTAGCCAGGCATGGTGGCAGGTGCCTGTAATCACAGCTACTTGGGAGACTCAGGCAGAAAAATCACTTCAACCAGGAAGGCAGAGGTTGCAGTTAGCCGAGATCACACCATTGCACTCCAAACTGGGCGACCAAAAAAAAAAACCCACAAAAACCGGGGGGGAGAGGGGTGAATACTACCAGCCCTTAAAAACGGAAGGCTATTCTGCAATATGTGACAATATGAATGAATTTTGTGGGCATTATGCTAAGCGAAACCAGTCACAGGAAGACAAGTATTGCATGATTCCACTTATATGAGATATCTAAAACAGCCAAACTCATAAAATCAAAGAGTGGAATAGTGATTGCAGGGAGAGGGATATGGGAAGTTACTACTCAATGGAAATAAAGTTTCAGTTAAGCAAGATGAATACATTCTAGAAGTTTGCTTAACACGTTATAGCTATAGTTAATAATGCATTGCACACTTAAAAATTTAACAGGGTAGATCTCATGTTGAGCGTCCTTATCACAATAAAATTTTTAAAGTATCTATAAGTTCTTACAGATATAAATAAATTAATAGATTAAGTGTATTTTAAAGAGCCCAACAAGAAAATATGGAAGCAATGAAGGACTTGGAAAATCGTAAATGGGTGTTAAAACTAGTGAGTGAAAGTCTTGAAAGACAGGATCTCTCTTATCCTGAAACTTTTTTCAAACATTACTTATTAATTACAAAGGAAGAAAATGTGACTTAACAGAAGTGAAAACTGGCAGATGCTACCTTACTCAAATAAGCAAAGTTAACATCACCAATATTGGGACAAACTGACATTATGAGCCTGCCAAATGATATTTCTGCCAAGAATTCCCAGGCTGAATGTACTCCTGAGGAAATATCAAACTCTGCAGAGCCAGCAGCCCCTCCCAGGCCACTATGGAGGGGAAACAGCTGGGAGTCAAGTTGGTCTGCCTGACCACTGTGCCGCTCCTAACCCTGCATTGGCTCCCACTTACCCTGGGAAAATATATGAGCTTCCTAATCAGCATTAATTACAGTTACATGTCATTGAGCCTCTCTGTGTGCCTAGTAGTATGAGAAAAACTCAACTGCATTGCGGCATTTCACGGTATTACATGTGGCCACTTTACAAACAGGGGAGTGGAATGCTTTTGCAAACAACTCCCCCAGCAGAGAAATCTGCGAGCTTTGGTGTGTGGTCCTCTTTTCTGTCCTCTGTGGCATCTGACCTTTGCTGAAGAACCAGTAAGGATTTAGGACTAGAAAGCTGGCATTGTCATCTTTCTACATGAGTAACCTGGACAAAGTCCTCAAGCTTCATTTTGCGTATCTGTCAAGTAGCCAACGACAACAACACTTTCCCTATTTGAGTGGCAGGAGGATTAAGGAGCATAATAATTGCAAAGCAAAAAGTGGGCTGAGAGGATAACAAGCATTCCTAGCTTGGTCCCTGGAACATAGCAGGCATCAGTAAAGGCTGGAACACCAAAGCAGTGTTTATATTATTAAAAATATGAAAAGGACCAAATATCCAATTTTAGAGGATTGGTTAAATAAACAGAGTACATTTTCACAATGGCAAAAAAAACAGAAGACAAGCACCTCCGATTTTGGATTTCAATATTAACAGCATTTACTAGGCTCCACTGTTTGTTCTGAGGTCTGTACCCAGGATTCTCCCCTTAAGGAGGGCATGTGCACACGGACGACCAGAGGCCTCCCCTCTCACCT
The DNA here is from genome assembly GCF_008728515.1 of Papio anubis. NCBI lineage: Eukaryota > Metazoa > Chordata > Mammalia > Primates > Cercopithecidae > Papio > Papio anubis. The sequence goes on along the minus strand of NC_044984.1, from coordinate 12,922,244 downwards.
CTTTCCAGTTTGTACTTCTCCCTGTAACAAATGCACATGCCAGGTTTCCTCTGCCTAGAATGCCACCCCTTCTCCCTAGCTAATTCCCACTTGTTTTCTGCCTTACCACACTTCTTCCAGGAAGACCTTCCCGATTTCCCTTTCTTTGCCTCTAGTCAATCTGGACTCCCTACAACCCTACCCAAGGGAATGATATGGCTCCATTTAAAAGAAAAAAAGGAAATAGCAGACAAACCCAAGTACTGCGACTTTCTACAAAATAACTAGCCAGTGCTCTGAAAAAATGTCAAGGTCAAGAAAGTCAAAAAGCAGTGGAACTGTTTCAAATTAAAGAAACTAAAGAGGCATGACAACTAAATGCAAAATACAATCCTGGGTAAACCTTGAACCAGAAAATTATTATAAAGAATATTGAGAAAATGTATATTTGAATATGTGAATTAACTACAACTATTATATCAATGTCAAGTTTCCTGATTTTGATTATTATACTGGGGTTATGTAAGAGAACATTCTTGTTCTTTCTTTGGAAATACACAGTGAAGGGTCGAGTTGTAAAAGGGTGTGATGCCTCAACTTACTCCCCAATGGTTTAGAGAACATAACCATACACATGCAGGGAAAGAGATGACGAGGGAGAAATGGAAAGAGAAGGGGAAGAAAATGATAAAACAGTTTTGTTGCAGGGCATATGGGAATTATATAAGCATGGCAACTTTTCTTTGGAGTTTGCATGTAAGCTTTTCTGTAAAGTTTATATACAAATAAGTCTAAACCAAGACTGGGAAGAAAAAGGAAGTAACAAGTTCTAGAAAGGTATAAGAGTGGATGGAACAGAGTGTGAAAAATAATTGAATGATTGGAGTACTCCTAAGTTTCTAATAGGAAAGCCAGGTGAATGTGAGGTTCTAATGGAAGAGGATCCACCAGATGAGGAAGGTGGAAGGGAGATAATTAGGTCACTGGAAACAGTATTGAATTTGATTGCTAGCAGAGCATTCGGGTTGAGCTATACAGCCCGCAGGTGGATAGGTTGGTCTGGGGCTCTTTCATACAGAAACATTGTGCCCACTTAACTCCTGAGGGTGGGAGGAAGAGAGAAGCCCCAGTTCACACACTTGTTTTATTCCAATCACTGCCTAAACGTGCCTGACTTGGTCATTCCAGGCCATGGTCCTGAGAGTCTTCTGTGGTCCTGGGCCTCTGTATCTAGTAATTACTTTTTGAAATCAGGAAGAGCTTGAAGAAGGACTTGAGTGATGGGAGAGGAGTGGGTGCTGGTTCTCACAACAGATGCAGGGAGGAGCACGTTTCCCCAGGATATAGTAACATGCCCTCTCCCAGCACAGCCATGCCAGGGAGACCTTCCGTCCCAACCTACCCACTCCCCCACTAAACTCCAAAATATTAGATAACCTAAGAGCTCAAAGTCCTTCAGAGCAACCAAGAGATTCTGACCAGCAATAGGAGTGTTTTTCAGATCCCCTGAACTTCAAAAAAACTTCACAGAATTCCACTCACCTGAAGAACTCCACTCACCTAAAGGCTTTTATCCTCACCATCTGTACCCAACTCACTTATGTTGGGTTCCACTTAGTTGCTGAATTAGCCTCAGCAGTGTCACACTGAAATACACCATCTCCAGTTCGACATTTATTGTTTTTTTGTTTGTTTGTTTTACTACCTACCAACACACAGGCTGTTTTTCAGCTAATTGTTTACTTAGCTTCTGGGTCAGGCCCAGAACTCGGCCACACTGCCTAGCTCCAACCCATTCTAGTGCTCTTAAAAAGCGTTTGGAAATAGTTCCGAGGTACAAAAATTATACAAAGAATAAGATTATTGTCTACAGTCATACCACCCTGAACACACCTGATCTTGTCTGACCTCGGAAGCTAAGCAGGGTTCAGCCCTGGTTAGTACTTGAATGGGAGACAATAACATCGTTTCTACGTACATTAGTTCTGTATGACCACACAACAAAGTTCCAAAAACGTAGCAGTTTAGAACAATATTGTTTACTAGTTCACAGTTCTGTACGTCAGGAGTTCAGGCCCAATGTCACTGGGTTCTCTGTTTAGGGAAACACACAAATCCAAGTATCAGCCAGACTTACTCACTGTTCATCTCGTCGGTGGCTCAGGTCCTTTTCCAGGCTTATTTGGGTTAACAGAATTCAGTTCTTTGCTGTTGTAGGACCAAGGTTCCTGTTTCCTTGCTGGCTGTCAACTGGGACTACGCTCAGCTTACAGAGGTCACTCTCAGCTCCTTGCCACACTGACCCCTTCATTCCAGCAAGGAACAAAAACTCTCCCTCACACAATCCCTCACGTGCTTCAAATCTCTCTCACCAGGAAAAGCCCCACCCCTTTTAAAAGGGCTCAGCTGATTGTGTTAGACCCTTCTAGAATAATCTTATCTTAAGGCCTGGTTTTTGGAACCTAATTGGAACCATCTGCAAAATCCCTTCACAGCAGAAACTCCATCAGTATTGATTGAATAACTGGGAAAACCTGTGAGAACACCAGGTGTGAGACCCTTGGGGACCCTCTTAGAAATCTGCCTACTACTCCCTACGTACCCACCATTCTGCTTGTGAAAGGAAATATTCTAATAAACTGTGTCCCTAGGTAGCCTCCCTTTGCCATCATGGGGCATTTGTCATCACACATTCATATGGTTTGGCTCTGTGTTCCCACCCAATCTCATCTCAAATTGTAATCCTCACGTGCTGAGGGAGGGACCTGGTGGGAGGTGATTGGATCATGGGGGTGGTTTCCCTTATGCTGTTCTTATGATAGTGAGGGAGTTCTCAAAAGAGCTGATGGTTTTAAGTAGGGCACATCCTCCCTATCTCTCTCTCTCTCCTGCCACCTTCTGAAGTAGGTACTTGCTTTTCCTTTTCCTTCCACCATGATCGTAAGTTTCCTGAGGCCTCCCCAGCCATGCAGAACTGCGAATCAAATAAACTGCTTTCCTTTATAAATTACCCAGCCTCAGGGAGTATCTCTATAGCAGTGTGATAATGGACTAACACAAGAAATTGGTACCAGGATAGTGGGGTACCGCTGAAAAATAACCTGAAAATGTGGAAGTGACTTTGGAACTGGGTAACAGGCAGAGGGTGGAACTGTTTGGAGGGCTCAGAAGAAGATAGGAAGATGTGGGCAAGTTTGGAACTTCCTAGAGACTTGTTGAATGGTTTTGACCAAAATGCTGTTAGTGATATGGACAAGAAGTCCTGGCTGAGGTGGTCCCAGATGGAGATGAGGAACTTATGGGGAACTGGGGTAAAGGTCACTCATGTTATGCTTTAGCAAAGAGACTGGCAGCATTTTGCCCCTGCCCTAGAGACCTGTGGAGCTTTGAGCTTGAGAGAGATGATTTAGTGCATCTGACATAAGAAGTTTCTAAACAGCAGAGCACTCAAGAGGTGACTTGGCTTATTCCGAAAGTCCAGTTAAATGCATTCACGAAAAGATAGTTTGAAATGGGAACTTAAGTTTAAAAGGGAAGCAGAGCACAAAGGTTTGGAAAATTTGCAGCCTGACCATGGAGTTGAAAAGAAAACCCATTTTCTGGGGAGGAATTCAAGCTGGCTGCAGAAATTTGCATAAGTAATGAGGAGCTTATGTCTTTGTTAATAGCCAAGAAAATGGGCAAAATGTCTCCAAGACATGTTAGAGACCTTCACCGCAGACCCTCCCATCACAGGCCCAAAGGCCTAGGTGGGATAAATAGTTTCATGGGCCAGTCTGGAGCCCCACTGCTCTGTGCAGCTTTGGGACTTGGCGCCCTGAGTCCCAGTTGCTCCAGCTTCAGTTGTAGCTAAAACGGGCCAACATACAGCTTGGGCCATTGCTTCAGAGGGTACAAGCCCCAAGCGTTGGCAGATTCCACATGGTTTGGGGCCTGTGGGTGTGAAGAAGACAAGAGTTGAGCTTCAGGAACATCTGCCTAGATTTCAGAGGATGTGTGGAAATGCCTGGATGTCCAGGTAGAAGTCTGCTGCAGGGGCAGGGCATCTGAGGTTCTCTGCTAGGACAGTATGTTTCCTATGTGTATACCTAGGAGAAGAGTTGATGGGCCACAGGGTACGAACATCTTCAATTTTACTGGGTATCACCAAGTTGCTCTTCAAAGTAGTTGCACCAATTTACACACCCATGCCAGCTGCTATTTATTAGTAATATAAATGGTCAACTTATGCATTCATTATGTACCAAATAATAACTTCTGTACATACATTATTGTATTTCATTATCACAAAATTATGAGTGAGGGATGATTGTTATCCCTATTTTACAGATGAGAACACTGAGACTTAGAAGAAGTATCTTTCCCAAAGTCACAAAGATAGTGACAGAGCCGGGATTCGAATCCATCAACTTGAATCCAGAGAAAATGTTCTGCATCACTGCACAACACTGACTCCTTTTTCTCCTTTGAAAACAAGGCAAGATGCAAGAGGAAAAGGAAAGACGGGGTGGAAATCAGATGTACGTCCCTCCCCTCTTCCCACCCTCCCCCCCACAAAGCTTTTCTCATCCAGACATTCTTGGGACTCCATCTACTGGAAGATGAGGTATAAAATCTTATTGTGTAGGAAGAAAAGTTCAAATATGGTACTGTTCTGTATAAATGGAGCTACTGACCAGAGTCATGCCTACAAAGACACATGATGCACTATTCTGAGGTCAAGTCAATCTCAACTTGAATTTATACTCCACTGCTAGCCAGATGATTTTTTCAGCAAGTCATTTACCTGTTCCAATCCTCAGTTTCCTCATCTATAAAACAGGATAACGGTAATACCTACCAAACAATATGAGAGTCGGTTGAAATAAATGAAGACATCTTGCACTGATCCTGGCATCTAATGGGCACTCAGTAAATGTTGGCAAGTTGAATCCTTGGAAGTGGGAGATTTCAGAATGTTTCAGAAATGTTCTGTCCAGTCTTTGAGATCTGAAGAAGCCAAGCATCAAGGGTGTGTGTGGCCATTCACAGGAGGAATAGTCCCAGCACTGTCAGCAGGTCCCAGGGGGGTTATCATGAGGCTCCAGGCAGCAGTTATACAATTCAGGGAAAGTGTGAGTCAGTCACGTGGCACATGTGGCCATGGAACTCTGGGCAAGGAGTTGAAATACCACATGCTGTTAGCCCCAATCTGTGATCCACGTCACTCCAGCACAAAGAGACCAGATCCTCCAACACACAGGAGAAGAACCATGGATGTGGTTTTGCCTTATCACCGGGGAAGGGATTAAAAAGCAGCAACAGCCAAAAGATAAAGTCATTGGCATTTACTTTAGCCGACGTCAGAGATATGCTGACAGCATCCACGGGGCAGGCAGAGTTCAACTTATAAGGTGGATTCTGAAAGACATGACTCAGAAATGCACACATGCAGCTTTGTGCACTTATTCTGCCAACAACCTCTCCTAAAAGTCAGGGTAGGCTGGGGGCTAGATCAGGCTAACTCCCATGCAGCAGTTCTGTGCTTAGTTCCACCAAATCCAAGACAACCAAGCCTTGAGACTGGCTCTCAGAGACCTTGGCTCTGGTTCTGTCCGGCTTCCCCTGCAATGGCTTTCCACGGCTGTGTGCTCTTCGCTCCAGAACCCTGGGTCTATTTGTTCTCCAGGACTCCTCTCCCTCCTGGAAGAGTCTAATATCAGAAATAAATCCCTCTGAACCTGCAAGATAAATGGCCCATTATCTTGTCCTGGCTAAACCGTGTCCCCTCATTAAGGTTCGCCACTAACACTGAGAACTTCAAGTAATCAAGGGAGATGAGGCTGGTGAGATAATCTCTTGGCACATCTCCAAGCATGCAGTGGAGCCCTGACAACTGCCAGGCTGTCGAATAAGCAGGTGGATCATTTTTATTTTTTTATTTTTTGAGACGGAGTCTCGCTCTGTCACCCGGGCTGGAGTGCGGTGGCCGGATCTCAGCTCACTGCAAGCTCCGCCTCCCGGATTTACGCCGTTCTCCTGCCTCAGCCTCCCGAGTAGCTGGGACTACAGGCGTCCGCCACCTCGCCCGGCTAGTTTTTTGTATTTTTTTTTTTAGTAGAGACGGGGTTTCACCGGATTAGCCAGGATGGTCTCGATCTCCTGACCTCGTGATCCACCCGTCTCGGCCTCCCAAAGTGCTGGGATTACAGGCTTGAGCCACTGCGCCCGGCCCAGGTGGATCATTTTTATACATTATATTTCCAAAAGGGAAAAGCCCAGAACTGAACAGCACCCTCAGCCTAATGCCACTGTAGGTTTTAGGTGAAGTTGGCGTATTCTGGGAAAAGCTGGCTCTGGGAGGAGTCAAGACTAGAAAGGAGGCTCCAAATGCCCCTTACCCTGTTAAGGGGATGACAGCTAAGAGCATGGAGTGGTGCCCTACCCAGAAGTTCAACAGTGAGAAAGGACTGGATCAGTGAGATGCCTACCTCACGGGGATCACGGGAAAGGCACGGATCTCACTCCGGCAATCCAATGCTCTTGAAAACCCTGAAAACCACCAGTGAAGTTTTAAGCTGCATGAGCCATTAAAGATATTGAAAAAGGGAGATGGAGGAGAAGAAGTGGAGAAAGGTCGAGGGAGTGGGGGGAAAAGGGGAAAGGGGAGAAAGAGGAGAGAAGAGGAGGAGGAGGAAAAGATCTTGCCTCTTACACACAAGCCCGGGGAGCTGAATCTTATAGGAAGGAAATCTTGTCTATTCATTTGACCTGTTTTGAATGAGAATAGAGAAACAGGGTTTGCTGTTTCCAACCTGCAAGTACTAGAACTTTTCCTGATGGGATTGTGCTGGAAGAAAAATCAAACCGTGGCAGGGCCTTTTAGATGGAGGAGGTTGCCTTCAACACCAGCCTGGGGGAAAATAGTTCTGAGTAATAAGCTACCTTGGGGATTAAACCCCCTGACTGGGGAGATAGATGGCCTTAGTTCCAAACTGTTTCTTTGTGGCCCTATCACAGTCTGGCTGAGGGTGAGTCACTTCCCAGAGCATTTCAGTCTCCCATCTGCAAAATGCAGTAACAGTCCTAGACCTGAGCATGGGGAGGGGAGGAGCAGAGAGAGTCTGGAGAGAGTGGATACAACTTCAGATTCAGCTTGGCTTCTAGAAGCAAGGCACCAATTCTTTTATTTGGGTGAGAAGTATTTGCATCTGTATCAGGTGACAAATTTTGCCTCAGCTCCACCTAACTCTAATTTCTCTCCAGGGCTGAGCTCCATAAAAGGCCTGGCCTGTGTGTGAAGGGTGGCAGAGTTTCAAAATGTGTTCCTTCCCAATAGCCTCCCAGGGTCTGTCATGAATATATGCCTCAACAAAATAAAACATTAACATGATATCACCCTTTGGGGTCTCTGGAAAACGGTCAAAACTACAAAAATATCAACAATGTTTATGGAATTTTTGTCATTATGAATGTGATATGTGCACATTTATAAATATTAAATGTTCAAAACCTATAAAGAGAGTAATAAAAATGACTCATAAATAACTGTTAATATTCTGGTGTATTTCCTTCTAATCTCTCTACATGTAAATAAGATAATGGGATCACATTATGTGAATCCAATTTTACATCTTACATTTTATACTTTACACTATACTGTGGGCATTTTCCAAAGTCATTAAATATTCTTCAGAAACATTGATTTGTAATGGTTTCATAAAATGTTCTCCTATGACTACAATATAATTTATTTAACCTTCATCCATTTAAAAACATTTATATAGGCTGTTTCCCATTTTTCTTTCTTATAAATAATGATATACTTAAAATTTTGGATGAATTTATGATTATTTCATGAGGATATATGCTTAGAAGTGAAATAACTGGGTGAAAGGCTGAAGAACAGGCTTTCAGTGGCAAATAGCAAAAAGCCAAACTCAAACCAGGATGTCCACCAGCCACCAGCATGGCTATAGATGTCCTCAGACAAATCTAATGAGAGAGTGTACATTTCTGCCTCTGCCTTCCAAACAAGAGTCTTAAGATTCCCCCTGATTGAAATATAGGTCTGTGCTCATCCACAAAATAAACACTTTGGACCAGAAGTTCAAAAGTTCTAATTGCCTAAGCCAATCAGAGACATCCATGTTAGTTGGGATGTCAACTCCCCCTCATGCACAAGGTCTCTTCACAAAGGATGGATATCCAGATAAAAATCTAACCAGTATTAGGAGGGAGAAAGGCAAAAATGACAGCTGAATAAACACCAACAAATATTAGCTGCAAGAATGAACTTTTTAAAGAGTTTGATATGAATGTTCAAATTACTTCCCATAAGGGTTGTACCAATGTAGAATCAGCAGTGTGTTGGAAGGCCTAAGTGTGCCCTCACCAGCATCCATTATTTTATTTTAAAGCAAGTTTAAATTACCCAATTCCGATTTGATGAGTCTAAATAGAGATTGCATCCTAATTTAAATTTATTTTCCTTCATTATTTATGTGCTTGTGGACATTTAGGATTTCAAAACCTTGAAAGTTAAACATTGATTATAAATATTCTAAAGACTGGTAAGCCTCAGGCTGATCTACTCCATCCCTGACCATTGAGAAACAAATATTGTAATATTTGGGGCCCTGTCTCTACCAGTGATTGGAGTCCATGTTTAGCCTTTAGCCCTCTACTGAATGTTCTCTTAGTGAGTGGGCGCCCCTAACGTCCTCTGTGCTTCTGGGAAGACAATTCTTGCCTAGTCTCAGCTCCAATTCCCAGTTTGTCCTCCAGGACAAAGTTCCAGTATTGGAACTTTGATATTTGGTTTCAAATGAAAGGGGTGGCTGGCTGAACCTCAGCCCCTGATTTCTAGCTGCAGTCCTTTGTTTTGCATAAGCAGGAAAGGAGGGTCCTGCCACTGTAACTTGTTCTTGGGGATTGAACCTCTTTAACTGCCATCTCAGCATCTCAGGCCGGACTAGTACTTATAGTGTAATTCGACTGCTTGCAAAGCCAGTCCTACAGCCAGGTCAGTCTCTCCAGAACTGGCCCTCATGACCCTTGTTGGGCCATCCCCCTCCAGCCTACCACTAACATCTCACCCCGCCTCTCTGCCATGGTTGGCCTAATACTCCCAATGACATACAAGTCTCCTCTTCACCAAAAACCACTGCTCGGCCTGTTTTGAAACCCTGCACTACTTAGCTTCACCTTCCTGGGGGTTGGCATTAGAAAAGAGGAAAAGATATATGTTATTCCAAGACGGAAATATACTTAAGATTACATCTAGCTTTCAGATAAAGCTCTAGCAAAAAGTCAACAGGAAGGGAGGTCTCATCAAATAGGTTGTGGTAGGTTAGCAATAACAATATACGGTGTGCTGAGCTCGGACCTAGGCTTTCAAAAGGGAAAAGGGAGTTTGTAGGTATTTTTCTAGAAAAAAATCCCCCTGGATGCTGGTTCAACATGCTGAAAATCTTGGACTAGCTTCTTTTTTTTCTTTCTTTCTTTCTTTTTTTTCTTTTTCTTTTTTTTTTTTTTTTTTTTTTTTTTTGAGACAGGGTCTCTCTCAGTCATCCAGGCTGAAGTGCGGTGGCATGATTATAGCTCACTGCAACCTTAAACTACTGGGCTCAAGCAATCCTCCTGCCTCAGCCTCCCAAGTAGCTAAGACTATAAGGTGTATGCTACAATGCCCCACTAATTTAAAAAAAAAAAAATTTTGTAGACACCGCATGTTCTCACTCATAAGCGGGAGTTGAACAATGGAAACACATGGGCACAGGGAGGGGAACGTCACACACTGGGGTCTGTCGGGGGGTGGGGGGCTAGGGGAGGGATAGCATTGGAGAAATACCTAATGTAGATGACAGGTTGATGGGTGCAGCAAACCACCATGGCACGTGTACACGTATGTAACTAATCTGCACGTTCTGTACATGTATCCCAGAACATTAAATATAATTTTTTTTAAAAAAGAAATTATCAATAAAGTATAATTATATTCTAAATTTAAAAACATAAATAAAAATGTTTTGTAGAGATGGGGTCTTGCTATATTGCCCAAACTGGTCTCAAATTCCTGGCCTTAAGTAATCCTCCTGTCTTGGCTTCCCAAAGTGCTATGCTCACAGATAGGTTGCAGCTACTGTGCCTGGTCAAGGACTAGCTTCTTAGTGCATGGAATGCTGTAGCTAGCAGGAACTTTGGAGATCACCTCCATTCATTCCACTTTTCAGCCAAAAGTGCCAGCCCTGGGCTAGTTGCTAGAGATATAAACAGGAATCAGATATGGCCTCTACCCTCAAAACTAGAAAAGCCAGGACAAATAAGTACATGTAAAAAAAAGTGATACTGGTGCTGTTACAGCCATTTATTCAGCTGGGACACAAAGAAAAAAGGATTCAGATTGGCTCCACAGAAGAGGTGCCTTTGGACTGAGTTTTAAAAGTGAACAAGAGTTCTCCAGCTGCACAAAATGGAGTGGGGTGTGTTAAGTATGGAGGAAAATTGGGGAAAAGCTAGAAAGTATGAAACATCCTAGTATATTCTGAGGAACTACAGGTAATCCAGCATTTCTAGGTCACAAGGACAGAAGGACAAGAGATGGGTTACAGGAATTGATCAAACAGGCAAAAGAGTTTGATGTTTATACCATGGGCTAGAAAGGAAAGGACATAGATATTTATTTCTGATATCCTTATAGAAATTTAATGAAGCACCATAATGAAGGCAAGATCATTGTCATAGTACAAGGTATAAGATAGAAGAAGGAAGGTGTATGAGAGTTGGCAAAAAATTGAATGCTTTAAAATAACAATTAGAACCAGACTTGGTTATCAGTTGGATGTAGAGACTGGGGGATAATGAACAGTAGAGGAAGGCTCTTAAATCGTCATTCATACATTCCTGCATGCATTCAATCACTTATCCGTTCAATATCTATTTGAGTACCTGCTTATTGCCAGATAGGCTTGAAGAATACAAGCTAGTCATCCCTGTCTTTATAGAACTTACAGATAATTAAACAAATGATAACAATAAGAATGATTGATGTTATGATAAGGGAAGTACAGAGAGATTAAGGGCAATAATTAATCTTGTCTAAGGGACAGATAGAACCAAGCTGAGAGAATGTTATTTATACAGATATATGAAGGATGAGCTGAAGTTAGCCGGGTAAAGGCAAGAGTGTGAAACAAAGTGTTCTGTATAGAGAAAAATAATTCACAAAGAACCAGAGGAAAAGGGCATGGCATATCTGGGAATTGAAAGAGGAGAAATATGGCTGTAAAGTTAAAAAAAAAAAAAAAGATGGAGAAGGGCAGGGCATGAGGCCAAAAACAAGGCTGAATCCAGAAAACAAATGCTAGGTGAGCCATGTTGCCCTTTATATCTGATCTTAAAGGCCCACTGAGCCCTGTTGCAGAGTTGAGAACATACTATAAGTTCTCTAAACCCTGCAATGTGGCTTATCAGGTGAGTGGCATGATTAGATATGCATTTGGGAAAGATTATCCTATCTGCATTGCAGAGAATGGTTTGAAGAGGAGCAAGACTTGAGGCAGGAAGACTCGATAGGAGGTCCATGACATCAAAAACAAATTAAAGGGAGGGAGCTGGGTAGTGCCTGGGGTGTCCATCTATGAAGGGAAATGAATTCTCACTAAGTTTCTAAAACATCAATGGAATTGAACAAGAAGGCGACAATTGTACGTGTCGGATGTCTTGCCAAGCAGAAACATTGCATGTGACTGGAAAAAATGCTTGATAAGCCACTATGGTTGTGTGGGACACCTTCCTGCCTCAATCAACTCCGCCAACTCTACCAAGGGGCATGGTAGACCGACAGCAGATGATTTCTAAATTATTTAATGAGGAAGGATGCAAGTGCAAAGTCAGAGCTGAGTTGTTCAGGGCAATATAACAGAGGTCAGCAAACTTTTTAAATAAAGAGCCAGATAGTAAATACGTTTTGTAGGCCAGATGCTGTTTGTCACAACTACTCTACTCTGCCATTGTTGCATGAAAGCAGCCAAGTACAACACATGAACAAATGGGTATGGCCGTGTTCCAAAAAGCTTTATTTATAAAACAGGTGGTCAGCTCACTGGTCTTCATTTGCCAACCTCTGCAATAAAAGATAATTTGATTGCTCCTTCCATGGGTGTTGCTTTTCTACAATTTCCCTCTAAATAAATGATGAATATACACTTAAACAATGTTGTTGTGAAGGTGTGTCAAGAAACTAGTAAGCCAGGAGAGCCCACACATCTTGTATCCCTGCCCCTTGAATGATAGATGGCTGTCATCTTGACTGAGGCAGTGAGAAAGAGAAGTGGATGGAGCTGAGGTCTATTTAGATGTCGGCGTTATTAGGACTCAGTGATTGGTTGGATGTGGCATTAGGTAGAGGATGGAGTTAAGAAAGACTTCTGCATTTCTGGTCTTGCCAGCTGGTAGACTATGGGGGCAAGAGAGGAGAGGGAGCTGTTTTGGGGAGTGGGAATGAATAGAACACTTTAGATGTTTTCTATTTAAAGTATCCGCATGACATACAGATGGAGTGATCTCTCTAGTAAGAAGTGGGATTTCTGAGCCTGGAGCTCAAGACACACTTCCTGGCTGGAAATATAGGTTTGAAAGTCATCAGTAAGGATATGAGTGAGAGAGCCCAGAAAGAAAGAACGCAGAGGGCTAAGAACAAGCCCTGAGAGATGCCAGCATTTAAGGGACAGGTAGACTAAGACAGAAACAGAAAACCAAACACTGCATGTTCTCACTTATCAGTGGGAGCTAAACAATGGGTACACATGGAAATAAAGATAAAAAGAATGTACACTGAGGACTCAAAAAGCGTGGAGGTGCAGGGGTGGGGCTGAGCTGAAAAACTACCTATTGGATATTATGTTCACTATTTTGCTAATGGGCTCACTGAAAGCCCAAGCCCCATCATTATGCAATATACTCATGTAACAAACCTGCACATCTACCCACTGAACCTATAATAATCATAATAAAATAAATAGGAGAATTCCATTTTCATGCTAGGACCCCTCAGCATATCCATCCTCTTCTTTCTTTCTGGGGGCACAGGACATCATGGCAAGCCCAGGCTGGTGTCTCTGCTGCCCCGCCATGCACCCTACAATTCCTTGCCATCTCCTCCTCCAATGCCTCTTCTTCTAGGCTACCACCATCTCCAAAATCACCAGAGATGGGTATGCCAAGGGAGACCAACAAGAACCATCTAGTACATCAGAGAATCAGGAGAATAACTCTAATTCCATCCCCTGTAAGGTGAAGAAAAGGAAAGTTTGTGTTAAGGAGGCCCTGGCTGAGCAGCCCTCCCCGTCCTGGAAGACAGGGAGTGCTAATTGGAGCAGTGAGCCCCTACTGAGACCCAGCAGGATGAACATAACTGACTTCCCCACCTGCCAAGATTCCTCTCTCCCTATGTCCATGAGGAAAAATGATAGAAATCCTTGGTGCCCATTCACCTCAGAAAATCAGCTCACAGCCAACACCCTCTTGGGACTGTGCAGACAGGGCAGCTCAGTGAGATATCCTGGGAAAGAAGACAAAGCCCATCACCCCAGAAGAATGTGACAGAGGCCACTGGGAACTGACTATGATAGAGATCCTTGCGGGTATGCAGCTTCTGATGCTCATCTAGATGTGAAGGCAAGACATGAAAAGGTGTCTTCTCTCTAAGCTTCCTGCAAAGTAGTTCTTTCACTGAGGGAGTTCTGTTATTGCCCTTGGAGCACTCTCAGACTTCAGTGATTTATGGTCCCCAGAGCTCATTGTCAAACATCAGATTTAATCACAGAAAATTCACGGTTAGACCATTTAGAACTACCCCTGGCTCCAAGTGTATAAACTGGGGAAGTTACAGGACTGTGTTTTACCTATGTTGTCATGGTAATCAGCATGCAGCCTGAGAGTAATCCTGGCCAAGTTCCCAAGCATCTGGTGGGCAGAGGATGTGTGAATCTGTATGTAACCAGCTTATTGAGCAGTCTGAACTCGGTGGGGTGTATGCATAAAATAATTATATTTTTTTCCATCATGGCTTTCATCTCTGCTCTGTAGAACCTCCCTTTCCTAATACATAGCACATCGCTCAATAAGATCTTGGGCAGATTCCATAACTTTCCGGTCAAGCTTAGCTCTTCAAGTGCAGCCCAGGTTAAAGTTTTGATCTGTAACGCACTTAAATCACATCTCCCTCTCTTCCCTCCTGCACAGCTTTGAGCTATGTATTAGTTTTCTCGGGCTGCCATAATAAAGTACAACACATTGGGGAGCTTAAGACAACAAAATTTATCATCTGAGCTCTGGAGGAAAGAAGCTCAAAATCAGGGCTGTGATCCCTCTGAAAGCAGTAGGGAAGGATCCTTCCTTGCCTCTGCCAGCTTCTGGTGGCCCCAGACACCCCTTGGCTTGTGGCAGCATAATTCCAGTCTTCATATTAAGTTCTTTTGATGTCTATTTTCGTGTCTTCCCTCTATGTATGACTCTTTCCAAATTTCCCCCTTTTATAAGGACTCCAGTCACAATGGATTAGGGACCACCCTAATGATCACATTTTAACCTTCTGCAAGGCCTTCTTTCCAAATAAGATCACATTCTGACGTACTGGGGATTGGAACGCCAATCTATCATTTTGTGGAGGACACATTCAACCCCTAACAAGCTGAAATCCGGGACTGTGATCTGACTCTGAGCCACCTCCTGTACCCTAACCCCACCAATCCTGATTCTCCCAGTGATGTTGGCGGGGCACAGGAGGGGTGGTGGATACATGCCTCTGCGTGGCTGGCCACTGTCCGTCCTCTCTCTGCTGACTTCCCGACCTGCCAAGACTGGCCATTGGAACCCTCCACGCAGCAGGCCTCCAGTTGTGGGCTGTCTCTCCTCAGACACACGTGCGAGTTCTTCAGAGTGCCTGTGAGCCTCCCTGCAGCACAACCCTTTGAGGTAAGGGATTCACCTCCAGCTCGACCTTTTCCACCCCTCAGTCCTCCAGGTCCCAGACGTGTGAACCACCCCCCAGCTGTCCAGCCCCCTGCTGCAGAGGTCCTGACACTTGGCAGGCTTTGTGCCCAGTTACCAATCCCAGAGCAACAGGAAACATTTCACTCACCATCCTGTGTGTGCGTATATGTGTATGTCTATATACGTGTGCACACACACACACGTACATATACATCATACAACTGAGACATCGCTCACACAAACCAACAGCAAGCAAATTAATGTCTTGAACAATGTAGAAAACTTAATAAGTTGATATCAACCCAGAATTATTGATACTATCTATGGAAAAAATTGTGCTTGCCTTTACTTTTTTTCCTAAGGCTAATGATTGGTTTTAAACACCATTTTCATAAACTCTCTCTCATGGAGATAAAGAAATAATAGTTACAATTTGCTGATTACTGATGGACATCAGTAAAAAGGACAACACATAATGATTGCTACTGCTTATTGATTACTTTCCATATGCCCGGTACTGAGCTAAATGCTTTTATATGCATAATCTAATTTCTCTCCAAGACCCGTGAGCTAGAAACTGTTATTACTTCTATTCTATAGGAAACTGCTCAGAGTTATTAAAGGCCATGCGCCCAATTAGGCCACTAGTGAGATCTGGAGCTGGTGGTTGAACATCAGCAGCCTGACACAAGTTCCGACCCTGACTGCTGTAGCCTCCTACCTTCCCTGGAATCCACACCATACACCCACCGCCACTGAATCCTGCTGACTTAGGAGACTCGCCTAGATCGTTTCTCAAATTCGCCCCCTCTCCCACCCATGTAACTCCACTCCAAGAACCCAAGACATTCATGTAAGTGCTCGGTGTCATCTGTCCTCCCTACATGATCCTCCGCTCCTCACTGCCTCTGGCCTCTCAGGAACCCTGTGGATTTGCACCCACCTGTACTGAACTGAGCTGTAGCTCTGCTAGTAAATGCTGAGTCTGAGGTGGAGCTCATCAATATTTTAGGTTTAAATAAGGGTGCAGGGGACAGGGTATAAAAATAGGCACAGACAGGGAGGGGAAGAATGTTCCCCTCAATAGAAATTGAAGAGAGAGGGGGAAGGGAGGGAACTATGATCACACCCATTCTTTTTACCTCTCGGAGGTCAATTTGAAATATTCAGGCTAGAAGAAATCTATGTAACATAACAAAATTCATGTGCAATTATAATTAGCTCTGGCAGTATTTTTGTTGTGTTCAAAGCATCTTTGAATATGAAATTGGGAAAGGCAATGGAATGGAAAAGAGAGAACAGGAAGCCGACAGAAGGGAAGAAGGAGAAAGTCCAGATTGAGGCCAAGTGGGAGGAGGGTGAGAAATTGTGTTCAAGTTCCTCTGGCATTTTTCTCAGCAGAGTGTCACCTGTCAAGTGAGGATGGCCATTGTCAAAGGCTCCAGCAAAGCTTCTAGTAAATGTCTGACCACAGTGCAAGGTGATTTATAAGTGAGCGAAAACAAACAGTAGAGAGTAAGGCAAGACAGAGGTGGCAAAGTGAAACATAATGTACTCAAGTCCATGGTTTCCATTCCTGGTGTATTTGGATGAAAAAGATAACTCATAACTCACCATAAGCAATGAAGCCGGGTCCTCTTGTAAGGAAGAGTGAGGAAGCACATTTTCCCTTGAATGGAAAGAAGGCTGACATAACCACAGGAAATGCACACACACACATCTCCTCTCATTCACTCTCATTGCTTATTGCTAGTGGCACCTCATTCCCTGACATTCACAGTTTAATGTTCACTAAAGATACACTGAGTCATTGCCATGGGGAACGCAGGAGGCATAATAGACTGAGTTTGGGCCCTAAGAATGGTCAATAGGTGGTTAGTATCAAAGTTCCAAGAAATAGAAGATTCACTCGAGTCATGTTACAAGGAGAGAAATTTTATGTGGAGGCCTGGATCACTGTATTAGTGAAGGGAAAGGAAAAGGAATAAAATCTCCAACATAGATTGCTTTCATTTTTCAAGCTCTTTCAGACCTCTACCACTGACATCTTCTTGACAATCTTAGTTCAGGATCTATCAGCTTTTATTGCCAAAACAGCTTTCTGATATCCAATCTAAGTCCACCTTATCAGAGCCTTAATGTATGTCCCAATAATGCAGTGACCACTCACGGATATGAAGGCTATTTCAAAAGTCACCCCCCTTACATTTTACCTCTATTTTTCAATCTCTTAATCATCTTCATGACTAGACATTGAAAAATTTTTCCTGCTTCATTATAACTGTACTGCACTACCAAAGGTCTCCATCAGTTTATTTATTAAGTACTTACCAGTGTATCAGACCTTATAAGGGATACACACGCAGGGGTACAATACACATTCCCTACCCTTTGAAGCTCCTAACCTAGGACCTCTAATTGTTAAATCACAGTATTATAAAAATATTGAGTTACAAGAGAACCTGTAGTGTGCCTAACACACCATGACCATACACATTGTTTCTAATGATATTCATATGAGCCACAGATGTTGCACCCAGCCACAAACACTTGTGATTGTTCCTTTACAGTTTACCTCTATGTGTCTACCTGCGTCCCACTGGGAATGGCCACCACTTCCCATAGTAGCTCCTTCTATCCTGTGCTTGCACCTCCGAAGTAGCCTCTCACACAGCCACTCTTTTCAAAGCTTTTCTTTTCTTTTTTCTTTCTTTCTTTCTTTTTTTTTTTTTTTTTTTTTTCCTAGATGGAGTTTCATTCTTGTTGCCCAGGCTGGAGTGCAATGGCGTGATCTCAGCTCACTGCAACCCCGGCTCACCGCAACCTCTGCCTCCCAGGTTCAAGCAATTCTCCTGCCTCAGCCTCCCAAGTAACTGGGATTACAGGCATGTGCCACCACGCCCGGCCAATTTTTTTTGTATTTTTAGTAGAGATGGGGTTTCTCCATGTTGGTCAAAGCTTTTCTTTACCCCGCTGCCAGACAAATTCTAAAACATCATGCCCCTGTGCAAAATGTTTAGTGGTTCTTCATTGCAGGAACAGTGATATATAAATTCAATAGTCTAGCCTTTCATTGCCTTCATGACCTGGTCTTAATCCCTCTCTCCAGTTTTATTTCTAACCATTCAGTTTTCTAAATTTTTATCTGTTCTTAGCCAGTCTGGCTCACTTATTTTCCTCTGACACATTTTCCTCTGTGTCCTGCCCTGCCTGTACTCTTTTGTTTGTGCCAATCTCTACTCTTCCTCCCCGATAATGTCTCCCATCATCTTCTTAGCCAACTCCATCCATCCTTCTAAATCATGTAGACGCCCTGTGTCTTCTGAGAAGCCTTCCCAACCCACCTCCTTGGAGTTCCTAGAGCCATAATTATCAATATCATTCATCGGGTAATTAATCACATAATGTCTATGACATCTTCCGTGCTGCTGTCATCTTAAGCTGCTATTTATCCCTCATAACATTATTTAACTTTTCACTAATTTATATCATGTTTTTGCAACAAGATTATAAACTTGTCAGGGGTAGGCACCTCGTCTTATAATCTTTGTATCCCCCACAGTATTTAGTAGGATATCTTATGCACAGTAGGCACTCAACAAATATGCTGATTTATTCTCCCCCATCCTTCAAAGACTAAATTCCACCTCATCTAGGAACCCTTCCCTTAAAACTCCAGTACACATTTATTTTCCTCTCCCACCCCCCAAGTTCCATTGCACTTACTGTCTGTCCTGCTTAATGCTCACAGTATGGAGTATAATCCTGTTTATGGCATTCTGTGTATAAATTGTGTTCATCCCACTAAACAGTCTGTTTCTTTTTTTTTTTTTTTTTTTTTTTTTTTGAGATGGAATCGGAATCTTGCTCTGTTGCCCAGGCTGGAGTGCAGTGGCACAATCTTGGCTCACTGCAAGCTCTGCCTTCCAGGTTCACGCCATTCTCCTGCCTCAGCCTCCGAGTAGCTGGGACTACAGGCGCCCGCCACCATGCCTGGCTAATTTTGTTTGTATTTTTAGTAGAGACAGGGTTTCACCGTGTTCTCCAGGATGGTCTCAATCTCCTGACCTCGTGATCCACCCACCTCAGCCTCCCAAAGTGCTGGCATTACAGGCGTGAGCCACCGCGCCTGGCCAACAGTCTGTTTCTTAAGAAAAAAGACCATTGTCTTTAAATAGTCTGTTTCTTAAGAATAAGGCCATTATCTTTATATTCTTCTCAGGGTTAGGGACTGGATAAGTTCTCAATAAATATTTATTCATTAATCTACAATTTTCAAATTTTTTTAGGTATAATCTAACAAGACAGAAATTAAGCAAGATACCTCAATAAGACTTGATTTGGATATGACTATGTGTCATCACATATTGCTACACATTACTTATAAATAAGGCCCTACAATATGACATGTGATTTCTATGTCTGGGTTTCAACTATGATAAAGAGATACCGAGTTACTTGCCTGAAACCTACTTGACAAGTTAGAACTAGACCGAAGCAAAAATACACAATCATAGATGCCTCACTCAACCTGTGGTTGGCTCGTGGGGCTTTTTACTTGCTGGCAATTGTTTCTTTAGACATGGTATATTCAAACAGCAGCTTTAATGGCTACTATGAAATAATGTCTAATCCTCAAGTCCTTTGCATTTTATTTGATAATAGACTTATTCATTGATTCATCCACTGCAGAGATTGTGTTAGCATTGATTGTACAAAAGTGAACAAAGAAGAAATGGCCCTTGCTTAATAGGACGAGAATGGACTAAATGAGAAATCACAAGCAAATAGTGACAACTATTCTGAATAAAATAACCAAAACTTTTGATGTGGGTAATGTCTTAGTCTGTTCAGGCTCTATAATGAAATACCACAAACTGGGTAGCTTATAAATAACAAGAATGTATTTTTCATGGTTCTGGAGCTGGGAAGTCCAAGATCAAGGGATCAAGGTGTCAATAGATTTGGTGTCTGGTGAAAGCCCAACCATTTCCTGGTTCATAGGTGGGGACTTCTTGCTGTGTCCTCACATGGTTGAAAGGACAAACAAGCTCTTTCTGGTGTATTTTACAATCCAATAGTGACCTAATCACCTCCCAAAGGCCTCACCTCTTAAGCTATCACACTGGAGATTAGGTTTCAACATGAGAATTTGAGGGACACAGACATTCAGACATGGCAGAGAGGAAGGGATGGATTCTCAAGAAAGCATATTTAAGCTGAGGCTTGAAAGATGGAAGGGAGTCAGTCAAGGGAAGAACTGGGCAAAAAGCATTTCAGAGAATCACATGTGCAAAATCCCTGAGATAGATTTGAAGAACTGAAGGAAGGGCAGTATACCTAGAGTATAGCAAATGAAGTGGCTTTCATAAGCGTATATATTTAAGACATTAAAGAGATTGCTCCGTTTCGTCCTTGCTGGTGCCAGACTCCAAGCCTTCCCCAGCTACGCTCTACGAGGGCGGAGCACTGTGGATTGTGGTTGATAAAGCAAAAAGCTGGAGGCAGAGGAAAGACACCGAGCTGTGTGATGGAAACCGAAGTCAACTTCCCAGTTCTACTCCTAAATAACTGTGTGACCTTGGACAATTCCTTTCACCTCTCTGGCCCTTTCTGTTGTCTGACATAAGTTACACGTTCATTCATTCAACTCAACAACTCTACACCAAGTACCTGTTATGTACCAGGGCATATTCTAAATACAGGGAACATAATAGTGAGAAAGGCAGAGGACAAAATCCCTACTGTCATGGAGTTGTACATTCTAGTGGGAGCAGGCAAACTGTATTTTCTTGCACACACACTCTGTCACACACACACACACACACACACACACACACACTGTTAACAGCCAGTAAAGCAAGGAAGAAGTCAGTGGCACTGGGGGATAGTCAGTGAAGAGACTCATGAAGATGACCTTTGAGCAAAAACTTGAAATAAGTGAGGATACAGGCCAAGTAGAAATCTGGGAGAAGAGTGTTCCAGGCATAGGAAAGAGCAGCAAAGTCCTGCAGCAGGACTTCCATTGCATTCATGGAAGAGCACAGAAGCGGCATGGCTGAAGCAGTGAAGAAAATGAGAGTAATTATAATTGATCTTCAAGTTATCTTTCCCTACGAAATTCAGGGGTTCATGCTAATCCGCCAAGGGGATTGTCCACAGATGAATGGTTGAAACTGACATGCTGAAGTAACACGTAACACAAGGTGAGAGTCACGGGCTCCCTCGGTTCCAATGAGCACTTAGTCTAACCCAGGAGCGGGTGGTAAAGGGGGAATAGAGTGTGATGATGAGACGTGGACCTAGGCCATCAGTAGTGTGAGGATCCAGAGCAGGAACGTCGGAGACAGAGAGGGAGTGAGAGCAGAGGAGGGCAAGGCACAAGGTGGGGTGGGGGTTAAAATGTATGATGCGTGGAAGAGAGGTGGCCCAGGGGAGACCACCATTAAGGCCCAGAGCGGCAACTCCTTGCAAACTGAAAATAATTGACTTCAGCCAGTGTGACTTCAAGGAAGAAAGTTTAGAGACCTCATAAATGTTTTCTAAAATGAAAAAAATGAAGGGAAGCAAAGAAGTTCTCGACAAAGAATACTTGCCAGGAAAATGAACCAACATGGAGGCTAAGTCTAGGCCTAACCGAGGTTCCCTAAACACTGCCTGAGTGCCCAAGACTCTGCTTGCTGGTTTAAAGATATGATTTCATTTAATCTTAAGACAGACCTATGAAATAGGCATTGTTTCCCCCGTTTTACAGGTAAGAATGTCTTCCTGGTCTGCGTGCAATGGCACTTGGTATGCATTGGGTAGATTCAGGACATAGTAAAATGTTTGCTCCTTCAGCTATTGGAAAGCCGGGGCCCTGGGAAGTGTCCCAGCCATGGGCAGAATCTTCAGTCTGTCATTATCACTTTTTACATGTAACATCAAAAAGTCTGGGATTTGTTTTAAAGTTCTTTTAAAAGGAGAGAAAAGGTGTAGTTAATATGACATAATATTAAGGTTGGTGCAAAAGCAATTGAGGTTTTTGCCATTAAAAGTAATTACTTTTAAATTTTGCCATCAAAAAGAAATTACTTTTTTTTTTTTTGAGATGGAGTCTTGCTCAGTCACCCAGGCTGGAGTGCAGTGGCGCAATCGCGGCTCACTGCAAGCTCTGCCTCCCAGGTTCACGCCAGTCTCCTGCCTCAGCCTCCCGAGTAGCTGGGACCACAGGAGCCGGCCACCATGCCCGGCTAATTTTTTTTTTTTTTTCTGTATTTTTAGTAGAGATGGGGTTCACCATGTTAGGCAGAATGGTCTTAATCTCCTGACCTTGTGATCCACCCGCCTCGGCCTCCCAAAGTGCTGGGATTACAGGCATGAGCCACCACGCCCGGCCAAAAAGAAATTACTTTTAAACCACAATTGCCTTTGCACCAACCTAAATAACTAATTGCTGAATTGCTTGTGTTTTCCAAGGCAAGGAGCCAGGATGAGGGGGAGAGACATTTCCTTGTTTTCATAGTACCTGATGGCTTCAGGTTTACAAGTTTGGAGGACCTGGGTCCAATCAAGGAGGAAGTGGACAGTGGTTTAGAGGCCTGCAGGGAAGGGGGAGATATGGAAAGTGAGGAAGAGAGAAGTTCATCCAGTGAGTGAACCTGGGAACTGTGAAGCAAAGAGAGGAAGAAGAGAAGCTGTCAATCAGCAGGGAGATGGAAGGCCTTGGGAGAGGGAACCTGTTCATGGGAGTTCAGCGGGTTTTACTGTGGAGGTCTACAGCATAAAGCCTTCCTGCATTTCTGTACAAAATCTTTAGTAAACTCAACATGGCTTAGAATCCTTGTGGCATGAGTGGCCCCACTGGAAGGGCAGAAAGAGGTGCTGCATCCTACTGGCTGGGTTGAGAAAATGTCAGCCTACACTGACAAGTGGAACAAGGAATCTGCCTTCTTGCAGATGGGGAAACAGGCTCGAAGCCTGTAGGCTGCTTCCCAGGGCCACATGGCAGCAAGTTGCTGAGATCTTTCAGCTTCCAAAGTCAGAGTTTTTCCCACTCCAGTGTCCTTGGTCCATTTTGGTTGGCATCTCAGCAGCGACTTCAAACATTTCAACCTTAAAATGTTTTGTGTGTTTTTTCCACCAACTGGATCACTAGATAAATGCTTCATCTTCACATCCTTTTTTTTTTCTCTGTTCACACACAAAATGAGTTGAAAACAACATAAAAGGGAATGAAATAAACAAGCAAACAAAGTTCTGTGAGAAAGAGTATAATTGGAGCTAAGTCAAACACCGATGAAATCATGGACAAATGAAAAAGACAGGATGCTCGACTTTACTAGAAACCACGGGAGAGTGAGCAAATGCAGCCTTCCTTAGTCTTCCAGTTCAATAATGAGGAAAGCAGAAGTAGTTCTCCATGATAGACAGTTCTGAGGAGCTGGGAAAGAACAACCATGGTAAATCAGAAAACATGTACTTCCAGGGGTAGCATACTTAGTGATATAAACAAATTGTTGTTGTTGTTTTAATTTTAAAGTTGGCTTCCCTAAAATAATGTCTAAAGACTGGGCAGGGAGAGAAATGAATCAGAACCTAGAGACTGAATGCTTTTTGGTGTGCTCCTATCCTCGAGCTTCGGCTCAGACAGCGCATATGCATCATTTGAGGAGCAAATAGCTCACCTGGGGGAGCAGTTTCTGCAGCTGCTGGCCGATACTATTTTTCTGAATTGCCTATGTAGAAGTGCAAGAAAGTATTAGAATTCATTAGAAGAGCTGGTATCTTCCACAGTGTTTCTTAACTTTTTTCTGGACTTAAACTCAAAGATCTAAAACAAGCAAAAGACCTTCCTTATCATGTAATGGCACAGAAGCATACACAGATAAAGCATGCATTTAAGTTGTCAGGGAGTGGAGATGGAAGGATGGGGATGGCAAGGCATGGAACTCCTGAGATCTCCTAGGCAGGATTTTTCAGAGTGAGGTCCCTAGACCACCTGCACTCAAGAAACCCAGGATGCAAATTAAAAACACAGACAGGCTCTGGGACTTCCAGATTCCAATATCTGCATTTCATTCCACTCTTCAGATGATTCTTATGTACACTGAAGTTTGAGACCCTTGTCCTAGCATGTTTGTGAAGCCAGGTTTCAAACTCCTGATTGAGAACCACCTAAGAGTGCTTATTTAAAATGCAGATTTATATTCAGAAACTGTCGTGTAGTATATCTAAAATGGGATCCAGAAATCTACATCTTAATCACCTGGGCGATTCTGGTGCGGGAATTCCAACACCACACTTGGAGCAATGGCCTGAAAGAACAACCCAGGAGAAGTCAGCATGGGAGTTTTTTGCCTGGTTTTGATGTCCTCCATGAGCCTAGTGCTGGAGCCAACTCTCCATTACCCAGGCTTCTTCCATTATAGCTTCCCATTTTTTTTTTAGAGTTAGCAATTACTTTTTTATTAGAAAAATTAGACTAGACTCATTTTAAAACACTTAATCCATATGTTGTCATGAATATGCAAAAGTACAAGTTGCTTATGCAAAAGGTATAAATTTTGTTACTCCTGTCACCAAAAATAAAAGCTAAAGATGGGCTCGAAAGCAGAGTTACTTTTCTCAACTTTGGAAGTACATTCTGTTTGTATTCTTGAAGGATTGAGTTTATCAGGTGGACTGATTTTGCCTGCTTTGGAGTAGGATTATTCTGAACACAATGCGTTTCATTTTCATAATACTTTGTCACCAATAATGCAACTGAAATTATTGTCTCTCCAGTTATTTGTGTGGTATCTTGGATCACTTAAATTATGTGCTGCATAGTTAAGAAACCCACAACTAAATGTAGAGTTTCAAACATCTACTTGAGTGTAGATTACTCTCAATTGTGCAATTTGGTGAATTCTAAACTGCCCTAGTCAATTTTTGCATTTCTCTGAAGATCTTAAAGTGGCATCCTTTTGCAGAAAGCAAAATACATGACTTCACCTTCTATGAAATTAGAGAATTACAGTGTGGTCCTTCGGGCATTGAGGGTATGGCTTGAACGTGTGTGCTTACCACTTATTTTCTTGATAGGCTAACAAATACTTAGAGAAATTAGGAGACTTGACAAGAGTCCCACGCACAGAACATGCTTCAGTGATGTTTATGCTCTTTGTTACTAAAAGAGTCATGACGTGAAGATCTTCACTGTGAATTGCACTGTAGAGCCTATCTTCATTCCCTAGGCTTTAAATACCATCTATATGCTAATGACTTCCAAATTTGTATCTCTCACACCACCCTCTTCCCTGAGCTTGAGACTTATATATCCAACTTGCTATTAACAGCTCCCTTCAGAAATCTCATTGGCATCTCAATGCTGGCATGCCCCAGCCTTCACCATCTCAGTCAAAGAAACCACAAAGCACCTGGATGCTGATGCAAAAATCCCAGAGGCCTCTTCCCTTTCTCTGACCCCCGCATCTCATAGAGACCCCTATGAATTATCCAGTAGGATATATTTTGAAGTTAAAACTGAAGTTATTTCATTGCTAACTTTAAGACCTATCCTAAATCTAACTTCCCACCACAGTCCAAATCACTAACATCTCTCACTTTCACCACTGCAGTCGCCTCTGGGCTGGCCTTTCTATTGACTATATGGCATAATATCATGTATTTTCCCCCTTTTACATGAAGTTTTTAATTTAATTTTTAATTGATGCTTAACAGATGCACATAGTTTTGAAGTACATGTGATACTCTAATGTAATCATATAATTTGTAAAAATCAAAACTGTGTACTTGGGATATTCATCACCCTAAATATTTGTCTTCTCTTTATGTTAGAACCATTCCAATTCTTCTCTTCTAGCTATTTTGAAATATACAATAAATTATTGTAAACTAGAGTCACCCAACTGATCTATTTAATACTGAGTCTTAATTCCTCTATCAAACTGTATATTTGCATCCACTAATCAGCTTCTCTTCATCCCCACTCTTTCCTAGACTCTGGTAATCACTAGCTTACTCTATATTTGGGAGATAAACTTTTTTAGTTTCACATATGAGTTAGAAGATGTAATATTTGTCTTTCTGTGCCTGGTTTATTTCACTTAATATAATGACTTCCAGTTTCATCCATGTTATTGCAGATGACAAGATTTCTATCTTTTTATGGCTTAATAATATTCCATTGTATAGGTATACAATATTTTCTTCCATTCATCCATTGATGGGCACTTAAGTTGATTCCATATTTTGGCTGTAGTTAATAGTGCTGCAATTAACATGAAAGTGCAGAAGTCTTTTCAATATACCAATTTCCTTTATTTTGGATATATACCCAGTAGTAGAATTGCTAGATCACATGATAGTTCTACTTTTTGTTTTTTGAGGAACCTCTATACTCTTCTCCATAGTAGTGATACCAATTTATATTCCCACCAACAACGTACCAGGGTTCCTCTTTCTCCACATGCTTGCCAGCATCCATTATTGCCTATCTTTTTGATAAAAGCTGTTTTAACTGGGTGAGATGATATCTCATTGTAGTTTTCATTTGCATTTGTCTGATGATTCGTGATGTTGAGCTTTTTTTTTTTTTTAATAAACCTACTGGTCATTTGTATATCTTCTTTTGAGAATGCTCCTTCAGATCTTTTGCCCATTGTTAATCAGATTATTTTGGAGGTTTGCTGTTGAGTTGTTTCGCCTTTTCGTATTTTCTGGTTATTAAGCCCTTGTCAGATGGATGGTTTGCAAATACTTTCTCACATTCTGGGGGTTGTCCCTTCACTTTGTTGATCGATTCCTTTGTTGTGCAGAAGGCTTTTAACTTGATGTAATTCCAATTGTCTATTTTTGCTTTTGCTACCTGTGCTTTTGAGATCTTACACAAAAAAATTCTTGCCCAGACCAATGTTCTGGAGCATTTCTCCAATGTTTTTGTCTGGTAGTTTCATAGTTTCAGGTCTTAGATTTAAGTCTTTAATCCACTTGACTTCATTTTTGTATACAGTGAGAGAGAAGAGTCTAGTTTTATTCTTCTGTATATGGTTATCCAGTTTTCTCAGCAACATTTATTGAAGAGGTTGTCCTTTCCCCAATGTGTGTTCTTGGTGCCTTTGTCAAAGATGAGTTGGTTATATATGCATGGGTTTATATCTGGGTTCTGTATTCTGTTCCATTGGTTTATATGTCTGCTTTTATGCCCCTACTATGTTGATTTGATTACTATGACCTTGTAGTAAATTTTGAATTCAGGTGGTGTGACACCTCCAGCTTTATTCTTTCTGCTCAGGATAGCTTTGGCAACTTGGGGTCTTTCATGGGTCCACATAAATTTTAGGATTATTTTTCTATTTCTGTGATGAATTGTTATTTTGCTAGGAATTACATTGAATCTGTACATTGCTTTGAGTAGTATTGTCATTTTAACGGTATTAATTCTTCCAAGTCCATAATCATTAAGTACCATGGTTTCCATTTTTTATGTTCTCTTCAATTGCTTTAATAAGCATTTTATAGTTTTCCTTGTACAGATCTTTCAATTATTTGGTTAAATTGATTCCTAGGTATTTTGTATTCTTTATAGCTATTGTAAATGGAATTGCTTTCTTGATTTCTTTTTCAGATTGTTTGCTATTGGTGTATATTAATGCTACTGATTTTTGTATGTTGATTTTGTATCCTGCAACTTTATCGAATTTACTTGTCAGTTCTAACTTTTTTGCTGGAGTCTTTAGGTTTTTCTAAGTATAAGATAATGACATCTGCAAATAAGACTAATTTGACTGCTTCCTTTCCAATTTGGATGCCCTTTCTTTCTCTTATCTCAAGAACTTCCAGAACTATATTGAATAAAACTGGTGAAAGTGGGCATCTGTGTCTTGTACCACTCTTAAAAGAAAGGTGTTCAAATTTTCCCCATTCAGTGTGATGTTACTGTGGGTTTGTCACACATGGCCTTTATTATTTTGGGATATATTCCTTCTATACCCAGTTTGACAGAGGGTTCTTTATCATAAAGAGATGTTAGATTTTTTAAAATGTTGTTTTGGCATCTCTTGAAATAATCATATGGGTTTTATTCTTGGTTCTGTCAATATAATATATCACATTTATTGATTTGCATATATTGAACCATCCTTGCATCCCTAAGATGAATCCCACTTGATCATGGTAAATGATTTTTTTAATGTATTGTTGAATTCCATTTGCTAGTATTTTGTTGGGAATTGTGGCATATATGTTCATCTACGATACTGGTCTGTAGTTTTCTTTTTTGTTGTGTCTTTGTCTTGTTTTGGTATCAGAGTAATGCTGGCCTTGTGGAACGAGTTTGAAAATATTCCTTCTTCTTCAATTTTTTTTGAAGAGTTTGAGTAGAATTGGTATTAGTTCTTTAAATGTTCAGTAGAAATCAGCAGTGAAGCCATCAAGCCCTGGGCTTTCCTTTGATAAGAGATTTTTTATTACAACTTCAGTCTGATTACTCATCATTGGTTCTTTGAGGTGTTCTATTTCTTCATGGTTCACTCTTGGTAGGCTGTGTCTAGGAATTTATCCATTTTGTCTAGGTTTTTCAGTTTGTTGACATATAGTTGTTCATAGTAGTCTTTAATTTTTTTTTATTTCTGTGATCTCATTTGTTATGTCTCTTTTTTTGTTTCTAATTTATTTATTTAGGTCTTCTCTCTTTTTTTCTTAGTCTAGCCAAAAGTTTGTCAATTTTATCTTTTCAAAAAACCACCTCTTCATTTCATTGATGTTCTGTTATTCTTTTAGCCTCAATTATATTTCTTTTTGCTCTGACTTTTATTATTTCTTTCATTCTACTAGTTTTGAGTTTGGCTTATTTTTGCTTTTCTAGTTTTTTGAGGTGCATCATTAGGTTGTTTATTTGAAGCCTTTCTGCTTTTTGATACACGTTTATTGCTGTAAACTTTCTTCTTAGTATTGCTTTTGTTGTATCCCATAGATTTTAGTGTGTTTTATTTCAATTTTTATTCATTTTAATAAATTTTTAAATTTCCTTCTTAATTTCTTCATTGACTCATTGGTCATTCAGGAGAATGTGGTTTAATTTCCAAGTGTTTGTGAAGTTTCCAAGGTTTCTCTTTTATTGAATTCTAGTTTTATTCCCTTGTGTTCAGAAAAGATAGTTGGTATGATTTCTACTTTTTTTACTTAGTTCAGACTGTAAGAGATGGTCTATTCTGGGGAATGTTCCATGTGCTTATGAGAAGAATGCATATTCTGCACCAACTGGGTGAAATGTTCTGTAAATGTCAGTTAGGCCTAATAGGTCTTATGTGTATTTTGACTCCGCTGCTTCTTTGTTGATTTTCTGTCTGGATGATCTGTCCATTTCTGAGAGTACAATGTTAAAGTCCCCTACTATTGCTGTATTTCAGTCTGTCTCTTCGTCATATTTATTAACGTTTGCTTTCTATACTTGGGAGCTCCAGTATTGAATGCATAGATATTTATAATTGTTTCCTCCTTCCAAATTCACCCCTTTATCATTATGTAGTGATTTTCTTTATCTCTTGTTATGAGCTTTGATTTGTAGTCTATTTTTATCTGATGTAAGTATAGTTACTCTTGCTCTTTTTTAATTTCCAGTTGCATGGAATATCTTTATCCATCCCTTCACTTTCAGTCAATATATGTCTTTGTAGGTGAAGTGTTTTTCTTGTAAGCTGCATATAGTTGGGTCTTATTTCTTTATCCAGTCTGCTACATTATGCCTTTTGAATGGATAATTGAGTATATTAGCATTCAGTTTTATTATTGATGAGTAAAGACTTACTACTGCCATTTTATTGTTTTCTGGTTGGTTCATAACTCTTCTCTTTCTTCCTTTCTTACTGCCTTCCTTTGAGGTTAAGTGATTTTCTCTGGTAATATGTTTTAATTCACTGGGTTTTTTTTAGTTTTCAGTGACTCTATTGTATGTTTTTGCATTGTGGTTACCATGAGGATTGCAAAAAAAGTCTTACAGATTTAACAGTTTATTTTAAAGATATGACAACTTAGATCACAAAGAAAATAATAAACAAAAAATTTTTAAAAAACCTTCTAGCATTTAACTTTCTCCCCTTCACACATTTTGACTTTTATTTGTCTCAATTTACATATTTTTATATTAACTATCTCTTAAAAAGTTGTAAGTATCATTGTTTTTGACAGATTTGTTATTTGAGCTTCATACTAGAGATATGAGTGGATTGCACACCACAATTACAGTATTAGAGTATTCTGGATCTGTCCATGTACTTAATTTTACCGTGGGTTTTATAAGACAGGTCTAGTAGTGGTAAATTCTCTCAGCTCTTGTTTGTCTGGGAAAGATTGTATCTCTCTCTCCTTCATATGTGAAGGATAACTTTGCTGGATACAATATTCTTGGATGGCAGATTTTTTTCTTTCAGTGCTTTGAAAAATGTCATTCTATTCCCTCCTGGCCTGTATGATTTCCATTGACAAATCTGTTGCCAGATGAATTAGAGTTTTTTCATGTGTTATTTGTTTTTTTTCCTCTCTCTCTCTCTCTCTCTCTCGCTGCTTTTAGAATTATCCCTTTGTCCTTGACCTTTGAGAGTTTGATTCTTACATGCCTTGGGGTAGTCTTATTTGTGTCAAATATGTTGGGTGTTCTCTGACCTTCCTCTATCTGGATATTTATATCTTTCTCACATTTTGGAAAATGTCGTTATTATTTATTTGAAAACATTTTCTACCCTTGCTCAAGAGCTCAAATCCCTTCTGCCCAGGGGACCTGGAGGATGAACCTCATATAGCATGGTGCTGCTAAACAGCCATTCTGATTTGGCATTTCCTTTGGCCAAGTTACAGAGCAGAGTTTCCAGTGCTGGGAATGGTAGTCCTACCTCCCTCCTTTGTCTCTGCCCTTCCTCAGAAATATTTCTCTCTTCCAGAACTATCCATACGTCTCATGGGTTAAGGCAGAGACAGGTCTCTTGCCAGAGAACCCAAGATGGTGGGGAAGCTGGTTATCCATCTCCATTTCATTTTTCTGGTATAGAAACAGTGAGTTGCAGGAATATTTTCTATGCACTGATGCTGGGCAGAATGGGGGAAGAGGCATTGAAGGTGTGGTAGTCTGATTATTTTACAATCTACTCAGAGCTTTTTCACTTCTCTGTTCCCCCACAAGAACTGTCTTACTTTCTTTTTCTTTCTTTCTTTCTTTTTTCTATTTTTTTATTATTATTTTTTTAGAGATGGAGTCTTATTCTGTCACCCTATCGCCTAATCATAGCTCACTTCAGCCTTGTACTCTTGGGCTCAAGAGATCCTCCTGCCTCAGCCTCTCATTTGCTAGGATTACAGGCATGTACCACCATGCATGACTAATTTTTCTTTTATTGTTTGTAGAGATGGGTTCTCACAATGTTGCCAAACTGGTCTTGAAATCCTGGCTTCAAGCAATTCTCCTGCTTCAGCCTCCCAAAGCACTGGGATTACAGATGTGAGCCACTATGCCCAGCCTGTCTCATTTTCATATTTGAGTTCTGTGTATTCATGGTGACAACCTTGGTGCTGTATATTTGATTTTGCTTTTCTGTGAGGCCTGAGTCAACCCAGCTTGCTTCTATGCCATCATTTTAGAACCAAAATTGTTTACCTTTTCACTTAAATAACCCGCCCAGGAAAAGTACCTGTTTCTTATGTCATTCTCTGATAGCCCAACCCAGCCAAGGGTAATACTGACTTGAAAAAGGTTAAAGTTTTGTCATGCCAGGTAATATAATTTCAAATACATTTCTATTTCTCAGGGTCCTCTGATATCCCAAGTCCTAGTAGGGACCAACAGTGAGGGGTTGTTTGCTGGTTTTTTTGTTTTGTTTTGTTTTGTTTTTTCTGAGAAAGAACAAAAATTCATGATCTGTCTGCTGAGTCCTACAGTTCCACCACCAGCAGCCTTGAAGCCATTTGAGGGTGCAGGATATGGCTCCTTTAGCTTTAAGTGGGCATCTCTGATATAAGCTTTAGAACATAATCATAGTTCAGTAATTGTGATTTCATCCTCAGATTCATTGAGTATGAGTAGGTACCCACCCATGCCATTGGCCTCCTTTTGTTAGACCCTTCTATAGAGGTCTGCACCTGGCTATGTCTGGGGAAGAAGATCTGGGTGATCAAAGTCTTGCCCAAAGTAGACCATATGCTTTTTTCCAAACCCAGGCAACAATTTAGTCTCTGGTGTTACAGAAGGGAGCAGTTCTCAATTATGTAGTTCTCTTTCTACTTCTTTCCCTCAAGGAAAGGAAGATTGTTGAAAGTAAAAAGATATAAATGCTACCACCATGAAAAATTCTGAGAACCAAATAAATGGTCTGACAGGTTTGTGTGCTCTAAACTGAGCAGCTAGAAGGACTGCAATAGAGAAGACAGCTTCAGAAAAGCAACTGGTCTCAAGAAAATTTCCTTGAAAACTTACTGTAAATTGGCTTGGATAGGAACCCAGCCTCCTTGATTAAACAATGGTTGAAAGATCATAGAGTAACGATAAATTGCCAAGGGGCCCATTTGAGGGTAAGTGTCTAATTGGTGCCATGGGGTTTAAGGTAAGAACCTGTCTTCCTTCACGGCTTTATTAATGATCCAGAAGTGGCTGAAAATGGTATGTTCATGCTCAACTGGGAGCTTGTATAAGCAAGAGAACAGTGGAATAATGATACAAATAGACTAAGCAAAGTGGAAAATAGCCCCATGACATTCAACTTAGAAAAATAAACTTTAATAGGGGGATAAAGGGAGGCAAGAGGATTGGAAAGAAAATACTTAATGGATATAGCAAAGCTAGAAATACTCAGGTACAATAGCAAGTGTGCAAGCCCTTTGGAGTGTTGGACAGCCAGAGGTCAGGAAGAGTCCACGAAGGAAGGAAGAAACAGATCAAAGCCACCCTCTACCCTGATAGTACCAAAGCTGGCCCCAGCAATACTGTGCACTGTTGGTGGAATTTCTGTGTGTCCCCAGAAGAAGCAATGTGAAGATAGCTTTGTGGCTGGATGTGAGTTCCTGATACTCACAAGTTAAGGGAAGGGAGAACTGGGAGATCAATACCTGGTTGGCACTAAGGAAGACACTCTGGCTGAAGCCAAAATGTCCTGGACCTAGTGAGAAAAACGGAGCTGGACTTGACACCCATGTCCCATAGGAGGGACCCGATGGGAAGTAATTGACTCATGGGGGGCTGGTTTTTCCCATGCTGTTTTCATAATGAGTAAGTCTCATGATATCTGATGGTTTTATAAAGAGCAATTCCCCTGCACATGCTCTCTTGCCTGCCACGATGTAAGATGTGCCGTTGTTCCTCCTTCACCTTCCACCATGATTGTGAGGCCACCAGAAACCAGAAAAGGCAAGAAAGCATTCTTTCCTAGAGCCTTCAGAGGAAGCATGCTCCTGCCTCATCTTTACTTCAAGCTTTTAATCTCCAGAACTGTGAGAGGATAAATTTATGTTGTTTAAACCATCCAATTTATGGTACTTTGAGATGGCAGCACTAGCAAATAAATGCAGAAGGCGATCAATTGCATCCATACCAACAGTAGTTGAGACTAAAGACAGTGAAGAACCCTCCATCCTGGCAGGCCAACAGGTCATGGGGAAGACCCAAACTGGAAACTTGGCTTTGGGGCTGTGAACACTGCTTCTGCTAGAGGCAAGAAAACTCAGAGAAGAGGGAAACTCTTAGTCAAAGACATTTATGTTAGCAGCAGGATATAAGTAATAATATTTTATTAAACCCTAAATAAACCCTAATTGGTAAATTCCCAAATCACAAACATATAGTCTGACATTAATTTTTTTAAATTTGGGAATTATTTAAATGAAAGCCTTCAGTGATATAAATTAAATTATACATTTTCATTAAATATGTATTTAATCTCCTCTGTCAAAATAAGAGTTATATTAACACATAGTGGTCCAAGAAAATCTAGTTGTTGGAAATCAGTCTTTCCATGGTCCAAGGCATTGAATCAGGCTAAGTGCCTACTATGTGACAGATACCCTGATAAGGGTGGAATACAATTGTTGAAGCCATCAGGTGGGACATAACATTCTTTCCTGAATTCCAACACACTCTCCTAAAATTCCACCATATACAAAAGTTTTGTCTCCCAGCACTTCCCTGCTAAAACATAAACACTGTGTCCCTGAAGAGAGTTACTATGTCATTAAAACCTTAGCAGCCAATCTTGAAAGCAAGTGGACAAGGAATGAACCGAGGAGTGAAGGTAAGGGTGGGAGGAGGAATTAGGAGTGAAGGCAGATGGACTATTGCAAAGGTATCCATGGTGAGAAGCTCTGAGTATCTGGATCCCAGATGAGGACACAAACATCTGAGAGAGGCAATACAAAGAGAGAGGAGGAGAAGCAAAGGAGATGTTTGAGGATATCAACGCACATTTCGCCACCTGCACAATTCTGCCATCTGGAGCTCTGAAATTTCAGGTGCATGTAATTTCGAGAATCACGGCAAAGCTAGAGTGTTGTTACCAGAATGTCTGTCTTGCCTTGGTTTACTTACTAAGCTATTTGTCTCAGAACAACAGCAGGCTGTGAACACTGCAAGTTATTTATATATTTTTAATTACTTTTCCCCTCTTACCTGCAGTCTGTTCTTCTCTCATTTTTGTTTTAAAAAAATCCAGCAAGAACAACAACCCTCTCCCTATCTTGCCATGGCAGGTGCACCCCTGGTCACACCTTCTCCCAGCCCAGAGTTGGGTGGTCTGTTGTAGATGAGCTTAAACTGCCTGGTTGTTGGAAGTCTGAACGGGCCTTTGCATTTGGATCCCAGTTCCAGAGCCCAGTCTGGCTGGACTCAAACAATCAAGGCTCAGAGATGCAGCTCAGCTGTTCAGATACAGAGGAGAGAGGTGGGCAGGGTCCACCATGCGAGACAGTTCAGTGTCACATTATAGACAGTGCTTCCCACACTGATCATGATTCCCAATCATGAGCTTCCACCAAGATGTTTATTTACATGGTAAATTCTAGGGCTGCATTCCCAACCTGCTGAATTAGAATCTCAGAGGGAGAGGCCTCGGCATCTGGCAACCATGTCAGCTGAGCTGTTGCTCAGGGAAGCCCTGAGACCACTTCCATGGGCAACTGGGTGCCAGGGAGGATTTTAGGCAGCTGTGAAAAGAGATCAGGTTTGTGATTTCTAAGCATCATTCTGGAGGGTGGGAGGAGGTGGATTGGAAGGTGATGAGACCACAGGTGGGGAGACCATTTAGGGAGCTGTTTCAATAATGCAGGAGAAAAAAAAGATGAGAGTCTGAACAATGGCAAAAATCAGTGGGAGCTGGAGGCACATACAGGCATTAGAATCAACAGAACTTAGTAAATGAGCAGGCAGCTCTCAGAGGTCCACCGACTCATGCTGAGCACTCCTCAAGGAAAAGTCTTGATCGACTGGGTTCATTAAAATAAGAGCCTGTGGGAAGCAAGGAGGTTTCATGGCACTCTGCTGAAAGTCTAAATGTGCTGAAACACGTTCTTTAACTTTCTGACCCATTTCCTGTCAGTCACTCTCTTTGGTTTTCATTCAAAACAGTGTTTTCTCCATAGTAACCCCTGCAAGTTTCTAAGCTTCCTTTGACTCCAGCCCTAAGCTCCCTTACTCTGCCTTAGAGGCTGCTGTTTCTGCTGCTCCATAAAACATCCCTAATCGCCAGGGTCAGGGCTCTGGGTGGACCAGTGCATAAGGTTGTGAGAATTCATGCGTGCTCCCCTGGTGCCCAGAGGCTGCTCTGAGAATATACAGGTCCCATTCTTCAGCCCACCCATTCCCTCTGTTCAGGGTCACTCATGCTTCCTCACAGCTTCTTCCTTGGGGCTCTCTCATCAACTCCTGCACTTTCCAGTCGCCCCATGCATTTCTTTACTCCAGTGCCCAAGCCTCATAATTTTTTATTGCTTCTGTTGTTGACTTTATGACTGAATGTTTTAATTAAATCACCACCAAATGCCTTTGTGAAGTTGTTTTCCTTAAATTTCACATTCACTGGCCACCACCTGTGTCACTTAACCCTCACAGCACTCCACACAGCCTCCAAAGGTAGCTTGACCAAGGGAACGTGGGTTTTGCTTTGGCTCACTCTGCTGTGATCCTGCCAGGCAGGGTTATCTCGGGTGAGTACCTGGCTTCTGCTCGGAGGTCAGAGAGGTGCAAACTCCATCTCACA
The DNA here is from genome assembly GCF_008728515.1 of Papio anubis. Classification (NCBI taxonomy): domain Eukaryota; kingdom Metazoa; phylum Chordata; class Mammalia; order Primates; family Cercopithecidae; genus Papio; species Papio anubis. Next base: position 12,886,077 of record NC_044984.1, on the reverse strand, counting down.
TCACAGAGGTGGAGCATGGAGAGAGGGGGCAGGGGAGACTCTGTCTCCACTGCCTCTTCTCTGTAACTTGCTTTTCTCGCTCTTGTTGCTTTTGCTGTTGTTCTCCCTTTTCTGTTTAACTCCGATCTGACAGCTGTGTGGAGAATGTATGGGGGCATATTTCAGTGTTCAGAGAGCATGGACCAGGATTAACTTCCCAGTACTCGGAAAAGAACGGGGTGGGATGGTGTGGGGGGCAGTCTAGGCAGGGGACAGTGGACAGTCACAGGAAGGCAGGACAGAGAAGGGAGGTGTCCTATCTATTCCCTCTGGAGGATGGGAGCAAAGCAAGCTATGTTGTTAGTCTCATGGCAGGAAACCTGTCCTAAAAGGTGGAATCTAAGAGCACATTCTGTGCCATGGTGTGGCCACTGAGGTGCATCCTATTGCTGCCTCATTTTGGGGCTGTGCCTGGCTTTTCTGGAACCCACCAAGGCACTGAAAGCTGTCACAGCCACGTGCCAGGTCCCTCCCAGCACACTCAGGCCTCCTCTTGCTATGGACAAAATTTGGCAGTGACTTTTTTTCCTCTAAACTAAACAAAACAAAAAGTCTTTTTTTTTTCCATTTACAAAATGAGAGATAAGGGCTTTCTCCCTGTGCCATCTTCCCATTCATCTTCCTTCCATGTCTCAGATAAAGGAGGAGGAGTTGTTTTAATTATGTTTGCAGTGTGAGAATACAGACTCTTCCTTTATGCAATACCCAGAGTTCCCTTTGGGACTGCTGGGCTTTTCTCATGGGTCTGTTTTCTTGGAAAGAAAAGAGGCAGCTTCTCTGTCACTGGGAATGGTGTATCCAATCTCATTCAAAGGTCTGCATCGAAGCCTGAGGGCTCCCAGGAATGTGGCAAGGGCTAGTGGTTAGTGCCCAGTGCTGTTTCTGAAAGAAGATCCTTAATTGCATATGGCAATTCTGTTCTCCTAAAACTCAAACCTGAGGCCGAGCGTGGTGGCTCACATCTGTAAGCCCAGCACTTTGGGAGGCTGAGGCAGGTGGATCACCTGAGGTCAGGTGTTCGACACCAGACTGGTCAACATGGTGAAATCCCATCTCTGCTGAAAATATAAAAATTATCCAGGCATGGTGGCATGCACCTGTAGTCCCACCTACTCGGGAGACAGAGGCAGGAGAATCGCTTCAACCCAGGAGGTGGAGGTTGTGGTGAGCCGAGACTGTACCACTGCACTCCAGCCTGGACAACAGAGCTAGATTCCATCTCAAAACAAAAAAAAAAAAAAAAAAAAAACACACCTCAAACCTGAAACTGTGTCCAAATCAGTACTAACGGGATGAAACTCCCTTGTGGAGTGTCTGTGGGCCCTAGGACTGCTGGTCTTGCCAGCATGACACTAATCACTACACTGTATTCGGACAACCTTCTCACTTGACAAAGCACCTTCATACCCATGACCTCCAGTGAGCCTCCTTGGGCATTTCTGTGAGATAGGAGGGCATGCATAGTTATCCGTGTTCTACAGGGGGTCACAGAGAGGTACAGCGACCTCGCACCCCCCACACACATATGCACATGCACACACACTCACCAAGGAACAGTGACCCACCAAACAAGGCCTGACTCAAACCTAGACTTCCAAGTCCCTGCCTGTTCAGCAGCCACTACATCTGAGGGCTAAATACAGTCTTTGGCTTGAAATCTTTGAGTTTCTCCCCCTGCTTCTCTTTCCTCCCCACTGGCAGGTCCTGCTGACGCTATCTTTGTATTGCCTTTCTCATTCTTCAATTGGTCATATCTGGTAAGGGAGGCAGAGTTGTTTCCTAGACCCCCAGTACCTCAACACTTGGGATAATGTCCTAATTGCTTTTTCTACATCTGGGATCCCCTTGTCTTAAATTTGTCCACAGCACAGCTGCCAGATTCATATTCCTACAATACTGTTTATCTTCAATGGCTTTTCCTTCCTTCAAGAGTAAATGCCCAAATCCCATCACCCACTGTTCAAGGCGGTCACTGCTTGGCCCTCCTGCCTTCTCAGCCTGGTTCCCAGTTAGTTGCTCCATTAGACTAAACTTCCCTTCCACTGAACCACCTGCCTGTCTTGATTTCTTTCCAGCATGTGCTGCTCCCTGATTCTGGGTCATTGTTCTAATGTGCTGGTGAAAGGTACAGGAACCTGGGTTTGCATCCCATCTCTGCCTCTTGATTGTCATGTAAGTTGGGTTACTTAGTATATCAGTCTGTTCTGCTGTAAAGAAATGCCTGAGACTGGATAATTTATAAAGAAAAGAGGTTTTATTGGCTTATGGTTCCACAGGCTGTACAGGAAGCATAGCAGCATCTACTGGGCTTCTAGGGAGGCCACAGGAAACTTACAATCATGTTGGAAGGCAAACAAGGGGCCAGCATTTCACATGGCAGGAGAAGGTGGAAGAGAGAGGGAGGGAGGCGCTACACACTTTTAAACAACCAGATCTCTTGAGAACTCACTATACATTACCAAGTGGGGATGATGCTAAACCATTCATGAGAACTCCACCTCCATGATGCAATCGCCTCCCATCAGGCCCCTCCTCCAACACTGGCGATTACAATTCAATGTGAGATTGGACAGGAACAAAGATACAAACCATAGCACTTAGCCTTTCTAAGCCTCAGTGTCTGCACTTATAAAGTGGGGCTAATATTAGTACTTGCTCACAGTGTTATAAAAGCAGGTGCTTAGCACAATGTTTACCTATAGATAGTGCTTCATAACTATTAGTTATTTTTATAAACCTCTCTAATTTTCCTTCCTTGAAGCCCACTTTGTTCCTGAAATTTTCCCTGAAAGTTCAGTAATATCAATAACAGTAAGTAGGATAGACAATAACTAACACATAGATGGCCTTTCTCTTCTGCCAGGCATTATGATGTGCTTTGCAAATATTAACTCATTCATTCTTCACATCAACCCTGACGTTATTGTATCTATCGTAATATAAGGAAATGGGAGTTCAGAAATTAAATAACTTTCCCAGTTGACCCAAGTATGAAATGACAGGGGCTGGGTAGGCTCCATCCTGGGAACTCCAGACCCTTGCTGAGCACCTAACTCACACCGTGTCCTCCTGGACTTATGAAGGGCAAGGACCAGCCCCCAGCACATCACCTTCTACCTGGCAGGTGCTCAGGGATGTTTTTGCTGGAGATGATGGTGTGGCTGCCAGCATCTTTCCTCTCCCCCACTCTAGGGAGGGCCTGGATTCATTTACAACGCCTGCTGTGACAAATAAATTACCACAAACTTAGTGGTGTAAAACAAAACAGATTTATTATCTTACATTCGGTACACTTGAAGTCCAATTGGGCCTCACTGGCGAAGATCAGGGCGTCAGCAGGGCTACATTTCTTCCTAGAGGCTCTAGGGGAGAACTCACTTCTTGCCTTTTCCAGCTTCCAGAGGCTGCTGCCTTCCTTGGCTCAGCGCCCCTTTCTCTGTCTTCAAAGCCAGCAAGGTCAGGCTGAGCCCTGATACTGCATCGCTCTGACCTTGTCTCCTGCCCTTCTCTTCCACTTTTAAGAACGTGTGTGATTACATTGCGCTCACTTGGAGGATTCAGGGGCTTCTCCCTACTTTAAGGTTAGCTGATCTGCAGCCTTAATTCTATTTGTGCTTCAATTCCCCTTTACTACGACACATTCACAGGTTCCAGGGATTAGGATGTGGGCATCTTTGGAGGGCCATTTGCCTGCCTACCACAATCCCACATGGAATTCAAAATAAAATCAGTATCTCATCATAAAATAAGTATAAAGAAATCTAGGCAAGGCACGGTGGCTCATGCCTGTAATCCCAACATTTTGGGAAGCTGAGGCGGGTGTATCACTTGAGGTCAGGAGTTTGAGACCAGCCTGGCCCACATGGTGAAACCCCATCTCTACTAAAAACACAAAACTAACAAGGCATGATGGCACACATCTGTAAAGCCAGCTACTCAGGAGACTAAGGTTGATGGATCACTTGAATCTGAGAAACAGAGGTTGCAGTAAGCCACGATCATGCCACTGCATTCCAGCCTGGGCAAGAGAGTGAGACTCTGTCAAAAATAAAAATAAAAAGAAAAAATAAAAAGAAATCTAACAACATGCTTGGTTTTTCCTAAAATTACCACATCAGTGGCTTTTAAAATAATAAAACATATTTGTTTACAAAACTACCTCTTTGGCCAGCCCCCATTTGGTGGAGGCCTATGTGTACATCTCCTCTGGCTGCTGGATGCCCATCCCTGACGGTAGAGAGGGTGGCTGAAGGGAGGAGGACATGGCCACATCCAGCCTTGACCCCCTCTCTCCCACCTCCCATGGCTGGCCCTCGAGGAAAAGAGGAGAAAAATAATGCAATGACCATCCAGAAAGAAATGGATGGATTTCTGCTGGCAAAAAAAGTGGTGAATGGACTTCACACCTCCATGTGGCTGATGCGGCAGTGGAGCCCAGGCTCGTGGGAACCATCGGAGCCAGAGCACGGAGATGTAATAAGCCAGTGACAGCCGGGAGAGAGTGATTGGTGGGACGAGCACTTGGAGGAGATAAAGCCAGGGTCCTACTCATAGTAAATGCTTTTCGGTTTTTATCATAATTAAATGTTTTAAAAATGTTAATGGAATAAATTGAACTTGACTTCCCCATTTTCTCCAGATCCTGCAATTATGCTCAAGGCCTGTCTTGAAAGGATGCCAGAGGGTGATGGATTAACTCTAAAATAAATCAAATTTCTCTTGCTACAGAGTTAGGGCGATACAATAAGCGTTTCATCCTGCCTCTGATGATGGAGGAGTTGCATCGCCTTTTCCCTGGCCATTCCATTCGGCTAGGAACAGCCTGAGGCATAAGCTTACTAATGTAGTGTCATAAACCAAACTCCATCAGAGCAATCACCCTCTGTTGCCACAGCGCAGTGGGTGAATGGACCTGGGCAGCGTTTCTGCCGAGCTGCCACCTCCTTGCCAAGGCTCCCTCCCTGCAAATATCTAGCTAGCAAGCTCTTGGAAATGAGCTGGGCGTGATGCCAGCCAGACTTCCAGCTTGCCAGCATGCGCGGTGCAGAGGGCCAGGCACCTGCTCCCTCTGCTCTTGCTGGTGGGACTTTCGTGCAGGCTTTGCTGACAAGGGGATCTCTGGGCGGGATCCAGGAGGGCCAGCACTCCAACAGCTCCCAGGACTGAGTCAGCAGCAGAAACTCCCGCCTATGCCTGGAAATACTAAATCCAGGACCTGGGCAGGGAAAGAGGCCAAATGGAGCACTGGGCCTCTCCTTGGGATCACTAAATGTGGGATCATCTGAGTTTATTAAAAGTGGGAATCATCCTTCCACCCCCCGAATTTGGGGCAGGCAAGTAGAAATGAATACAGGTTTCCTACACTTAAAATTCCCAATTGACCTTCATCCTCCTGTCTTCACACCCTCTGTCTGCTTCTAAAAACTTTTCACTTCCATCCTTCATTCACATTTATGGATAATTTACTGCTATCACTTCCAGAGGCATTTGAATAGGACAGGAATCAAAGCCTTAGGCTATAGGGACAAAGAGCTAATGTTAAAGTTTCAGGCAAAGGCCAGGAAAGATTTTTCTAATCAGTAAGGCCTTTCAGGAGTTTCTGAAACCAAATTGAGCATAGAGTTTCCTATTCCAGCTACAAATGAGGGCCTTACTGACAATGTCCACATTTGCTATGTGTTTTTTTGACTTCTCTTTGGTTCCATTGTGGTGTTGGGATTAGTCTGAACCCAGCATTCTATCTCTTGTGAGTTTCCTTTATATGGAGCCCTAATCTAGTCCTCTAGGGCAGCTGTCCCCAACCTTTCTGGCACCAAGGACTGGTTTCACTGAAGACAATTTTTCCAGGGACCAGGGTGGTGAGGGATGGTTTCAGGATGATTCAAGCACATTACATTTATTGTGTACTTTATTTCTATTATTATTACATTGTAATATATAATGAAATAATTATACAACTCACGATAATGTAAAATCAGTGGGAGCCCTGAGATTATTTTCCTGCAACTAGACAGTCTCATCTGGGGGTGATAGGAGACAGTGACAGATCATCAAGCATTAGATTCTCTTTTTTTTTTTTTGAGACAGAGTCTTGCTCTGTATGCCCAGGCTGGAGTGCAATGGCACGGTCTTGGCTCACCACAACCTCCGCCTCCTGGGTTCAAGCGATTCTCCTGTCTCAGCCTCCTGAGTAGCTGGGATTACAGGCATGTACCACCACACCCGGGTATTTTGTATTTTTAGTAGAGACCAGGTTTTACCATGTTGATCAGGCTGCTCTGAAACTCCCGACCTCAGGTGATCCACCCGCCTCGGCCTCACAAAGTGCTGGGATTACAGGTGTGAGCCACCGCACCCGGCCCTAGATTCTCATAGGGAGAGCACAACCTAGATCCCTCACATGCACAGTTCACAGTAGGGTTTGAGCTCCTATGAGAATCTAATGCCACGCTGATCTGACAAGAGGTGGATCTCAGGCGGTAATGCGAGTGATAGGGAGCAGCGGTCAATACAGATGACACTTCGCTGGCTTGTCCACTGCTCACCTCCTGCTGTGCAGCCCTGTTCCAATACTGGGAACCCTTGGGCTAGAGCTTTCTCACATATATTCTCATTCCATCTGTGAGGATGCTGTGGCAGTCTAAGACAGACTGCAGACATTAAAGCTGCCTCTCTTGTGACTCCTGAAATTACTCATCTCCATTTCTTCCATCTTCCTCGTTGAGGATGTTTTAGGTTATTTTTATTAAACAGCTTCTCACCTCCATTGCAGCCTGTTCCAAAGTCTTAATGTGATGCCCAAAATTAGGAAGTCAAAATTCCTAATAATAGAAGTACACTGTAGAATGGAAGATCACCTCCTCAGTTGCAGACTCTGCTTCTATTATTATAACCCATGATCCAAGTAGCATTGCAGGAGACCTCACAACACAATGCAGACTACTAAGCCTTTTCACAAGAGCTACTGCTAAGCCATATTCTCTTTCTTTTATTTTTTCTTTTTTATTATACTTTAAGTTCTAGGGTACATGTACACAACGTGCAGGTTTGTTACATATGTATACATGTGCCATGTTGGTGTGCTGCACCCATTAACTCGTCATTTACATTAGGTATATCTCCTAATGATATCCCTCCCCCCTCCCCCCTCCCCCAACCCACAACAGGCCCCTAGTGATGATGAGCATTTTTACATGTGTCTGTTGGCTGCATAATGTCTTCTTTTGAGAAGTGTCTGTTCATCTCCTTTGCCCACTTTTTGATGGGGTTGTTTGTTTTTTTCTTGTAAATTTGTTTGAGTTCTTTGTAGGTTCTGGATATTAGCCCTTTGTCAGATGAGTAGATTGCAAAAATTTTCTCCTATTTAGGCTGCCTGTTTACTCTGATGGTAGTTTCCCTTGCTGTGCAGAAGCTCTTTAGTTTAATTAGATCCCATTTGTCAATTTTGGCTTTTGTTGCCATTGCTTTTGGTGTTTTAGACATGAGGTCCTTGCCCATGCCTATGTCCTGAATGGTATTGCCTAGGTTTTCTTCTAGGGTTTTTATGGTTTTAGGTCTAAAATTTAAGTCACTAATCCATCTTGAATTAATTTGTGTATAAGGTGTAAGGAAGGGATCCAGTTTCAGCTTTCTACTTATGGCTAGCCAGTTTTCCCAGCACCATTTATAAAATAGGGAATCCTTTCCCCATTTCTTGTTTTTGTCAGGTTTGTCAAAGATCAGATGGCTGTAGATGTGTGGTATTATTTCTGAGGGCTCTGTTCTGTTCCATTGGTCTATATCTCTGTTTTGGTACCAGTACCATGCTGTTTTGGTTACCGTAGCCTTGTAGTACAGTCTGAAGTCAGGTAGCGTGATGCCTCCAGCTTTGTTCTTTTGGTTTAGGACTGTCTTGGCAATGTGGGCTCTTTTTTGGTTCCATATGGACTTTAAAGTAGTTTTTCCAATTCTGTGAAGAAAGTCATTGGTAGCCTAATGGGGATGGCATTGAATCTATAAATTACCTTGGGCAGTATGGCCATTTTCACGATATTGATTCTTCCTATCCATGAGCGTGGAATGTTCTTCCACTTGTTTGTGTCCTCTTTTATTTCATTGAGCAGTAGTTCATAGTTCTCCTTGAAGAGGTCCTTCTCATCCCTTGTAAGTTGGATTCCTAGGTATTTTATTCTCTTTGAAGCAATTGTGAATGGGAGTTCACTCATGATTTGGCTCTCTGTTTGTCTGTTATTGGTGTATAAGAATGCTAGTGACTTTTGCACATTGATTTTGTATCCTGAGACTTTCCTGAAGTTGCTTATCAGCTTAAGGAGATTTTGGGCTGAGACGATGGGGTTTTCTAAATATACAATCATGTCATCTGCAAACAGGGACAATTTGACTTCCTCTTTTCCTAATTGAATACCCTTGATTTCTTTCTCTTGCCTGATTGCCCTGGCCAGAACTTCCAACACTATGTTGAATAGGAGTGGTGAGAGAGGGCATCCCTGTCTTGTGCCAGTTTTCAAGGGGAATGCTTCTAGTTTTTGCCCATTCAGTATGATATTGGCTGTGGGTTTGTCATAAATAGCTTTTATTATTGTGAGATATGTTCTATCAATACCGAATTTATTGAGAGTTTTTATCATGAAGGGCTGTTGAATTTTGTCAAAGGCCTTTTGTACATCTATTGAGATAATCATGTGGTTTTGTCTTTGGTTCTGTTTATATGCTGGATTACGTTTATTGATTTGCGTATGTTGAACCAGCCTTGCATCCCAGGGATGAAGCCCACTTGATCATGGTGGATAAGCTTTTTGATGTGCTGCTGGATTTGGTTTGCCAGTATTTTATTGAGGATTTTCACATCGATGTTCATCAGGGATATTGGTCTAAAATTCTCTTTTTTTGTTGTGTCTCTGCCAGGCTTTGGTATCAGGATGATGTTGGCCTCATAAAATGAGTTAGGGATTCCCTCTTTTTCTATTAATTGGAATAATTTCAGAAGGAATGGTACCAGCTCCTCCTTGTACCTCTGGTAGAATTCGGCTGTGAATCCATCTGGTCCTGGACTTTTGTTGGTTGGTAGGCTATTAATTATTGCCTCAATTTCAGAGCCTGTTATTGATCTATTCAGGGATTCAACTTCTTCCTGGTATAGTCTTGGGAGAGTGTATGTGTCCAGGAATTTATCCATTTCTTCTAGGTTTTCTAGTTTATTTGCATAGAGGTGTTTATAGTATTCTCTGATGGTAGTGTGTATTTCTGTGGGGTCGGTGGTGATATCCCCTTTATCATTTTTTATTGCATCTATTTGATTCTTCTCTCTTTTCTTCTTCATTAGTCTTGCTAGCGGTTTTGTTGATCTTTTCAAAAAACCAACTCCTGGATTCATTGATTTTTTGGAGGGGTTTTTGTGTCTCTATCTCCTTCAGTTCTGCTCTGATCTTAGTTATTTCTTGCATTCTGCTAGCTTTTGAATGTGTTTGCTCTTGCTTCTCTAGTTCTTTTAATTGTGATGTTAGGGTGTCAATTTTAGATCTTTCCTGCTTTCTCTTGTGGGCATTTAGTGCTATAAATTTCCCTCTACACACTGCTTTAAATGTGTCCCAGATATTCTAGTATGTTGTATCTTTGTTCTCATTGGTTTCAAAGAACATCTTTATTTCTGCCTTCATTTCATTATGCACCCAGTAGTCATTCAGGAGCAGGTTGTTCAGTATCCATGTAGTTGAGCGGTTTTGATTGAGTTTCTTAATCCTGAGTTCTAGTTTGATTGCACTGTGGTCTGAGAGACAGTTTGTTATAATTTCTGTTCTTTTACATTTGCTGAGGAGGGCTTTACTTCCAACTATGTGGTCAATTTTGGAATAAGTGTTATGTGGTGCTAAGAAGAACGTATATTCTGTTGATTTGGGGAGGAGAGTTCTGTAGATGTCTATTTGGTCTGCTTGGTGCAGAGTTGAGTTCAATTCCTGGATATCCTTGTTAACTTTCTGTCTCGTTGATCTATCTAATGTTGACAGTGGGGTGTTAAAGTCTCCCATTATTATTGTGTGGGAGTCTAAGTCTCTTTGTAAGTCTCTAAGGACTTGCTTTATGAATCTAGGTGCTCCTGTATTGGGTGCATATGTATTTAGGATAGTTACCTCTTCTTGTTGAATTGATCCCTTTATCATTATGTAACGGCCTTCTTTGTCTCTTTTGGTCATTGTTGGTTTAAAGTCTGTTTTATCAGAGACTAGGATTGCAACCCCTGCCTCTGTTTTCCATTTGCTTGGTAGATCTTCCTCCATCCCTTTATTTTGAGCCTATGTGTGTCTCTGCATGTGAGATGGGTCTCCTGGACATAGCAAATTGATGGTCTTGACTCTTTATCCAATTTGCCAGTCTGTGTCTTTTAATTGGAGCATTTAGCCCATTTACATTTAAGATTAATATTGTTATGTGTGAACTTGTTCCTGTCACTGTGATATTAGCTGGTTATTTTGCTCATTTGTTGATGCAGTTTCTTCCTAGCATCAATAGTCCTTACATTTTGGCATGTTTTTGCAGTGGCTGGTACTGGTTGTTCCTTTCCATGTTTAGTGCTTCCTTCAGGATCTCTTGTAGGGCAGGCCTGGTGGTGACAAAATCTCTAAGCATTTGCTTGTCTGTAAAAGATTTTATTTCTCCTTCACTTATGAAACTTAGTTTGGCTGGATATGAAATTCTGGGTTGAAAATTCTTTTCTTTAAGAATGTTGAATATTGGCCCCTACTCTCTTCTGGCTTGTAGGGTTTCTGTCGAGAGATCCACTGTTAGTCTGATGGGTTTCCCTTTGTGGGTAACCCAACCTTTCTTTCTGGCTGCCCTTAACATTTTTTCCTTCATTTCAACTTTGGTGAATCTGACAATTATGTGTCTTGGAGTTGCTCTTCTCAAGGAGTATCTTTGTGGCGCTCTCTGTATTTCCTGAATTTGAATGTTGGCCTGCCTTGCTAGGTTGGGGAAGTTCTCCTGGATAATATCCTGCAGAGTGTTTTCCAACTTGGTTCCCTTCTCCCCGTCACTTTCAGGTACACCAATCAGATGTAGATTTGGTCTTTCCATATAGTCCCATATTTCTTGGAGGCTTTGTTCATTTCTTTTTACTCTTTTTTCTCTAAACTTCTCTTCTCACTTCATTTCATTCATTTGATCTTCAATCACTGATACCCTTTCTTCCAGTTGAGAGTCTGTTACTGAAGCTTGTGCATTTGTCACGTAGCTCTCATGTCATGTTTTTCATCTCTATCAGCTCATTTATGGACTTCTCTGCATTGGTTATTCTAGTTAGCCATTTGTCAAATCTTTTTTCAAAGTTTTTAGTTTCTTTACGCTGGGTTTGTAATTCCTCCTTTAGTTCAGAGAAGTTTGATTGTCTGAAGTCTTCTTCTCTCAACTCGTCAAAGTCATTCTCCATCCAGCTTTGTTCCATTGCTGGCGAGGAGCTGCATTCCTTTGGAGGGGGAGAGGCACTCTGATTTTTAGAATTTCCAGCTTTTCTGTACTGCTTTTTCCCCATCTTTGTGGTTTTTATCTACCTTTGGTCTTTGATGATGGTGACGTACTGATGGGCTTTTGGTGTGGATGTCCTTTCTGTTTGTTAGTTTTCCTTCTCAGTCAGGACCCTCAGCTGCAGGTCTGTTGGAGTTTGCTTGAGGTTCACTCCAGACCCTGTTTGCCTGGGTGTCAGCAGCAGAGGCTGCAGAAGAGTGAATATTGCTGAACAGCAAATGTTGCTGCCTGATCGTTCCTCTGGAAGCTTCATCTCAGAGGTGTACCTGGTTGTGTGAGGTGTGAGGTGTCAGTCTGCCCCTAGTGGGGGATGTCTCCCAGTTAGGCTACTCGGGGGTCAGGGACCCACTTGAGCAGACAATCTGTCCATTTTCAGATCTCAAACTCCATGCTGGGAAAACCACTACTCTCTTCAAAGCTGTCAGATGGGGACATTTACATATGCAGAGGTTTCTGCTGCCTTTTGTTTGGCTATGTGCTGTCCCCAGAGGTAGAGTCTACAGAGGCAGGCAGTCCTCCTTGAGCTTGGGTGGGCTCCACCCAGTTCGAGCTTCCTGGCCACTTTGTTTACCTACTTAAACCTCAGCAATGGCGGGCATCCCTCCCCCAGCCTTGCTCCTGCCTTGCAGTTAGATCTCAGACTGCTGTGCTAGCAATAAGGGAGGCTCCGTGGGCATGGGACCCTCTGAGCCAGGCATGGCATATGATCTCCTGGTGTGCCATTTGCTACGACCCTTGGTAAAGCACAGTATTAGGGTGGGAGTGACCCAATTTTCCAGGTGTTGTGTGTCACGGTTTCCCTTGGCTAGGAAAGGGAATTCCCTTCCCCTTTGCGCTTCCTGGGCAAGGCAACGCCTCGCCCTGCTTTGGCTCTCACTCGTTGGGCTGCTGCCACTGTCCTGTCCCCATTGTCTGATATGCCCCAGTGAGATGAACCCAGTACCTCAGTTGGAAATGCAGAAGTCACTGTCTTCTGTGTCGCTCACACTGGGAGCTGGAGGCTGGAGCTGTTCCTATTCGGCCATCTTGGCACGGCACCTATTCTCTTTCTTATAGCATGTAACAAGGCACATTTTGTTGAATATTATCTTGTGCAATCCCACTCTTGAATCCAGCCTTTCAAAAATCTATCTGTGTGTATATAGAGAAAGACAGTTTTACTCAGTTCCTATCTTCTGAAAATCTATATTTCCATCCAAGTCATAGATAATACATTTAAATAAAGCAGAAGAAAAGGAGAGATTCTAAGCCAGACAACTACAGATCATTTTTCTCCATATTCATTAAGCAATACCTCTGGTGCCCAAATGTTCACCTAGTTACCAATACGCCTGTACGTCTCTGCATCCAATCCATTTGTTTCTCTCTTATCCACAACTAGATATCAAGTCCATGTCATTCAGCAACTGAAGTCCACATGTTCTATATGATATGCCTGTTCTTGATTTACCAGTCGAGTGTGACCTTATTGGAGAAAGAACTGTGGTTAGTCTGTTCCAATTTGCCCTCAGTAGATTCACGCTGGATTGAAGTGACCTTAGTGTCTTTTTCTAGATGCTTCTAAACAAAGCCTTCAATAACCTGGTGGAATTTTGACTGTGTTTTAACATTAAGTTCACAGGTCTATAGTTTGTAGAATCTGCCTTTTTGGGCATTTTGAAAATCAGAGTCCTGTCTAGGGACAGAGGTTACTGAAAGGACTGGTGTGTGCTCCCATTGCTCAAAGCTGCTGCCTGTGCCGTGGCTAATTAGAAACTGACAGACACAGTTCGAGCAGACTGTTGATTGCTTCTTATCCTCTTTACTTTGAAGCCCAGTGCCTTTTCCAACATACATCTGACCTTTCCTTGGGAGTCAACACTAACTCCAAGTTGTATGTTAGCCTTCAGCTGCTTATATGAGCCTCCTAAACCCCAAGAAGCATCAGTGAGGCACACGCTAAGGGAAAAAGGTAAGGTTGTGCCCTTGAGTTGTCCTCAGGGGTCCCAGGGCTTACCACTGGACTTTGGTATGTTTGGTGCAATGGGTGAAAGGCAAAGTGGAATCCCAGAAGCCTGCAGGGTAGCATTTTCCATCCCCTACGGGATAGTTCTGCCATCTTCTCTGTCTTGAGCCAATACTCACCTTGGCTCCCTCTTGTGAGGACTTGAGTTAATATCCCCAGCAATATCCTTGCTTATTCAGGTCACATGTTAGGAATGTGAACCCTTAAGAAGGGAATGAGGTGGGGCACAGCTCATGAAATAATGGGCAAAAAAATAAAAGGCAATGTCTACCCCAGAAACAAACAACTCTTGAACCTTACTAGGTTTGGATTCAGGTGGGGATAATAATACCTGTTCTACCTCCCTCATGGAAAAATGAGTCAATGTTTGTGCACAAGAAAGTGAGGGCTATTATCAGACAGGTGGGGGAGAGTGGGGAGAGTCATTCCTAGAGTTTTAAAGCCATGGAGCAATTATCTTACTGCTTTAGAAAAACAGCTTGGGGAGAAAGAGGCAGAGGACAAAGGAGCTTGCCAGTTGCTTCCGCAAAAAACAAACAAACAAACAAAAAAACAGAAAAAAATCTAAATGAGTTCTCCTGCAGGTAGGAAAATCTGTCCCTGTTACTCTTTTCTGCACTTCCCTTTGTGGGACCAACTGCCATATTTCCTGACTCTTTGTGGTCAGAAGAATCCTTGGGGGCTTGTGTTAAAAGCAGAGGTCCCTAGGCAGGGTTTCTCTACCTTGGTTGTACAGTAGAATCACCCAGGGAGCTTTTAAAACTCTGATTCCTAAGCCACACCCCAGGCCAATTAAACCAGACTCTCTGGGGCTGAGACCCAGGTATTAGTAATCTTTAAAGCTCCCCAGGTGACTTCTATGTTCAGCCAAGGCTGAGAAGCACTGTTCCTGCATCTCCACCCAACCAAAAGAATCAGGCTCTCCAGGCATAGGGCCTAGAAATTAGTATTTTTAACAAGTGCCCCAGTGATTATAATAATTAAGTAAGCTGAGGAACACAGTCCTTTGAAACCTCTCTCTCCTTTTAAGGCTGCTCACCCTTTGTTTCCTTTGCCAAAAAATAGGGGTAGAAAGGGCTGAGTGCCTCTCTCTATATATTGGGAGGGGCTGTGACGACTGTGGCTGATAGACGCCACTGGAATTCTGTAAGGGTAATTACTTGGGAGTCTGACAAACTGACAAATGAAGCAATTTCCATTTCAAACAGAAAATGGAGAGAGATCAGATGCATTTCCTGGCTACTGGAGTAGGCAGCACAATTACAGCTGCTCCAAGGACCAAACCATTGGCCTATCCCTGAGGATTGTAGGGCCTGGGGAGAAGAAACAAAGAAGGTTGTAGGCCCATGGCCCACACTTCTCTTCCTGCCCCCATGGTCCACCCTATACCACGCAGGGCCACAGACACATGGCTGTGGTTTTCAAGCCAGGGAGTCATTATCTTACCACTTGAAGTGACACCCTGGCCCTCAAATAGCCATGTCTCCAGCCCAGATGCACACTCCAGTAGCACGGTCTACCCCTGAGAGGACAGACCCCTGAAAGAGGTCAGCAAAAGCTCTGGAATGGGTATGAGACCATTTGAGCCACAAATTCTGGGTCTTGGGTACACAGCTTGACAGAGCACGGTGGTCTAGAAAAGGGTGACACGTATTGGCCCCAGGTGGGAACATCCTTCAGCCCAGTGAAAGATGGGCTGAAGTGCATGAAGAAAGGCAAAACTAGAGGTGGGCTAGAGTAGGGCCTTTGAAATCACAGGGCCCAGGACAAGAACCCAATGGTCCAGGTCATAGGACGATCCTGCCAATGCATGCAAGGAAAGGAAGCCTCTGTGCCCAAAGACTCAACCCACTCTCCTGGAGGGGCCCGAGCTTTCCACCAAGTACTTGAACTTCTTTCTGGTAGACCTCATTCTCTGGCAGGAGGTTGACACAGGATGTGCAAGTCCTCACCACCCAAGCCTCAGAAGGGACCCAGACGCAGCTGCTCTCGTCTTCTCCTTGCCAATGAATGGATCAAGTTTTCTTCCTCTCATTCGAATTTCTCTTGACAGTATCCTCTAGATGCTTCTATTCCCCTACTGTGCCCTGATCCAGGTGGCCCCACACTCCACCTGATTTCCTTTGCAAACTGCCTTTCTCCTCCTCAGCTGGGCTATTTCCTACAACAGACCTCTTCCTGCCTGACAGTGTCCTTCATCCTTCAAAGGTAACTATGTGCTGGGCACAGTAGCTCATGCCTGTAATCCCAGCACTTTGGGAGGCCAAAGTGGGCAGATCACCTGAAGTCAGGAGTTCGAGACCCGCCTGGCCAAGATGGTGAAACCCCATGTCTATTAAAAATACAAAAATTAGCCAGGCATGGTGGTGCATGCCTGTAATCCCAGCTGCTCAAGAGGCTGAGGCACGAGAATCACTTGAACCCAGAGGCAGAGGTTGCAGTGAGCCAAGATCACACCACTGTACTCCAGCCTGGGCGACAGAGTGAGACTCCATCTCAAAAGAAAAAAAAAATGTAAATATGCACCTCAAGGTTCTTAGACAAGCCTACTCTCCCTTATCATTTTTTACTAATGTAAGTGCCTCATCTCCACTGCCTTGACCTTCTCACTTTACCTTTTCTCCCATGATATAAGAAGAGGCTACTAGACAATGTGCCTGATGTCTCTTATAAACAAAGCCAGAACTTACACTTTGAGATAATTGCTGTTTTCAAGCTAGTGACCTGGGAGAAGGGTGCGCTTATTTCAATAACACTCTCATTGCACCAGTTGTCACTGCAGCTTCTCTTTTGAAATTGCCTCTGGAGATTGCAATATGTACTTTTGATTATGCTAGTCCTAACCAGGCTCCATTCTCTGCTGTCAGGTCCCCGTTTGGAAGCAGCCTTCTCTTTCCTTTGGAGGAGAGTTGGTAAATGAAGGATGCTCTGGGTGATCAAATTAAGAATTTTTAAAATGAAGGATGAGTTCTAGGAATTCCTAGGGAAATAATCCTCAATGTATGAAAAAATCAAGTAAAGCGAATCTCCAGAATAGTTTTTTAAAAGATGCATCCAACATACAATGGAATATGTATAGCCATCCATGTGACATTGGGAAAAACCATGTAAAGTCATGGGAATGTAAAAGAGAGGGTAGGTAGGCTGCAGGGAACGATTCTAAAAGGAAACATGGGGATCCTGATGGAGCTGCTCAGTGTATGAATGTGGTGGTGATCTACACCTGATCTACATGATCTACACATGATCTACATATGTGATAAAATTATAGACCACTTGCACACACAAGTGAACACAAATAAAACTAGGAAAATCAGAAGGAAAATCTATGGATTTTCTCAATGTCAATATTCTGGTTTTTATATTATGCTACAGTTTTGTAAAATGTTACCATTGGAGGAAACTGAGTTAAAAAATAAAGGAGTCTCTTTGTACCATTTTATAAAACTGTATGTAACTTATAATTATCTCAGTAAAAATTGCACTTAAAAAAACACATTTGGACCAACAGAGCCTGATTTAACTATCATTATATAAACAACATTTCTTTAATTTCAGGAAAAAAATCAAATAAACTCATCCATAGAGAGATACAAATAAATGACTTAATATAATAAGTTTTAGGGACTCATTTACATTTTCATAGCAATTAGACCCTCATTTTTCTAAAGCTAACAGCATACGTTTCTTTTGAAGCAGAGGCTGGACTAGGATAAGGCCAGGGAAGCGGGGTTCTGGGCCCTGAGAGCGAGTGGCTTCTTGAATTTTGTACCCTAGAAGCCTCTCTTCCCTTACCGTAGTGTAAACACCCAACAGGTTTGTCCTGCTCACTGCACAGACAAAACCAATTCACTGTGACTGTGTTATTGCAATACAGAAAGAGTGTCATTAACACACGGCCACCAAGTGGAAGGACTGGAGTTATCACTCAAATCAGCCTCCCTGAGAACTGAGAGGCCAGCATTTTTATGGATAATCCGGTGGGCAGGGGTATGGGGAATGGGTGCTGCAACTGGTTGGGGATGAAGTCATAGGGGTGTGGAAAATGGTTCTCATGTACTGAGTTTGCCTCTGGGTGGAGCCCCAGGATGAGATGAGTCATGAGTCATGGGTCCAGGAGAGCCCAGTCAGTTGCCAGAATGCAAAGGTCTGAAACATATCTCAAAAGACTCATCTTAGGTTCTACAATAGCAGTGTTATCTATAGAAGCAATTGGGGAAGTCACACATCTTGTGACCTCTGGCCACATAGCTCCTGAGAGGTAAGTGATTACTGAAACTATGCTTACATTTTAGCAGAATTCAGGCCCTAATCTCATGGTCATTCATTAGTTTTTGGTCCCTGAGCAAGGAGGGAGTTGGTTTTAGGGAAGAATTTTTATCATCCTTGCCTTCAAGTTAAATTATAAACTAAATTTATCCCATGGTTGGCTTGCCTACGCCCAAAAATAAGTGAGGACAGCCAGCCTGTGAGGCTAGAAGCAAGATGGAGTCGACCAGGTCAGATTTCTCTCACTATCATAATCTTTGCAAAGGCAGTTTCACTAGTCCCAGTCCTGTTTCAAAATTTCCCTTTTTAGTGAGCTAGGGATACAGAGCGTAAAAGAAATATACACTCTTCTGACCCCAAACTCACTAAGCCAAAAGGAAAAGTTAAGCTTGGAAACTGAGTCATGCATAAAAAACAGCCTTTCTATGTGTTCCTAAACAGATCTCTCCCCACCATGTACATTAACAGCTTATCTTCCTGAGTATGGGACAAAAGCAGAGTAGAAATCATCCCTCCGCCCACCCCAAGGCAACACATATTTGACTTCTCCCTCTACTCTACGTTTATCTTATGTGAGGGGCAGGTTTACTGACAGCAAGATGAATACATAATGGACTGTTCCTCTACCCCTCCTTTCACATGCATCATGTGGACTCAGGGAGTACTAATCAAAGCCTCAAAAGAATGTAGCCGCCGTCCTATTTGTGTACCCTGCCCTTTTTTTTCCTCTTTCCTCTTTTCCCTCCTGCTCCCTTTTTCCACTTTAAATACAGAAACCCTCAAAACCTGCTTTGAAAAAAGTGTGGGCCACAGATCCTACTGTGGCTGGCGTCTCTTTTGCCTGAGCACATCCTCAACCTTGGCAAAATAAACCTCGAAATTGAGACCTGTCTTAGATACTTTTCTGATTTATAAGCGGCTGCCTGGGGAAGCAGGCAGCTCCTGGCCTCTGACTCTGAAGGTCATGTAGACTCCATAGATTTTCTCACTGGGTTTATAGAGGAGAAGTTATCCCTGGTATAGCTATGCTTCAAGAGAGTAATAAATGTGGCATTTTAAAACTCTGCTGAAATGTTTCTGTTTCTACCATGCATGGTATTCTTTATGTGCCAGGAATTTGCTAGATATGGGGAAGGCAGCAGGGAACAACAGTCTCTCCCCTCATGAAGCTTGAATCTCTTCATTTTGAGACTCTGTAATTCGATACAGAAAGTCCCTAACCTAAATGAGTTGTAGGCTGAAACAAAGCTTCTGACTTTAGGCAACTGTTTAATATCTGCTTTTTAATCTCATTTTGTCCAATTTGACAGGCTTTGATGTGCGGACCATCAGCAGGATTGCAAAGCATTAACAGATGGAGAGGAAGGACAGGAGTGGACAGAGCTTCCCTCCCAGATGGAGGGATTGATTGATATTAACCACACGGAGTTATAGGGCAGTAGGTCACCATGAGATGACAACCTAGAGCTTTGGCAGCAGGTCGACTTTGGTGTAAGTCCTGGCTCTGCCTCTTAACTGTTTCCATAAGATTTAGTTTTCTCATTTGTAACCTGGGCACAAGACTACATGCCACCCAAGGTAGTTGTGACGGTCAAATCACAGGTGTACAGGCAAATCACAGAAGAAAGCATTGAGCACAGCTATGGCCATGGTAGGTGGTGAATGGACCATAGCTGCTATCATTATTACACCAAATCCCCTTAGGGTTGCAAAGCACCCTTTCACAATTGATATCCTGATATCATTGAGGAGCAAAGAACTCGTGTATTTGTCCATGATTATGCACAGTTAGGTGGTAAAATAATTGGAAGGACCTTGAAGATAAGTGCAACTCTTAAATCTCTGATATTTTTCTCAAGTACCTCCTTCTAGGGTCTAAGCAGAACAGGGAGCTCAATAAACACTTGCGAATTTAAATTCAGTTCAAAGAGTATTCATAGACCCCAAGCCTGTGCACTGAGCTATTGGGGCAGAGGGCTGGGAGTTCTCTGGACCCAAAGAGAACTGTATTGCTCTCTAGTTCTCTTTGGGTCCAAAAGAATTAGACTGTGAACAACTAACAGTCCCTCATAGAATAATAAAATACATGTCAATAGAGAGCCATGAAATGAGCTGTGAAAACAATCGCCAATTTTCTAATCCACCAGTTAAACACACACTACAGTAGTAGTAGCTTATTGAATGTGTATGATGTACCAGGCACTGTGTGCTAGAAAATGGGCTTTCAAAAATAAACATTGATGTCATATATTACTTCACAGAACAGCAAGAGAGACAAATAAATCATATAAGTCTAGTATAAATAGGTGCAGTGAGAGAAATACATACAGGGCACATGAGTAAGAGGAATGAGTTAGGAAGACTTCATACATGAAGTTTAAAAGATAAGTAGGAGTTTCACAGATGAAGAGGGGAGGGGCACAGTGGGCAGACATAGCTGCATGTGCTAAGTGAGGGGTGCGCCCAACAGCTTGGACCTGTGGAAGAGGGACAGGCAGATCACTATGGCTCCAGCTCAGTCTGAAAAGCAGAGAATGGTGGAATATGAGGTGGAGATGGACTGAGGATGGAGATCATGGGCGCCCTATCGTGCCATGCTTAGGAACTTATGCTTTATCCTGTGAGCAGTAGAGATCACTGAAGGGCTTTAAGGAGTGACAATCACATTTACCTTTTAAAAAGACATGGAGGATGATTTGGACATGGGAGAGGAGATGAACTAGAGATGGAGAGACCAGGTTTCTGACTCTCCTGGAGCTATTGCCATGGTGACGGTAAGAGCTTGAACTAAGGAAATCGTAAAGAAGGAAGGAAGCAAGAGAGGAAGGGAGGAGGGCGAGAGGGAAGGGAAAGAAAGGCAAGGCAAGGAAGAAGAAAGAAAGGGAAGTAAGAAGAAATAGAGAAAGGAAAGGAAAGGAAAGGAAAGGAAAGGAAAGGAAAGGAAAGGGAAGGGAAGGGAAGGGAAGGGAAGGGAAGGGAAGGGAAGGGAAAATAAGGGAAGGGAAGGGGAAGAAGGGAAGGGAAAGGAAGAGAGGGAATTAAGAGATGTTTGAAAGTTGGGATTCCAAGGGCTCAGTGACTGATAGGATGTGGGCAGTGGGAAACTTGAGAATGATCTTTATTGAAGGTGTGAAAGAGGGCCACAGATGAGCTAACATGGATTATAGAAGGCAGTGGAGCAGAGAAGGAGAAAACAGCTGTGGGGCAAAGAAGCATATGTGTTGTATGGAGGGTGAGAAGACCTGGGAGAGAGCTGTGTAGGTGTTTGGGATGAATGCTGTCTCCATCATGGGTGCATAACTGCCCCAGGACCTGTTTTGTGCAGTCACATGAGTATGGGCACCTGTAAGAGCTTATCTTGGGTACAGGCAGAGCACAGTCACACTGGGTGTGCATGGTTCTCTTCCCTCTCTCTGTCACGCTTTCTAAAGACTCTCATAAGAGCCCACTGTTGGCAGAGCCACATTCAGAAGTCAAACTTGGTAATTGATACTGTAATCCCCTGGATTCCCTCATTAGCAGCTGCTAATGGCTGGTGTGTTAACCATTCAATTAGGACTCTAATAAGCCCATTGTAAACTGCATCCATTCGAAGGGAACAGAAGAGCTGGGAGAGAAGACTGAAGCTGGCAGTGAAGATGCCTGACAACACCAGAGACCTCCCACTATCTTTGACTGGGGTGCCCTAGGTCTGGATTAAGCCAGAAGGCCTCTCCAGAAGGCCAGCCCAGTGGCCAGATACTGGACTTCAGAGAGAAAAAAAGTGGGCCTGGGATGGCCTCCAGCCAAAAATCTGGATACTTTCTCTGTTGCAAAAAGAGGCTCCCTAGGTCTGGACATCCTGTAGTGACTTACTCTCTCCAAAACCTGTACCTGTAAATTCTGTTTTTACCTCTACCCCACCCAGCAACCCAAACTCAAAGGAATATTCAGAGCATCTGATTCAGAGAGATTGCTAGCTCAGCCACCTCCTCCAGCATCTGCCCCAAAGTCCTGGCCCATTTCCACCTCTCCACCACCTTTTCCCTCCAAGACATTCTTTTTGGAGAAGGGACGGTTTGAGATGTGGACCTTGCAGAGCTATTTAGTGGGGTGAGGGTGTTGCCAATGCTCACCTTACACAATTCAAGAACCCCGGGAAAAGCTCTACATGTGGCCCCCTTCTTGTGGTTTATGGCTCTATCTCCAGAGAGATCTGACTTATTAGAACCAAATTCCTCACCAGCAAAACTGGGATATCACTGGTAGCAGGCATCCCTCACTAGAGGCCAGCATATATTTTCCAGGACTCACTGGAATAGAAGTAACTGCAAAGACTCTTAACCAGCCCCTTAGTTGGTCAGTGGAAATGCAGGGAGGTGGGATTTACTCAAAAAATTGGTTCTGCATCAACCTCAAGACCAGCTGGCTGCTCTATGTGTCACGTTATTTCTTTTATCCTTTATTGTTTTAATTCTCACTTCTGAAAAAATAATCAGATAACATATATACAAATGTTCCATAAAGCATAAAATATCCTATCTCTTATCTACCTGCCTTTTCAGGTCCTGCCCCCAGAAACCCCCCACAAGCCTTGGAGCCTCCAGTCTCACATACAGACCTTGATCTGACCTTGGGATCCACATTGCAAAGCCAAACCCATTTTCACACACACACACACACACACACACACACACACACACACACAACCAAAAGCCAAAAAAACAGAAACCAGGGAACTTAGCCATACCACCTGCTGCTCTCCACATCTTTTCAAACCCTGCCTGTCTTCTCACCTCCATTGTCTTCTATACCTAGTGGGAGGCAGCTTCTCCGGGGTGCTCTGTCAGACTCCGTCAGCATGATGCTTTAACTAGGCAATTTCTCATGCTCCCTAGGCCTAGATAATGTAGCCAGCATTCCTACCTGCTGGGCCAGGGTCAGGAAACAAACTGAAGACACTGTGGAAGGCTTTTCTGAGATCACCTAGAAGCCAAGGCAAAGAATCAACAGAGAAACTGGCTGACTCCAGTATTGACTGTGAGGAGCAGAAAGAACAGTGAACTAAGAACTCCAACTAGTCCTGCCAGTCAGCTTTGGTTAAATCCTGTCTCCCCTCCGGAGTCATCTACAAAGGGAGAAGATTGTTCTGATCATCATTTTTTGAGCACCACCAGAAGGACCCCCGGGCCTTTTCTGACAGCCCCAGGATTTCAGGCCTGCCTCTTACCTTCCTATCTGTGGACAGAAATAGCCTGTAGGGAGGGTTAAGTCTGGGAACACACCCTACAGAGTCTCATACCTGTTTTGCCTCACAAACCAGGTTAAATTAGAAATGATGCATAATCAGACTGTTTTATCCTACTCAGGAAGCTAGCAGAGAGAATTTGGCAAAAGCTGTTAGGAGGTCATAGGAGAGAGAACCATGTTACCATTGTTCTGAGAGTCCCCAAGAGAAGCTGATGTGTTCTAGAGTTAGTTGTAACTATGCAAATGTGGTAGGCTGATTTCTAAGCAGGCTCCCATGCTGTTCACACTCTGATGTCATTCCTATGATTATGTTATATTGCATGTCAAAAGGGATTTGCAGATGTAATTAAGGTTACTAATCAGTTGACTTTGCAATAGGGAGATTGTCCAAATGGGTGTAACCTAACAAGCTAGGGAGCTTTCTTTAGCTAGTGGCAGAAGGAGAAGTGAGAGATAAATAAAATATGAGAGGGATTTGATGAGAAAGAGGTTCTCTGGTAGCATGGAGGGAGTTATATGGAATGACCTCAAGAGAGCAGTTTCCAGAAGCCAGGAGTGACCAAGAGTCAATAACCAGCAAAAAAACAGGAATTGCAGTCCTACAACCACAAGGAACTGAACTGAGATCTGCTAACAACCTGAATGAGCTTGGAAGTGGATTCTTCCCAGAGCCTCCAGACTACAGCCTAGCTCAGCCAACACCTTGATTTCAGCCCTGTGAGACCCTGAGCAGAGAACCCAGCATGAGCCCACCCAGACTACAGACCTCTGAGATCATCATAAGTAGGTGTTGTTTTAGCCATGATGTTTGTGGTAATTGTTAGGCTCCCTAAGTGTGACTAAATTATTGCCAGGCCATTATGAACTCTGTGACCAACATGTTCACCTCCAAAAGTGAACTCTGTGACTGGCACTTATACCTCCAGATAGCTCCCTGGAACAAAGAGGCCCAAAGCAACAAAAGAAAGACCGCAAAGAAGAAAAACAGCAAGTTCCTGTTCCAGCCAGTTAACCAACGCTCCAAATCGATAATGACCAACCCCAGCTGTAACCTTCTGTAACTTTCCACTTGCTACCCCAGCCTATAAACCCCTGTCTGCCTCATTCCTCAATGCTGCCTCTCTTTTCGGATTCAGCCTGCTCACACCCGAGTGAATAAACAAGCCTTGTTGCTCACACTTAGCCTGCTTGGGTTGTCTCCTCAATTAAACATGTGCTTAATAGTAATTTGTTGCACGGAAATCAAAATGTTAATATAACAAGTAACTCTGACCCTTCTGCCATTCTGCCTTCGCTGGGCATCTTGGATCTGCAGCTGGTTTAAGGGCTGGTATCTCAAAAGAGGAAATCCGGTTGTGATGGTTAATCTTTTATGTCAACTTGACTAGGCTAAGGGTTGCCCAGGTAGCTGGTAAAACATTATTTCTGGGTGTGACTGTGAGGGTGTTTCCAAAAGAGATTAGCATTTGAATCAATGTGCTTAGTAAAGATCATCCTCACCAATGTGGGTGGGCCTCATTCAATCCATTGCAGACTTTAATAGAACTAAAAGGAAGAGGAAGGGCAAATTTGTTGGCTGCTTCAGCTAGGATATCCATCTTTCTCCTGACCTTGGACATCAGAACTCCTGATTCTCAAGCTTTTGGGTTTGGACTGGAGACACCAGCTTTCCTGGGCCTCCAGCTTACAGATGACATATCATGGAACTTCTTAGCCTCCAAATTCATGTGAGCCAATCCTTTATTTTTTGTATATTATGGTATATTCATTGTATTATATCTATCTAATCTCCTATTGGTTCTGTTTCTCCAGAGAACTCTAATATACCAGTACAATGGAAAGATTCCCAAATTCAAAAGCCAGGAGGCTGGGTTCCTGTTCCCACCCTGCCATTTACCCTCTGTGTGGTCCTGATGAAGACACTTCATGCTCCACTATTTACTTGCCTCTGAAATGAAGGGCTGACCCAGATCAGTTGTTCTCTGACCTGCTTCGAGGGACTCAGAGGCTGTGGAGGTAAGTGGAAAACAGGCCAGGTTCCAGGCTCACACTTCAAAGAGACAAGTTCTGCGTTGGACTGTTTCACACACAGGGTTTCTGAGTTTTAGATTTCATTAGAAGTGTTTCTGTTGCCAAATGAAATTTGAAAACCACTGAACTGGGTGATTATTAGGACCCATTCCAGCTCTCACATTCTTCTAGCCTGAAGATCAAGTTCAGCAGTGCAGCAGCTAGAGCCGTGGAAAGAGGTGGTATGAATTTGGGCTTGGGTTAGTGGACCGGGTAGCCAAATCAGAGATCCCTTTCTCATTCAAGTCATCTATTGGTACCTCTTTGCTCTGGAAGTCTGAACTTCTGCGAGATAAAGGTTTAAACCTGACAGACTTCAGGTGTCATATGTTGACATTGGGTAAATAAATAAATAAATCTCTTAAATTCCCAGTGCTGCAGGTTCCTAGCTATAAAATGATGACATCACCTACTTTGCCCAGTTGTTGTATATATCAATTAACGTGGTCTAAACTGTGCCAATGGGAAGACCCAAAATGTAATGCCTTGAGCAGAGTAGAAAGGTTTTTTCTTTCATGTAAATAATCTACAACAGGCCAGGTAGTGGCCTTCTACTCCAAGCATTCTTCAAGGAACCCAGGAGATGCTGGTTCTATTATTTTCAGCACGTTGCTCGCAAGGTTACTGCAAGGTTGGTATTCCAGCCAAACAGGAAGGTGGCATGGAGGTGGGGTGGTATGGAGGAGCCTATGAGCCAAGTTTCACGGTCAGGTCTGGAAGTGACTCACATCACTTCCACTCACATTCTATTGGTGAGAGCTTAGCCATACAACCACACCAAGTTTCAAAAGGAGCCAGAAACCAGTCCCTGGCTGGATAACTCCCTCCCAGTTAAAATTCTATTACTTGGGTGTGCTGAAAAGTCTAGAGTGGTTGGTTTCCACCATATTATAGATAGAAAAGTGCTTAACACCTAGGAGCCTGGGGCTCAGCATCTCCACATAGGCCCGGCTCTGCTGGATTAAGTGTTTCCATGCGGGCATGTGTGGAGGTGGCCAGCACTATTCCATATCCTTATTTCAGGATTTTTAACAGCTGCTTTCAATCTACTTCTCCTAAATGACTCTCTTTGGCTACTCCTCCCTTTCCTAGAGTGAATATATCCATCAGCTGATGCCCTTCTCAGGCCTCAGTCTCCCCTGGTTTGCAGACTGTGGCCCTCCCTGGGCTCTCTGGAATCTAGCCATTTGAATCCTGTCAGCCCTGTTCTCCATCACCAAAGGACTCCGGTGAAACTGTGCCAAGCAGGCTGTCAGCCACAGGCAAGCTTTCTGAAAAAGACGTGCCAACTGCAGCCACAGAAAGTCCATTCCCTTGAATAACTTTGTTAATATTTGAAAATGAGTTCCCTTGCTCCTGATCGTGCTACTGGGTATTTGGATATAAGAGCAAGGATGAGGGCAATAGAAAATTAAAATCATGTTCTACTCATACAAACTGCACAGATATGGAAGGGTAGGTCCTATTACCTATAATCCTGGGATTTTTAGACTCTCACTTTCATTGGACCAGAGTTGCCTTAGGGATAGTAAAAAAACAAAATGCCAGGTATTGTTTTCATCAAGCAACTACTGATAGTGCACATTTAAATCAAAATTCTTCTAATCCCAAACCCAGCAAACAGATGCTGTGAGCTTAGTTCTGCCCCTCTGGCTTCAGATTTTACCCCACTGGATGTGACCAATTCTGAGATGACAAGAAGCTTCCAGCTTCCACATGGTTGCAATTTGGCTGTAGAACCGGCATGAAAGCACGTCACTATGTCAGCAGCTGGGCCACCAGATGAATAACCTATGAACAACAGCTTTGGACTAAAATATGAAGGGGTTGTTTTCCTTCGATCTCCCCCTACCCTCCTCAGAACCTGCTACAGGGAAAGATTTATAGACTTGAAAGCATCAATGACTGATTACACCCATATGATTGCTCTTGCAGTTTCTGGTATTTTAACAAACTGTCTTATAAAGAGGTAAACATAAAAAATCAATGGGAAAACTTTTGGCATGGGTGAGACATTTAGGGAAAGAAGTCATTTCGGCCTCCTCCAACACACACATGCACACACACATACAGCCTGTATCACACAATGGAAGTGAGGACCCACTCTATCTAGGCTCAGGACTGGCTCCATGGGACAGATGGGTGGGACAAGTCATCCTGCTGCAGTCAGGTAGCAGGGAGCACTGAGGAGACTAAGATGACAGAGACAAAATAACCAGAGAAAAGATACAGGAGCTGGGGGGAGAGGGTTGAGGTTTGATGAAGCTCTCTGTTCCCAGTAGGGGAGAGTTGGAAGCCACAGATGTAGTTACAGACCCTTGTTTTCCAGATGAGGAAACTGACCCCAGTAGTGGTCCATGGAGCCAGTGGCCTATGTCAGCTGGGCTCTTACTGTCACGTGAGAGGTGCCACCTTCAAATGTCTGAGATCCACTGACCTTCTTTGAATAATAGCAACTGAAGTAAAAAAAAAACACCATGAAAATCCCGTGCCTCTCTAGTGCCATTTTCATATTGATTTTCCATCTTCCTCCACGCAGTCAAAGGGCAACGTTTTCTCTGTAACATCCCACTCTTGCCTGATGCAAATAAAATGTGCTGCTCTTGCCCTTTTCTCCTTCTCCCCTTAGTATTCTTAATTTTCCCCTAGATACTCAAGTAGCGCCCAGGTCTCAGGAATGTATAATCTCTTGCTTATCTCTAGCAACAGATTTGGGAATGAGGAATCGTTCCCTGGAAGAGTCAGAGCGCTCTTAGACACATTCTGCTGGGTTGCTCGAGCTCTTCCCCTGGGAAATCCACTAAAACTAGAGGAAAGAATTGCTGAGAAGATTCAGAGGCTGAAGAGTGGACAAAGGGCTTTAATTGAAAAAAAGAAGCAGAAAATTAAGGAAGAGGTGAGGCATCAGTGCCAGCAGACGATATGTGACATGTGCTAGCCACATGGATCACACTAAATTTCTGTCATTTATATAGATAAAAAAGAATTTCCAAAGAGCTCCTCCATAATTCAGCATCAGCCAGCTTTAAATCACCACCTTTCTTTACCTTTGCAAGGAGCTTTTATCTAGCTAGCTTTCATTTCAGAGTGAATCCTCTCCAATTCAGGTGAGGAGTCTCAATCCTGTTCTGCAGCTGAAGCACTCATGCTCAAAAGGGCTAAGAGTTTGTTCTCTTGCATCCAAGTACCTCGCTTTTCCAAATCTTGTGCTCATTTTACCTACACATTTTGATTTTTCTGGGATGATGACAAGTTAGACGTGCAGACTCCTCAGGCTCATTCATAATCTGCGTAGACAATACAGGTCATGCAAATTTAAGAAAAGGCTAAAAGGTGCCCTTTTGCACCCAACATGTTTGATAATGCCCCGGTAAAACGGAACATCAGTTTCACAGCCTCGCTCTGTAGGTTTCCTTGGAATTGCAAAAGCACAGGACTCTGCCACATATTTATTTCTCTATGGCAATCAGGATATAGAGGAGCAGACTGAAAGGAGAAAGGAATTTTAAAAGCCATGGAAAGCTGCCCTAAATGTGGTTGGATATAGAGAGGAGAGTGCTGAAGGCAAACAGCTGTGCCCTCTTTGCCTTTTTAATGAGGAAGGGGATTTAAGCCAAAAGAACACACGTAAACATAGATTTCTTAAAGTTCTCACTGTAATTATGTAGCCTTGGGAGACGAGGAATTGTTAAGTAGATGCTGGCTTAAACAAACGATAAATGCTTGAGGTGATGGGTACCCAATTTACCCTGATGTGATTATTACATATAGTGTTCCTGTATCAAAATATCCCATGTAACCCATAGATACACACACCTACTATGTATCCAAAACAACTAAACTTTTTTTTAAATGGGCATTTTCCCAAAAGGACTTTGTTTCAGTTTATTTTCCCCCTTAGGAAAAAGGAAACAGAAATCATATTAATACTGCCTTTAAGACTCAGAGAATGAGTATGTTTTGACTTAAAATATAGCAAGAATAAGAGGCAGTCCTGACAAGAGTGAGCAAAACCTAGCCAGAGACATCTTTTTATTTATCCTATTAAACACTATTTTCTTAAATAAGATAAATAATTGGGTCAATACTAATAATGAGACTCTGACCTTAAACTCTAGTCTGAAGATTAAACAAAAAAAAAAAAGTAAAAAGATTCTCATTTTGTTGAGAGCCTCTGCTCCTGATTGGTTTGGGGGAAAAAGGTGACAGGACTGGAAACCCCCTTCAGAAAGCTGCACTCCTTCATGCAGTTAGGCGGCCACGCAACACGTCTTTGTTTTGTTGCTCCTTTCAGGATCAACTCAACTCTCATCATTTTCCCTATAAACCAAAAAATGAGACTCCTGAATTGTCAATATGCTCTAATAGTGGAACCAAAGGTAGGAGATTAGGAGGTAGGTGGGTGATTATGGCTGGTTTTCCTTATATTTCCAACACCCAAGTGATTAGGCTGCTTCCCCTCTTCTGCTCTGAGGTTTAAAATATTCAGTGTAATTTAAACATCAGTGGGATAGAGAGGATTTCTGAGGCTAATCTGAGAGCCACCTGCACCCTCGCAAAGGCACCCACATGGACTTTTGCCTCCCCTCCTACCCTCTGGCCTCAGGAGTTCCCTGGGCTCTCTCAGTAGGGGAGGGAGACAGGGAGCTTCTTTAGGTTCCTGGTGAGGGTCTCTGAAGACAATTCCTTAGGCATGGATAATTCCCAGACATTTGCTAAAGAGCAGCATCCTCCAAAGCTTTAATTGGGATCACAGGAAAATGATGCTTCCACCTCAGGTTCAAACACAGTTTTATCTCACACTGCAAGCTCCCTGGCATGGTCAAAGTCCTCAATGCCTTTCCTAGTGGTTTCCAACATCAAGGACATACTTTTTCCTCCTCCTAGCTCTCTCCCTAGGCCAAGTCCTTCCTTAGACTGAATTGTCTCAGCAGAACTCCCCCTTAAGCTTGGCTTCTGAGGCAGAAAATCTACTTTCTGAAAGGGTGTGGGGACCGTCAGAGCATGAACTGGACTCAAGCTCCCAATTACAGAGCAGACATGGGGCTCTGCCTGCACCAGGCCACCCCCGGATTCCTACAGCTCCAGGACTCTCTTCCAGCATCTAGATGCAGCTACTCTCATTCCAGCTTTGTGTCCCGTTTGATGCAAAATCTTTTTTCCTTCCTTTTTCAATCCCTGTCACATGTTCTGTGTGACAAAGCAACAAGCTGGAAATCGAGTTCTGAGTTGTATACCCGGCTCTGCCACAAACGTGCTGTGACCTTGAACAAGTCACATGCCTTGTGTGGACCTGGATTCTCTCACCTGTAAAAAGAAGAAGCGAGCTATACTACTTTTAAAATGTCTCCAGCTTTAATTTTATTAGAATATCAGCTGCTTGCTCCTCTGGTTTCTCATGGCAGGTTGTGCATTCTCCTCTGAAGGCATCGTATTTCATTGGAGTATCTCTCCTTACAAATGTATTTCCCCACTAGATTGGCCCCTCAAGAACAAGGATTGTATTTCAGTTACCTCTGTTGTCTCTGTACCTGGGGAGGAGGGAGAAAAGGAGAGCAGGAAAGGGAATGATATAGCATCAACATTTGTTGAGTTTCTATTATGAGGAATTGTCTATGCTACACATTGTGCATAAAGTATGTACGATTCACAGTATAAACATTATAATCTGGAATCAACCTAAATGTTCATCAGCAGATGAATGGATAAAGAAAATGTGGCATATATACACAATGTGATACTATACAGCCATAAAAAAAAGAATGAAATCTTGTCATTCACGGCAGCATGGATGAGCCTGGAGGACATTACGTTAAGTGAAAAAAGTCAGGAACAGAAACACAAATGCCACATGTCCTCATTCATATATGGGAAATTTTTAAATGTTACTCTCATAGAAGTAGAGAGTAAAATAGAAGCCACTAGAGGCTGGGAAGGGTAGAGGGGCAAGGGTCATAGGGAAAAGACAGTTAATGGATACAAATTACAGCTAGATAGATGGGAAGAGTAAATTCCAGTGTTCTATAGCAGGGTAGGTGACTACAGTTAATGATAATTTATCATCTACTTATTGTATATTATTGTATATTTTCAAATATTGTATATTTTCAAAGAGGATTCTGTATGTTCCCAACACAACAAAATAATAAATATTTGAGGTGATGGATATGCTAAGGACCTTGATTTGATCATTACACATTGACTACACGTACTAAAATATCACTCTGTACCCCATAGACATGCTCGATTATTGTGTGTCAATTAAAATGATAAAAAAATTATAATCTCATATCTGCTGATAAAGCAACTGAGAAATTAATTTAGCCAGGTCACACAGCTGGATCAGAAACAAAATTCAGGTTTGCCCGGCTTTGCCTACTGTCCCAAGGACCTGACCCAAGAGCAACAGGGCTCTACCAAAATTCTCCAAATATCCAGTAGGTGCTCAATAAATACTCATTAAATGGATGTGACATATATTCTTTTATTTGGCTTTTGGTCGGACTAGGATGTGTCTTTGATCCTTATCTACACTGAGATGGGAGGGGAGCAGAACTGGGGCAGGAGATGAGAGCCCCGAATATAATTTTATTTCAAGGACTTCTGAATTCTTTAATTAAGAAGGGGCAGGGCAGAGCTCTTACTAGGTATTAGGAAATAATGATGAAATATTATCAAAGTAACTCAAGGTCTCAAGTGCTTCACCCTGAAGAATAAGCTAAAGCCCTAATTTGCCTCATCACTCAACCTACAAATTCATAGAGGACACAATTGTTTTCACAGCCCCTGAAGGTCACATTATTCTTTCTTGCTCTAATGCCCCTCACAATTATATACAGGTGAGCAGGCAGAGAAATCTATATTAAAGCCTCAAAGTGTGAGGAGCTCCCAGCTCCAGAAGCCTGCAAGGTACTTGGCCTGAGTACCGTGGCAAACTCTGTGGGCTCCCACCATGTGGCCTGAAAGGCAGTGATATTGGAATTGAAATGGATTGCTGTCTTCAGGGCACTCTAGCCTGGTACCAACACCTGGGAAAGGCTCTTTGGTTCTTGTTAATTTATCTTAAGCACAAAAAAATTCTAAGAACCAGCTGAGTTAATATTTGCCTAAGGGAGAAAGGAAAAAGAAAGGTGATCATCTGTTTCTAAGGGTGCCTCAGGATTGTGCCTGGAGCTCTTAACCCATTCAGGGCCCACATAAATCTCTCATTGGAGTGTCTGATATTGTTTCAGCAACGAATGCAGTCCAGTAGAGAGAAGAATGTTCATTTCTGTCTAGTGGTGAGTTAATGCCCGTCTGCAGGCAAAGATTCAAATAAACAGCACACTGCATGTATTTCTTTTTAAATAGAGTATTGCTTTAATAGCTGTTGGAGGTGGGGATGTTTGATATTCCTTTATGAAACAAACATATCCTAACACTTCAGAGAGGCAGACTAGTCTGTAAGGTGTCCTATCATTCCAAAACACGATATAGTGGCCCTAAACTCTGACTGACCTTTTCTGCTTAATCATATACTGTGGTTTGAATGTGTCCCCTCCAAAATTTAGGCATTAAAACTTAATGGCCATTGTGATGGTATTAAGAGGTAGGGACTTCAAGAAGTGATTAGGCCAAGAGGGCTTCTCCCTGGTGAATGGGATTAAGGTTCTTTTATAAGGGGTTTCACGAAGCATTCAGGGAGCTTGAGCTTCTGCTGTGTGAGGACACAGTGCTCCTCCCTCCAGAGGACACAACCGCAGGTGCCATCTTGGAAACAGAGATCAGACCCTCGCCTGCCAGTGCCTTGACCTTGGACTCAGCCTCCAGAATGTGAGGAATCCATTTTTGTTCTTCTTAGATTGCCCAGTCTTGGGTAATTTTGTTACAACAGCACAAAATTGACTAAAACACCACGTAATGGGTTTAGGACATTCATTCACTCAAAAAATCCTTACTGAGTGCTTGCCATTAGAGAGACAACAACAGATTAGTTTAGCCACTTATCAACTACATGACTTTGGGCAACTCGCTTACATTCTCTGTGCCTCATTTACCTTATCTGTGAAATGGAGATAATAATAGTGCTAATGTCAGAGTTGTGAGGATTAAATTAACTAATGTGTGAAGCACTTAGAGCACCTCTCAGACATAGCGAGTGCTGTGTAAGTGTTACTACTGCATGCCAAGTACTGGAGCCAAACCTCTCACCCAGGCTATTAACACCCATAGGATGAAGAGACACTTACTGACTAGAGTGGATTTCTTGTCTGGATGGACAAGAGGCACCTACACAGGCTGTCCGCCTGCCTCATGCCTTCGGCTGCCCCTCCCTGCACCTAGTCCCTGGCAAAGCCAGAGAGGCCGCCACTGCCACCCAGTGAAAATGGGGTGAAGGGAAGCTGAAAAGTGGGTCCTGGTGAAGAGCTCACAGTGTTCTTGAGGGAAGTGGTGACAAGATAGTGGCACCAAGGGCAAGATGGAGGCCAATTCACTCTGCTTGTCACAAAAGGCCAGGCTGCTGCCTTTGTAACGTGACCATTTCGCACTTGACCCTCACCTTCACGATGGCTTGTACCACTTCAGGTCTGCTGCTCACAAAAATCATGGTGTCCCAGGAAGCGGAGTCCCAGCCATCCTGGCGTCCTGTCTTCTTGGAAGGAGCAGGTCCGAGCACTGGAACACAGTGTAAATATGCCTGCCAGGGAACAGGATTCCGCGTCGGGCACTCATCCCAGCAGTTTCGGGCTCTCGGTTGTCACTATTTTTACACTTGTGACAAATGTCATGGCCAGTCACACTATAGTGTATGAAGAAACCTCTGTAGAGGAATAGGATGCAGCAGACATGCTGGGGCCCAGACAGCAGCTGCCAAGCAGATGGAGCCTGAACCTCCACAATTTGGCCAAAGAAGTACCGATACTCTCCATGAAAAAGATTTCCAGAAGCTGTGTGTCAATAACAAAGTTTTAACAAAAGAAACAACAACCACAAAAACAACACAAAGTCACCAACACTAAAGATTATTCTTGAGTCTGATTTGAAAACTAGGGTCAAATTCTGCAGAGGCATTCGACTGGCAGGATACCACCCAAACAGCCAGATCTATAGGTCCTCTCACCATGCCGGGGAAAATGCTCTATTCACCTCTCCTCAACTTCCGGTTCTGGCTTCAGAGTTGTCTCTATATTGGAGGGATTTTAAAGCTAGAGGGGCCTTTACCTACTTACTCTTATTCACAGATCTGAATATGGAAGTCAAGAGGGGAAAGTGGCATGTCCTCAGTCAGAGTAGAGTCAACAAGAAAACAAGACAAACAGCGACTAAGCCCCTAGTGTATACTGGGCATTGGCGTGCTACTGGGGACAAGGAGATGAAGAAAACCTAGTTCCTTTTTCAAGGAGCTCAATCTAGCAAAGGAGACAGAGTCTTTGCAGACAGGACCAGGCTTCCCTGCAGCAGAAGGAAACTTGAAATCAGGGTAATGAGCCTCAGCAGGGACGGGCCAGCACACTGCTCTGAGAGGATCGTGTGTGGACACAGGGCTATGGCATGGCCCTGCTTCAACCTGCTAGCTGTGCTGTAGGGCCAGGTGGGGCCTGGAGTGCCCCGAACTAGGGGCTGCCCTGAGCTCTTTCCACTCCCCCAAGGCATCACATAAGTAATGACACTTTTTATTTGCCCAGCAAAATCAAGGACACAGTTTTCTAGAACACGGGATGGGGTGCTTTGCCTTCCCCCAGTTCAATGGACAGTCTCATCTGGTTGGCGGGCCTTTGTTCATGACCCCCGAGCCACTGGCAACTGGAGGTAGAGCTGCAAAGCCCCCAGGAGCCTCAGAGGGCCTGCTGCCTGCCAGGACATGCCTACTCAGCTGCTGCTGGCCCACCTGTGGGCAGCAGCGCTAGTGATGTACAGAATCCCGGGACTAGTACCAGCAAATCTATGGATACCCTGTGTGATCTGGGCGGGCACTATTGTGGTGGCCTCTACGGTCAGGAGGCAACATGTGGGGAGAAGAAGGGAGGAGTGGACCCAAAGGGATTTGGTGCAGGGTAAGGTCCACAGAAAGGCCAGAACCAAGATGCAGCCAGTGGTGGCCTCATGTCGCCCATGCCGGAGGCCAGTTCTTGATCACTCTGAACCCTCTGCTTGAGGGTTCTAAATGGAATGAGCAGGTCATCCCATCAGGATCTAGGTGAACTTCTGAAAAAGCACAAAAAAGCAAGGCTCCTGAGCTTCCCCCAGTAACTGATATAAGGCACATCCCACATACTTCACAGCACAGAGGAGAAGAACTGCACCAGGAACATGTGATGGGGCCTCAGCGGGAGCCCGCGGAGGAGGACGCCTACTGCCTGGACCTCGGCCAGAGACTTCTCAAGGTCCACAAAAACTTGAACCGCGCATGTCAGACCCGCGACTGCTACAAGATGTCCCAAGACCTAGCCCAGGAATTAAAGAGAGAGACTTCCAGTTTTCAGAGGGAAATCCTTTTCCATGAGAAAACAGCCCAGGTAGGCTGGATGGCTGCTAGCTGTGTCCACTGAGTGAGTGCTCCAGGCACTCCAGAAAGAATGACTACAACAGGCAGAAGGCGGCTGATTGCGAGGCCAAGTTCCAACCTTTCCTGAGGGGCCCTTTGGCTCCTGAGGTTCTGCCCTCAGCCCACAGAGCCCCAGAAGTGCTAGGAGGACCGTGAGACACTAGGACCCCAGGAGAGAGGAGGGTCATGATATGAGGGCTTGGATCCAAGCACCTGTCAGGTTCTGTTTTCCCTGGAGCCGGGTTCTGAACACCCAGAGACTGGGCAGAATATCAGCCAGTGCTGCTCCCTTTAAAGCACTTCTGATTGACCTCTTGTTAGTTGAGCTACTGTTCATTAGTTGATGCTAAAATTGCTCTTATTGAAGTTTGATAGTGTTAGGATTGTAAGGTACTGTTTTTCAAATAGATTTTTTAATATAAAAAAGAAAAAATAAATCTAACACATTGAATCTTTTATTTAGGGATATTTTTACTTGGAGCCAAGTAAAGAAAGAAAAAAGAAATGCTTACATTGATTTAAACAGAGAACTTCTAGGTTTCCATAGGATAATGGCAGTTACCTGAATCTAAATTTCTCATACACCCTCCAAAGCCAAATAACAAGTGGAATAAATACAGCTAAAACCTGTGCCCACAATAGCATAACTAGTAGACAGATTATAGTATATTAAATGATTAGATTAACGTTCAGCAACTATTCACTCTCTCCTTCCCACCTAAGAATCGCAACCACCACCTCTGATATTAAGAGTGGGGTTGTGAATTGCTTTGGTCAGTGGCATATTGAGAACTGATGCAGGCAAAAACTTGATATGTGCCTGCATGGCAGAGCATGTTCTTTTGTACTCCTGTCTTTGCCATGAGAAGAGTATGGTATGCCTCATTTAGCGGCTGGTTCATAAAGGATAAGAGACATTTGAAGAGGACCTGAATACAACCTGAGCTTGTAAGCAAACCTTATAAGCTAGATGAGCTAAATCCCAGTCAACATGCAAAAACATAAGTGAAAGATGAACGTTTATTGTTTTATGCACCTGAGTTTTCGGGTTATTTGTTTTGCAGCAATAGCTGACAGATACAGGAATTAGTACCAGAAGTGAGATGCTGCTATAATTAAAACTTAAACTATTTGGTATTAATTTGGGGACTGAGAAGTTTGCAGTGAGGAGATTGTCATGTAAGAATGAAAAATAACAATCTATCTTATGCAGTGCCAAATTATTTGGAAAAATATGGCCTGCAATATCTTAGAAGTCAGAATATTTACCTAATAGACATTAGTGTTGGTTGAGGAAATTTTGAGGCAAATCGTTGAAAGTGTGAGCTGATCGCTAGTAGCTGCATTTGATAAGGTACTACATGAAAGAGATTCAATCACAAAAATGCTAACTGGTTTGCAAGCAATATTTAAAGGAATATTATAGGCTTGGAAAATGAAAATGCTAATTACTAAATCAAAGGTGTTGCCATTATGACCACAACCTCAGTCAGAGAAAAGGCCAAACCCAGGCTGCTTGCAATAAAACATGACCTCAAGATAAAGATCAAATAAAAGGTATAGCTATAATACTTGCTTATACCTTAAAGAGATGAAGGTAACATCTGCAGATCTTTTTAACTAAATAAAGGGACAACTAGAAAGCTTGAACGTGATTCCAAAAAAGCATATTTTGCCCAAATTTTCTGCAGTCTAAGTATAGAAAGACACAGGTATGTATCAAAAATATGTGTATGTGACTTTTGGCACTGGTGTTGATAGAAATCAAATAAAAAACCAAGAAGGAACTTTCAAAGGGTAGAGTCAAAAAGAGTGAGGAATGATGGATTTAGGATTACTTCCACAGACATCACCAGAGCCTAATGAAGAAACATTTTTACCACCAGTGTAGTGAAATCTGATATTTGCCCATCAGGATTTCATAATTTCTAAGAACCAGTATCTATGTGCTATGTGATGGCAGTTCTTGCCCTTTTCAAATTAGAATGTTTATTGAGGCCAGGCACCGTGGCTCACGCCTCTAATCCCAGAATTTTGGGAGGCTAAGGCGGGCGGATTACCTGAGGTCAGGAGTTCAAGATCAGCCTGACCAACATAGAGAAACTCTCTCTCTACTAAAAGTACAAAATTAGCCGGGCGTGGTGGCACACACCTGTAATCCCAGCTACTTCGGAGGCTGAGGCAGGAGAATTGCTTGAACCTGGGAGGCGGAGGTTGCAGTGAGCCGAGATCACGCCATTGCACTCCAGCCTGGGCAACAAGAGCAAAATTCCATCTCAAAACAAACAAACAAACAAACAAAATTTTTACTGAATTTAACCTGTTTCTCTTCCACCATTATATATTTGGATATGTGCAGAGTGGCAGTAGATAACAACTTGCCTTCTCGGTTCAAAAGTCTCTGTATCAAGAAGAGTTGCGTATTTGTTGTAGATCATAAGATCCTGGATTTCAAGCCTTATGCCATGATTTGATGAGACTTTGAGAACTCTTGGGATGGAAGTGAGAATATTTTGAGTATGCGAGGTATATAGATATTTATAGATAGAAAGGAAATCTATGGCAAATTATTGTTCAGCCAATATTCACTTTCTGTCTCTTCCAACTTCTGTGGGGAAAACACATTTTTCTGTCTCATTGTTGTTGAACTTGGTCATATACCTTTGGTCTATGGAATGTTTTGTAAATAGATATTTGAAATGTATTCTTATAGAGGGGCTTATTTTCTTATACTCTTGTTTTTTGCTATGAATATAGCATGCCTTGAGTAGCCACTAATAGGGCAAGATGAGAGGCTTTTAGACTTGGACTCAACCCACAGTTTGTAACTAAGCCCAGCCTAGATCAGCCAAATCTCAGCAGACCCAAAAATGGATAACTAAGAAATGAATGCTTATTTTTACAGGCCACTTAAGTGGTGTTTTTACACAGTAATAGACAAAGAAAGCTACAAACTTTATTTTTCACATAAGTGGGAAAATGCACATCTGAAACCAGTAGAGCCACAGCTGTAGCTCATGCCAGAGTCAGGGGTTATGATAAGAAAGGGAAAGTACAATGTTTTTGAGATGGCATCATACATACAAATTTACCTCCAGAAA
This sequence comes from Papio anubis, assembly GCF_008728515.1. Taxonomy (NCBI): domain Eukaryota; kingdom Metazoa; phylum Chordata; class Mammalia; order Primates; family Cercopithecidae; genus Papio; species Papio anubis. The sequence goes on along the minus strand of NC_044984.1, from coordinate 12,847,322 downwards.
GGATCCCATCCTGAGTTGAGAAATACTGAGAAAATATCTGAGACAGTAAATAAGACTACTGACAACTGGGAATTGGAAAAAGCATGCTTGAGAGGCTATAGCTTCAAATGTGGCAGCATGGGGAAGGCACTGTTTCTGGGTGAGAAGATGACAACCTGGAAAAGAAGGACTCTGTACCACTTACCAGTTTATTGTCTCCCAGCTCTGAATCCACCCTTTCTTGTGCAGCTTTGTTAATACTGAAACCAGACCCTGTAGGCATTTCTCCTTTGCCAGCTGGCACACAGGCCTTTATCAACAGAGGACGCTGACATTAAACTTCAAGGTGATCACCACATTAACACACTTCTCTTCCAGGTTCTAGCCAGCCATTTTTTATTCATCATTGCAGCCTAGTGGCCTTCCTGGACCAGCTCTGGCTCTGCCCTCAGGCTACTCTGTCCCCACCTAGTGGCCACTTGTGACACAGTCAATGAGCTCCTTCCTTGGAATCTCCAGCTGCACCTTTAACATGTTCTACCTGCCTGGCAGCTGATTGTGGGTGGTTCCCATGAGCCACAGCAGCTCCAGCCATAGCAGGCAACTGGATCCCCACTTGAACCAGGCTTTCCGTCAAGCTTTGTCACTATAGGTAGGCTGTATGTTCCTCTTTACAAAGGTCTAAATCTCAGGCTTGTGAGGATGAAGGTGCTTTTCCAAATTCTTTGTTTCTTTATTGCCACTTTCCCTCAGCCTAGAAGTAGTAGCTGGTTTTTTGTTGTTTTTGTTTTTTGTTTTTTGTTTTTTTTTAACAAACTACTTGTTGATCTCTGAGAGTCTTCTTTCATTTTTTTTAATATTCAACTATTACTAGTTAAGAATTCTTTATATTAGGCTTTCAATTTCTAATCACTGTTGCATTCTTTAGTTTTCTGACTGGACCCTGACCGATGTGGTGTCCTGTAGAGTGGCTTGGGAGTGAAGGAAAAGTAGGAAGGAAGTAGTTTAAAATAAAATTTCTACTGAAGTAATAGAAGACACAATCAGAGAACCAGGACCCTTCCTCTCCCCAAAGAGACATCATTTATTCAAGAAAGTATACTGCACTGTAGAAAAGAAAAGAGACTTATCTCCTCTCACACCTTTATATAAACATCTGTTGTTGCTTGTCTGGAAAAATTCCAAGGCATTTTAACATAAATGGAAAATATCAGGAGACATCCAAGCAAAGCTAATATAAGAAGAAAACGGAAAGTGAAAATAAAAACATCTCATTAAAAAAAAAAAAATCCCTTCCAAAATATCAACCAGGAAGCAGAGGAAAACTGTAACACAATGCTCCAACATGAATTAAATATCATTAAAGTAGCATTTGTAGGAGAAAGGTACCCTTCAATCAGAAATTTAAAACTTGTAACAGAAATTGCCAAAAATCAAAATGACATAAGATGAGAATTGGCTGAACTTGGAGAAAGAAAACTGAAGAAAAGGGCAGTCTTCTCAGAAATGAAGACTAGATTAGAAAGCACTCAAGTGAAAATAGATTTTATTGAAAATATATCACATAAAATTGAGAAGAGAAAACAACCAAGAAAATGAAAATAAAATAAATAATTAGATAAAAGATATTAGCGGGAAAGTGGTATGTAGAAGATAATGAAGGAAGACCCAGTATAATGGAGGCTTCAAAGAAGAAAAGCAAGACAGTAGACCAGAATGAAATTTTAAAACTATAATGCAAGAAAACTTTCTAGAAATATAAAAGAATTAAATTTATATATTGAAGTAACCTACAGTGTACCTTGAAAATTTTGACCCCAAATGACTAACACTAGGACAGATCCTAGTGGAATTACTAAAACACTGAATTTAATTTTTTAAAACATCTGAAACTCCAGACAAAAAGATGTGGTCATTTAAAATTAATAGATACCAAATTAGCTTCCGACTTCTCAAAAGCAATATACAGGCTAACTCAACAGTAAAACAGCATTTCAGATTACTCAAGAAACATAACATTGGTGAATTCTATTACATGCAAACTTTATCTCAAGACACAAATTTTCTCCTCCACCCTAAAAAAATAAAATTAAAAGAAAAGGTTAGTAAAAGATTCTGGGAGGATCAGAACAACAGCATGTTTTTCAATCTTGCTGAATCTTCACACTAAAAGAAAACAAATAGATAGCAAAGTCAGACATTAATGGAGAACATAAGGGAACCCCAAATAGCCATAAACGTTCATCAGAAAGCTTGGCAGACCAATTTGAGAACAGCGGCTAAAACTGCGAGTGATTTTTTCCCTCCCTAATCATGGGTGAGTACAAGTGAACTATAGTAAGATCCCAAGAGGACTGAAAAGGCTACCTTTTATAAACTCTCAAAACTGGCTAGGTAGGAATCTCTTCGAGGACAGGACCTCAGACTAAAGATAAACTCCTGGAATGGAAGTAAAATTGAGCAGGATAGAAAGAATAGAAACAAATGGGGAAAAAATATCTAGATGAAATTAGAAAACGTTAACAGCCAGGAGACCTCAGAAAGCAAACTGCTATTTTTTTAACACTATACAAAAGCACTGAAGAGGGAGCTTTGTGAATTTAGAAAACCTATCTTGACTTGAGCACAGCTTTTTCCTAAAATTTCTGGGAAATGAATTTTATATAAATAAGAGCATGAGAAAAGGACTGAGGTTAAATCCCACACAAAGTAATTATTAGAAAAAATAAGAATAAAAAACAGAATAACATCTTTCCCAGAAAAACATGCCCATAAACAGATAAAAACTGGTAACCCTCCATTTCTAAACTAACTAAAAGACGCTTAAAGCATGAAAAAAGAAATGAAAGAATAACATAAATGAAAACTACAAAAAACTTAGAAATTAGGTCACAGAACACAGGAAAAAATTACACATAAAAAATCTCGGAAATGAGAACTAAACAAGAAAGAACACGTGGGTAAATAAATACAATAGAAATTCCATAAGAGAAAGTGAAAATAAGGAAAATGTTTAGAACAGAAATGAAGAAAGACAAAAAAAGAGATAAAGAGAGAAATACTGAAAATAAAGAAAATACAGCACACAGATAATAGGCATCCCTGAAGAAGGAAACCAGAACAAAGGGAACATAAAAAATACAAAATAAATTATAATCTAAGGAAACTCCCTGTAATTAAAAAATACTAACTACAAATCAAAGGAATACAATGCATATCTGAAAATAGCAATTCAGCATAACCACAGACAACACATATTCATACAATTACTTGACTTTAATAGAGAAAAAATTATTTAAGCATTAACTAGGTGGAAAAAGCAAATAACTTGTAAAGGAAAGAAAATTAGATTGTCAACTTTTTGCAAGCAATGCTGTATGCCAGACAAAAAGACCATATCACTTACAATGAATGGATTCCAAGTTAGCCTCCATCTTCTCACAAAAAACAACATATAGAGTGACACAATAATGAAGCAACTTTTCTAATACCTTCAAGAAGGTGGAAACCAATGGATTTTATTGCACATGTATTATACCTCAATAAATCTATTTTTAACTTGTTTTTAAGTTAGTAGAAGACAATGGAGAAACACTAATAATACACTCAAAGAAAGAAAACATAAGCCAAAGATTTCATATCAAACAAAACTAACCTCTAAGTGCTCTAACTAGAGCACGAATAGTTAGCAACATGCAAGAACCCAGGGAATATTGTTCTGATGAATATTTCCTGAGAAATCTACAAATCAAATTTTAGACAACTAAAATGTCTAGAGATACTTCTGTACACAGATTGAACAGTAAATATATAATTACTTGAATGCCTATGACTAAATAAGTCCTGAAAAAGAAAAAATAGAATATGAAATGGTTTTAACTCTGACATTGTAGCTATAACTACAAAATATGAAGGGGCAAGAACAGGGAGCACATATACAAAACAATTTCAACACCTCTTAGAAGTTATTTTGATGGTAACATTTACATTGAGTGTTTAGGTCACCCTTCAGAGATGGGATGGATCCCCCTCCCAAGTAGGAGGTCAAGTGTTGAGACTGGTGATGCCACACGCACATCAAATCGGTATGAAACAGTTTCTTACATCATGAGGCTTTCTGTGCAATGCGAGGCAGGCTCCCAGCAGGTCCAAAACTGTCTTGAGGAAGGAAGGAGGGGAACTAGCTTGGAGTTTTATTGTGGTTGGGGGTGAGGCTGAGATGAGGATTCCCACATGTGGTCTGGGGCTTGCATGGTTTGAACTTTCCACTAGTGCCAAGAGAGGGAGTATGCAAGTTTTGTTATCAGTTTACCCAGACTTGAGGAAAGAGGAAAAGAGAAAAGAAAGGACTTAAAAGCTGCCTGCAGCCACACATCAGAAGTAGAGTCAGGCTCATTATTGCACTGAGATTGGTGTATGTGTAATGGGAGAGAAAGAAAATAAGTAACATGGGATTCTCTAATTCTGGTATTTCCTGTGTCCTTAGGAAACAAAATTCTCAGTGTAGAATAAAGGAGATCTGTAACACAGAAAAGGTCAAACAGACTCTATAGTCCTGAATTTGAATTGGAAGTATCAGTATGAATTCATGTGATATCTGTAAATTTCTATTTTAAACGTGTAACAGAATTTATTTATTTCCTAACTCTTCCCACAGAAAATGCCTGCAAACTATGACCAATACTGTAACAATAAACCTCTCTAATGCCCAGATTATGGTCTTAAAATATCACATTTCACTTAGAGGAACAGAGGTTTTGGAGAAATAGTAGATTCTAAGTCTGAGGCAGGAAATCACAAGATAATCTTGTAATATTTTTCATTCCAGATAGCAAGAAAACTATCAAACACTACTAGGGTTATAGCAAAAGAACTCAGGAGCCAAACCAAGTAAGTTCCAGTGGGCCAAAGATAGAACATTTTGAGCTTTATTAAGTGTAATCATTGTAATAGATGTAAATCCTTCAAATATGTTTAAATCTACAAATTTATCATAGTAAGAAGAAATTAGTTACTTGCAAAGAATGAAATAATAGAATTAGAATATTATCACTGTGCATTGACTAACGAATGAATGAATAGATTTAAGCTTTGAGGTCGACAGATACTATGTGCCTCCTCTCGCTGAAAGAATTCAACAACACCTAATAGTTTTGTCACATGTTTGAGCCTGTGTCTATCAAGCCTCTGGATCCAATTGCCAATTTACAGAAAATATGGAAGACAGAAGAACATGACGAACTGTACTGTGAGCATACGATCAGCAAAATCCAGACCGAGTGAACCTCCATAAGACAAACAGCCAAGATCTATAGCAAGTAAATTGCAGTAAAAGAAAAAGATGGAGGGAGATCCTGTAGATTAAAAAATACTTTAAAGACATACCATATTTTTATAAAGAACAACTCTAAACTATGGGATTCAGCGATGTACACTGGGGTAATAAAACTATAATGAAATGCAAGGGATACAACTGAAATAACACATCCGAAAAGTCAAAAGAGTGGTTGCTTGTGGGAGAAGGAAGGGATTCTGACTGATGGCACATGAAGGGGGTTCCAAGGTGGGTAGCAAAGTTCTGTTTCTTGCCCTGGCTGGTGATCACCAAGTTGTTTGCCTCCATTTATCCCTATGTTTATTTCTGGAGTTTTCTGTATCTTTGTTTTCTCTTTTAGTAAAATGGTTTTTTTAAGTAGGGGCAGGGTGAGTTAAACAGATACTGAATAAATAGTTATTCAGGTGGCAGCTGAATTTGGCAAAAGTTATGAAGGTACTTGGCTGACAAGGATTCAGAAAAACACTAGAATAATGTTGAAGAGCTTGGGCTTTGGAAAGCCGCAGAGGTCTGTTCACATTCCCATTCTATTGACTATCGGCTGTGTGAGCTCTAAGCCTCAGTGTCCTTATCTATAGAATCAATATCATGATAGTAACAACCTCAGGGTGGCTGTGTAGCATAAATGAGATAATCCATGTAAAGCACTCTGCAAGGGGCATATCACATAATAATCGCTCAGTACCTATTGTTGTTAGGAATATTGGAGGCTTCTAGTTGTCTAGACATCTTTTTCATGGACCACTAGGGACTTCTGCGAGGCCTCTTTCCACTTCCATTACATCTCTCTGAGTTCTTTTTCTTTACTGCTCCAATTATAGTCCTGAGAAAATTCTGACTTCATTTCTTTAAACACTACATGCTTTGGGATACATAGGGAAATGAAAAGTGTTATAGATTTCCAAATTATATTAAACCAATTTAACTTGCTGCCCAACTGCCACAGGGACCAGCATGGCAGTAACTGCTAGGGACCAGAGAATTTTTGAGAACTCAGCCTGTGGCTGGTACACCTACCACCTCCCTAGGTATTCAGAGACGATAGTTATGCTAATCCTCCAGCTTGTGTGCATATTTGGAGATGTAGCCTCTGAAGCAATTATCCTTCTCAGCATATTTCCACTGATACATGTGGCTATATACATATACATATATATATACACACACACACATATATATGTAAACTTTATGATCTGTCTGAATTCATCAGCTGACAGCTCCAATGAATGCCAATTTCTTACTGACCTGTCCCGCATCATTGCCTTTTACTCAATTCTAGCAGCAGGTAGGGAGATGCCCTCTGGGATGGAGCACTTCGAATTAGTTTTAGTACCCTTTAGCCTAAGGTACATGTTGAGCAGGAAGTAGAAATGTTCCTCTACTTTCCAAGCATCTCCTCTCTCCATGCCCCCACCATTCGGGGCTTAAACATTCTATTCACATTTCTCTTACCTGAATTTTCAAAACCAATGAAACTCACCCCTGTTCTATTTCAGACATCTTGCTTTGCTTTTAAAATTTGCATAATGCTTTCACCCTCATCATTTCAACCGTCAGACAAGTGTTACTAACCTCTTTTGGTTTTTACAAGGAATCTGATCTCCTAGTGAGATCACATATAGACACAACTTGCCCAGAGCCCCACATGTCTGAGCTGAGACAGGAACAGACTTCTCCCCATTACATGTGTCATGTCTGTAGTTTCTTTCCATGATGTCCCACAGACACTGCCTTCTCCTATGGGAAGGGCATATGTATGATATGTGATATATTTTACTTAAATATAAAAAATATGTGATACATTTTGCTTATGTATTTATCTGCTTATGAATGTATGTATATTTTTGTTGGTTTATTTTACATAAATTAGGATGCTATTTCTTATATTTTTAATAGAGAATAAATATATAATTAAATACAACAATCTAAAATAACTATGAGTTAGTCACGTTTTTAACAAGTGATACGAGATTTGCAAGAAAACATCATTACAGAAAAAAAAATGGAGATTTACCTCTAAAATCTACTATCAGGTATGCTGACTTTGTTCATTTCTTCTTAGAACAGCTTTTTTTTTTTTTTTTTTTTTTTTAGATGGAGTCTCTCTCATTGCCCAGATTAGAGAGTGCAATGGCACTATCTAGGCTTACTGCAACCTCTTGAACTCCTGACCTCAGGTGATCCACCCTGCCTCGGCCTCCCAAAGTCGCTGGGATTACAGACGCCCACCACACCAGCTAATGTTTTGTATTTTTTAGTAGAGATGGGGTTTTGCCAAGTTGGCCAGGCTGATCTTGAACTCCTGACCTCAGGTGATCCACCCTCCTCGGCCTCCCAAAGTGCTGGGATTACAGGCGTGAGCCACCACGCCCAGCCTCATTCCATTTTTAAATCCATTTGTAATGACATATTTTTTACTTTATTTCAAATGTTCAGAAAAGTATGAAGGCTAATATAATGAACATTTGTGTACTGGCTATCCAAATGTTAACTTTTTCTTCATATTTGTTTCAGAACTTTTTCTTTTTTGAAATAAAATATTTCAGAAAAGGTTGGAGTTTCCTGTTTTCTTTTGTCTCATTCCTCTCCTTCTAACCCCAGAAAAGGGCAAACCACTATTCTGAAGGTGTTTTTGTTTTGTTTTGTTGAGACAGGGTCTCGCTCTGTCTCCCAGGCTGGAGTACAGTGGTGTGAGCATAGCCCATTGCAGCCTCAAGCTCCTGGGCTCAAGCGGTCCTCCTGCTTCAGCCTCCCAGTAGCAGGGACTACAGGTGTGCACCACAGTGCCTGGCTAGTCTTTTGCTTTTTTAGTAGAGATGGGGTCTCCCCGTATTGCCCAAGCTGGTCTCAAACTCCTGGCCTCAAGCAATCCTCCTGCCTCAACCTCCCAAAGCATGGGGATTACAGAAGTAAGCCAATGCACCTGGCTCTATCTTCTCTTTTAATGTTTTAAAATATTCACTGTACATGTATTTATCCATAATCAACACTCATTCAAAAATAAATAATACACAAATATACATAATAATAATGTTTTAATCTTTACACAAATGGTGTTATTATCCTATATCTATATATATGTTAATATACATCTTGGTTTTTTTGCCCAACATCATGTTTTTGAGATCAATAATAGATGAGCTTAATCTCTTTTCATGTGTTGTGTTTACTGACATATTTGAATCTATTTCATTTTATTTTGTGTCTTTTGTTTTCCATACTTTTCTGCTTAATTTTATCCCTTTCCTTGACTTTCATCAAACTAATATATTTGTCTATAGTCCTACTTTTCTTCATTTGCTGGCTTGGAACTATAGATTATTTTTCTACTCTTTTGATATACCAAAAATTTTAACAATCATATTTAATTGTACATTTTTAATAAAGTCTAAAGTTATTATTTTTATCCTTCTTTTCAATAAGACAAAGATTTTACCATGCTTTAACTAACTACTAAAAATCCTCCCCCACCACCACCACCACCAATTAGTCACAGATATAAAATTTCAGTTATACAAAATGGGAAATTTCAGGTCAAGGTGGCATTGAAAATTGATTCTTTGAAGCCTCCCTTTTCTACACACAGGAAATTCTAAAAGGAGGCAATTTCAAGGGCAAAGCAATTTCAAATGCAAGTCCAAGAAATTTATTGTACAGCAGAGTACCTATAACTAACACAAAATACTATATTGTATCTTAAAAATTTGCCAAGAGTGAGGAATACTTGTGTTTTTATCACACGAATTAATAATAATAAAGAGGACAGGAGGAAACTTTTGGAAGTGATGAATACGTTGATGGCATAAATTGTGGTGTTGGCTTCATGGCTGTATACTGATCTCTAAACTCTAAACTCGCTACGTTGTATACATTAAATATGCACAGCTTTTTGTATGTCCGTCCTACCTCAAGCAGTTTTTACAAAAATATCCCATTGCCAGATTTATTTCCACTTTTTTTACAAGCATTATTAATGTTTTGTAATAACTCATAGTCAATTTGATTAACCAATATATTGTACCAGTTTCTGAGTTCATACTGTTTTTTGTCTTCTAGCTAAGAGTTTTTCAACAGTGACACTATTCACATTTTAAACAAGATAATTCTTATGGTGGACTGTCCTATGCACTGTAGGAGTTTAGTGGTATCCCTCACCGCTTCCCACTAGATAAAAATAACATCTCCCAAATCATGACAATCAGAAATGTCAAGTGCCTCCTGAGGGAGAAATTTTTCCCAGTTAAGAACCACCATTCTGGCCAGGCACGGTGGCTCACGCCTGTAATCCCAGCACTTTGGGAGGCCAAGGCGGGTGGATCACCTGAGATCAAGAGTTCGAGATCAGCCTGGCCAACATGGTGAAACACCATCTCTACTAAAAATACAAAAGGTTAGCCAGGTGTGGTGGCATGCACCTGTAATCCCAGATACTCGGGAGACTAAGGCAGGAGAATCGCTTGAATCCGGGAGGCAGAGGTTGCAGTGAGCCGAGGTCGCACCACTGCACTTCAGCCTGGGCAGCAAGAGCAAAACTCCATCTCAAAAAAAACAAAAAAAAAAACAAAAAAACCCCACAATTCTAGATGGCATAGGCCTTTGGTAGTAGCTCTACTAGCAAGGGCCGGGGACTGGGGGCAGGTATGAGGAGCATAAACTCAGTTAGTTGTCCTCAATGTTGAACATTTTTATACCTATGTTTTTAAAAATTTATTGAATCTTCATTTTTTTTCCCAGAACATCGAAGATATTATTACTTCACTGACTTTTGTATTGTTAATGAGTGGTCTGCTGACTATGTAAGAACATTCCTTCTTTCTGAAGTGATCTGAATTTTTTCTCGTCTCTGGTAGATCTAAAGACATCCCTTATATGCCCATTGTGTGCATTTTCAGTGTGAGGACCTATGTTTTCTCAATTCTGGAAAATTTTTAGCTGTCTCATCTCTTTCAATATGGGTTCTCTGTTATTTCCTCTGCTGTCTTTTGGAATTCCTGTTACAAATGCTATTATCCACAGCTCTTAACTGCACTTTTATATTTTTATTTGCTCTAATTTGGATGGCTTCCTTCCTTAATATCTTCTAATTGACTAATTCTCTCTTTGTGTCCAGTATAGGATTTATCTTGTCTGTTGAGATTTTTCCATTTCAATTATCATTTTTTACTTCTAGGATTTCTGATTTTGTCTTTTTTTTTTTTTTTTTTTTTTTTGCTTTTTGCTTTATTTCTGGCTCTATTGTGCCATAATTACTGTTTTTCTAAGGATATTTTCTTTTTATCTCTCTAAAGATTCTGAGCACACATGCCTTAAAGTTGTCCTCAGATCACTCTATTGTTTTTATTTCATTGGGATAAATTTATCTCCAAATTGCTGATTTTGTTGTCTCCTTTTCTTAGCATTACTTTCCCTTTATGTTTTGGGAATTTCGGTTTGCAGTGTTTTTTGGGGATTTTTTGTTTTTTGTTTTTTGTTTTTTAATTACTATGGATGAATTAAAATCACTTTACACGATCACTTATCAAATAACTTCTAAATTTTGTAAACCTGACCGGTCACATTTATCCCACATATATCGTAGGGCATTTTGACTATAGTAACCAGAAATAAGAATGGAACAGCATATATAAAATCAAAGAACACAATCTTTATTTAATATATGCCTTAAAAACTTCCTCTTAAAAAGAGGCTATAACTCAAATGACCACAGGGATTAAGGAAGTTGATGCTGCTCAGCTTCAATAGACCAGCACTGTCATCAAAGGAGCAGGCTGGTAGATCTACTGAGTTCAAGAAAGGCAGCCAGATGCGGTGGCTCACACCTGTAATCCTAACACTTTGGGATGTTGAGGTGGGAAGATCCCTTGAGGCCAGGAGGTTAAGACCAGCCGGGCAACACAGCAAGACCCCATCTCTACTAATTTTAAAAGCAAAAAAAAGTTTTTTATATATATATGTGCGTGTAAGTGCATATATATATATATGTATGTATATGTATATATATATATAACATGGCAAATATATATTTATATATAAATCATACATATATTTATATATAAAAAACATGGCAAACATATATATATAACATGGCAAAACGCCATCTCTACCAAAAATACAAAAACAAATTGCTGAACTTTGTGATGCATGCTTGCAGTCCCAGCTACTCAGGAGGTTGAGGCATGAGAATCACTTGAACCGAGGAGGTGGAGGTTGTAGTGAGCGGAGATTGTGCCCTGCCAGTTTGCAATCTTATATTGATAATTTATTCTCTGTCTCTCTCTCTCTTTCTTCCTCCTTCTCTTCTCCTTTCTACCTTCTCCTCCCAGCATCCTAGCAGTTTTGTGGTTGCCTCCATGCAACCTTCTGAGGTTCCCAATATAAAACTAGAACTCCTATTGCAGGTCCTGGCCCAGACATTCCTGGTTTGGGTCCAGATGAAAGTCTGGGTTTGCTTCCTCCCACCCTGATATAAAGCAGAGCCCCAGTAAAGAGTCAAATGACATCTTGTTAGCCTCTTTTGTGGGTGATGTTCCCACCCCCACCCCACCACAGTCTCTGGCTCCTTACCTGGAATGGGGCCCTTTTTTGTCTGTTATCCTGCAATACCCAAAACTCCTGGCTATCTCTGCCTATTTCTAGACCCAAAGCTCGGCAAATCCCAGCTTCAACCCATCTTACAATGTTTTTTGTTTTATTTATGCTGCACAGAAGTGTTTATTTTGTGTTTTAACATAGCTTTGCCTTTGAATTTGTCTCTTTTTAAAATGTCCTATGTGAAGAAAAGGAAGGCATCAAAGAGTCAACTTTCAATGGCATCTTGTCCAGAAATTTCCTAAACCCCTTTCTAGCCTAGATCTACTTATCAACTTCACATTGGGTGTTATTGCCCAGAATGAATATAACTAGGCTTTCCATGTAGGTTAAGCCCTCTTACTTATTTATCTCTGAACACCCTCAGCTTCTCTACTCTGCTGGATTCTATGGGGCAAGTTGAATAGATAACTTTCCCCACTATTAGCTAGTGGGGAAAGTCAGACTAATGTGCTGATATGCTAGCCTATCTTCACTTCTTAACAATTCTACCCATGAAGTAATCCATTCTGCTTGTCAAACCCTTACTCTTTAGTGTTCCTTTTCCATTCAGATTCCTAGCTCCACCTCAGACACAGGTGCACCTTTGAAACCATGCCCCCAAAGAGCTAGAGAAGCCAATGACAAATAGAAATTCTTGAGTTTGCAGGATGGCAGATTTCAACAAAAGAAACAACTGTTGAAACATTGAAACTCCCCTTGCTTCTGAGACAAAAAAAAAAAAAAAAAAAAACTGGCTGAAATAAGTTGGAACCAATATGGCCTACTGCAGTCTCCATAGAACAAGTTTGCTGAAGTCACAGCCTGAATTTCCACAGCATGTTTCATGGTAACTCCCCTTAATTTGCACATGGGACCCATTAGATAGCATGAAGAGAAAACTACACATGCCCAAGGACTTTCCAAACCTCCTCTTTCCTTCCACCAATCACCTGCTAATTTCAGAATCCACCACCTGGTGGATCCAACTTTTTTTTTTTTTAAATACTTTATGTCCTAGGGTACATGTGCACAATGTGCAGGTTTGTTACATATGTATACATGTACCATGTTGGTGTGGTGGACCCATTAACTCGTCAATTACATTAGGTGTATCTCTTAATGCTATCCCTCCCCCGTCCCCCCATCCCACAACAGGCTCCTGTGTGTGATGTTCCCCTTCCTGTGTCCAAGTGTTCTCATTGTTCAATTCCCACCTATGAGTGAGAATATGTGGTGTTTGGTTTTCTGTTCTTGTGATAGTTTGCTAAGAATGATGGTTTCCAGCTGCATCCATGTCCCTACAAAGGACAGGAACTCATCTTTTTTATGGCTGCATAGTATTCCATGGTGTATATGTGCCACATTTTCTTAATCTGTCATTGATGGACATTTGGGTTGGTTCCAAGTCTTTGCTATTGTGAATAGTGCCACAATAAACATATGTGTGCATGTGTCTTTATAGCAGCTTGATTTATAATCCTTTGGGTATATACCCAGTAATGGGATGGCTGGATCAAATGGTATTTCTAGTTCTAGATCCTTGAGGAATCGCCACACTGTCTTCCACAATGGTTGATTGGATCCCTTCCTTACACGTTATACAAAAATTAATTCAAGATGGATTAGAGACTTAAATGTTAGACCTAAAACCATAAAAACCCTAGAAGAAAACCTAGGCAATACCATTCAGGACATAGGCATGGGCAAGGACTTCACGTTTAAAACACCAAAAGCAATGGCAACAAAAGCCAAAATTCACAAATGGGATCTAATTAAACTAAAGAGCTTCTGCACAGCAAAAGAAACTACCATCAGAGTGAACAGGCAACCTACAGAATAGGAGAAAATTTTTGCAATCTACTCATCTGACAAAGGGCTAATATCCAGAACCTACAAAGAACTCAAACAAATTTACAAGAAAAAAAAACCAACCCTATCAAAAGTGGGCAAAGGAAATGAACAGACACTTCTCAAAAGAAGACATTTATGCAGCCAACAGACACACAAAAAAATGCTCATCATCACTAGCCATCAGAGAAATGCGAATCAAAACCACAATGAGATACCATCTCACACCAGTTAGAATGGCAATCTTTAAAAAGTCAGGAAACAGCAGGTGCTGGAGAGGATGTGGAGAAATAGGAACACTTTTACACTGTTGGTGATCCAACTTTTCTAATAAAAATACTGCTCTGAAGCCAGCACAGGGAGACAGATTTGAACTTGACACTCCTGTCTCCTTGGGAGTTGACTTTCAATATAAAGCTTTTCTTTTCTCCAAAAGCTAGTGTCATAGTATTGGCTTCGAGGGCAGTGGGCAGATAGCCCCTTTTACTCAATAGTGCCTTCTTAGTTCACTAAGCCCCTGAAGGATCTTTTTCTTTTCTATTTGGATCTACATTACATTCTCGATGGCCTCTAAATCCTCGTCGAAATTTCTTAGAATCTTTACCTCAAGGTGCTTTTTCCTGATGGCATCACAGACTTTTATGAACCCCAGCATGATCCAATCACAATGCTCTGTTTCATCATGGAACTCCAACACCTCCCCACCCTAGACAGGCTTCATGATTAATTCCCTTTCCATGAAGCAGAGACTCCTTTCTAGCATTCCGGATTCCTCCCCTCCCTCTTTGCCTATTGTCATCCCTATGTCATCCTCAAAACTTGTTTTCTTTGTTGTGTGTATTTTCATTGGTTCAACAGTTCATTAATTTAATACACATAAAAATCCTGATATGTTCTAGGTTTACATTAGGCTCTACAATAAGAAAAATACAGCAATGATTCAGAAGCCAAGCATATTCTGAAAACACTTCTAACCTAAAATAGGGGAGGATGCATACACAGAAACAATTATAATACCCTCTAGGGAGTCGGAGGAGGGAGAAGCTTCGTGAAAGAGGCATTACTGGAAGATGGTCTTGAAGACCCTCTTGAAGAATTCTTGAAGAATCTAGATGAGGAGATTAGGGGAAGAGAATCCAGGTCAAGGGAAGAACATTAAGTTATCATTTGCCTTCTCAACTATGGTTTCCGTTCCTTAGGGATAGGAACCATATGTTTTATTTTTGTAGCCTTTCACAGTGCTTCGCACAGGTCTATGTATAAAAGAGCTTGATATATACTGAGTCAATAATGTTATTAAACATGCTATGAAATGTTTTTCCACAGCTTGATCTCTGTCTTGCTACTCAGTGAATGAGTTACCATTTATTAGTTTATTGAGGAACTGTTATTAGTGCCTACTGTGTGTCAAGGGTAATGGTGGAGAGATGAGGAAGCTGGGCATTCCCAGCAAAGACTCAACCTTTGGCAGCCCCTCTGCCTTGGAGCCAGAAGAGCACCAGAGATTCAGCATTCAGGCCCTTCCATGCATAGCAAGTAAGGGCTTCAATCAAGCAATTCCATGAGTCTGAGTTCACAGTCCCCACAGCCCTGGTGCTTCCCACTTACTCTGAAGAGTCTTTGTTACAAATACAAAGGATTCTCCAATGAGAAAACAGCCTGGGGGCACATTCACCCCAGGCCTTCTCCTAGTAGACCTCACTCAAGGAACTGATGAGATGAACTCCTTCTGGAGAAAGAGCCTGGGGGCAGCCCTGGAGCCAGGGGCTTTGTCTGGAATCAACAACCACCTATGCTTCTCCTGACACTCTCTCTTTTCATGTGTTTGAACCCTATCTTCTCAGAGGTCATCTTGCTCCCAGGCAGCCAAATTGGTTATTTAGTTACAGAGAGAGAGAGAGTCTGTGTGGGTGCTTTTGTTATTGTTTCTCTAGTCTAAATTTGAAAAAAAAAAAATAGTGCCATCTATAAACAACACTCCTCCTGTTTTCTACCAGAACTTAGCTACATATATTCACACGTTCTTGGCTTAGAAGAACTCCTTGTCCATTGACTATATCATATTTTAATTCTGAACATCCCCCACCAAAATTAGATTGTATTAAACCTTTTAGCAACCCACTATAATCACCAAAAAGCAAGCTTAGGGTCAAGAATGGTGAGTTTTTGTAGAACAGAGAAGTGAAGGCACAATTAGGAATCAAGCAACCAAGTCTGAATTCTGACTGTGCAACTTTCAGCAACTATATAACCTGAATGCAGACTTGAACTCTCTGGACTTGTGTCTGCAGCTACAAAATAGGAATAATGATGCCACAATGCTTATGGGATCATTGTGAGGGTGAAACCTATGCCTGGCAAATCCTCGCTAATGGGTGACAATTTTATTTTTATTATGATAATTGCTACAAATGTCCAGCGCCCAGACTCAGTGGCTGTCTGAGCTGTTTGTTCACTCCCACTTTCCATCTGCTTCCATCAGGAGCAGGGAAGGGGAGCCTCAGGAAAGACAGCTTTAGGGCTGGGGTACAGTCAGTGGCTGTGATGAAGCAACACAGCCTTGTCTGCCCCTGAATGATGCATTGGCTCTGTCAGTCAAAAGGCACATGCAGGGCACAAATTTGGGCTATGATATCTACCTCACCACACCAGATACCTTCACTGGTACAGAGCGGTTTTGATCAGCAAGCTGTAACATATCCAAGTTACTGCAGTAAGATCTTCAGTTTCACAGTTTAGAAAAGCTCTCCCTGGGTCTATGTACAAGTGATGCAACCGTGACTCACCCAGAAGCTCACAGTCCCCACTTCCAGACAACTGTGTGTCATGTCACCGTGGAACCCACCACCCTCCCACCCTAAGGGGGTGGAATATGCTCACCAGGCTGTGGGAGGGCACCCAGGGAAGGAGTGGTTCTCTCCTAACCAGCCCCTCCCTAGCGGGAGCTAGTCACAGATGGGGTGTACCTTCTGTCTGCCGCAGTCTGGACACCACGTTCTCAAAAAACTCAGTGTTAATTAACAACAGACCTGGCTTACATGACTCTTCTTTGGAAAATGTGTGCTCATTCATTGCTTTAACCATCTTTCCACTCCCACACTCAACCCCTATCTCCCCATCTCAGGCATCTTCACAGCCTGCCAGAGTTGAGTGAGAAAAACCCACAAGATGGCCATGTGAACACCTGGAAAACATCTGTCTGCCATCATGTAATGATGGTGGTGCTGGGGGGAGAGACTTAATAATACTAATGAATAAGCCTAGTTAATTATTAAGCACTATTAGCCTGGCAATAATACCACCTTGGAATTCTGCCAATCCCTGTGACTTAGGTACAGGGAATTCTTATTTCTTATTTGACTGGGAAACAGGGAATGCAGGACAGATCAGAGTATCTGAACTAGAAACCTTCAGGGGACTCAGGATACCAACAGTGATGTATGTGTGGAATACAGATATTTAAAATCTATAAACCAATTACATTCCCAAGGATTCTGAAGTACCCAGGCAGACTAACTTTATCACGAAGTAAACATATCCGCCAAACTTCATAGTAATAACCATCAACCATTGTTCCACAGGGTGGGAAGCTGGGTGATAGACAAGGAGTGATAGTTTGGACCTGAAACAAACCTCAATGATTGTACCCTCACTTTCCCTCTTAAAAGTAGAAATTCAGAAAATAAACATCAAAGAAAAACAATCAGACTGAGGAGTATATGCTATGTATATGCAGATGGTACCTTCGTAGTGTTTTGAGGGAGAAAAGCATTATTATATCATATATTCTTTTAACAAATATGTTTTGAGGATCTATTACTATCCAGGCACTATGCTAGGTACTGGAGGTAGGCATATTTTGTTTCTCAAAGAGCTCACAGTCTAGGAAGGGGAGACACATACATGTAAAACCCAATTTCCTGCAATATGACTGTTTAGATATCCTGAAAGCACCCTTCTGCTACCAAACAACTAGAAACTAGATGCAAAACAGTTTATACTGTATTACTGGACTCACAAGAAATCTCCAAGACTTATTCACACCCACCCGCCCCACTGTCCCCAAAAAGTGAGCTGGGTGCAGAGAGGGAAGAGGTATAAGCAAATGGGAAGCTGGGGAGGCCTTAAGGGAAAATCTTAATAGTACAGTGCTATTAGGATATTGATACTAGGCCAGCAGCAATGGAGGAAATTAAACCTGAGACACCTGCAGGTCCTTGAAGGGAGCTAACATGGTCACAGGTCACTAGGAGATCCTGCCTCCCAGCAGAAGTAGATGCAGATTCTCTCTGGAGAGAAATATCCGTGATTGAAGGCTTCAGAATTTACACTGATTAAGAGCAGGCAAAAGTGAGCTCACAAAATAGCCACCATGACTGAGAATCAGAGTCACATAGAACAAAAGTCAAGCACATCCTTTTGCTGTCATCCATGCAAGCTGGAACTATCGATACAAGGGCAGCGAAAGCATGAGCTCTCCAGGCTCTTGACATTCCAAAGACAAGCATGCTTGCGCCAAGGCAAAGCTACATTCACTGCAGGTTTTGCAATACTATTTGCTGCTTTCCTTTGCTTTGCAGGGAAGGGGTGAGTATTCAGAAAAAAAGCCTTATCCATAGTGGTATAAGCATTTTGGGAAATAAAGGAATTGGAATGTTTCTAACACAAAGAAATTATCAGTGCTTAAAGTAATAGATGCCCCAATTACCATGATTTGATCAATATATACTGTGTGCTTGTGTGGAAATATCATATGTACCCTGCAAATACATAAACTATTGTTTATCCATAATAATTAAAAATAAATTTAGAAAGAAGAATTTTGGACTCAAGTGCCAAGCAGTCAAGTGGTGAAGTTAAGGAACTATCTGTTTAGGGCAGTGCTGAGAAACGTCAGTACCTGGTATCTGAAAACCTGAGGGCTCATCAGTTTCTGAAAAGTTCAATTTCAGTGGAACATCTCTGGATCGAGAACATCTCAGGGGAAGAAGTAGCCACTGGTCCCAAGGGAAGCTGTAGCCCCTCTGGCCAGAAGAAGGGGAGTCACTGGTCCCTGATATCTCATTGCTAGACAACTCAGAGAATCTAGGGTCATTCTTAGGCAATCCTGCTTGTCATTCTACCTTTAGCTGAAACAAAAGATAACAGATTTAGACCCCAGAGATTTCCAATACAGAATTGTCAGATACTGAATGTGAAATAGCTATGCATGAAATGTTTATAGAAATAAAGGATGGGATCACAAAGTTGAGGGTGGTATAAGAAACCACCACAAAAGAATAAAATAGAGCTTCAGACATGAAAAATATCATTGTTGAAAAAAATCTTAAAAGGCTCATAGGATGTGATACAAAGTAGATTATACACCTCTAAGTACAAAATAAGTAAACTATTAATAAGAACTGAAGAGATTATCCATAAAATACCATATAGAGTTAAGGACATGAAAAATATGAGAGGTTCAGTGATGTGGAAGAGAGGCAAGAACATTTACTATATGCCTGATTAGAGCCCCAAAGAGAGAAAATAGAGAGAATGAAAGAGAGGCATTATTTGAAGAGCTAATGCTTGGAGATTTTCCAGAACCGTTAAAAAGGATGAATCCACAGATTCAGGAAATACAGTGCACCCTAAACAGGATAAATAAAAATAAATCTACATCCTACATGTCCTAATGAAACTGCAGAATACCAAGGACAATTTTTAAAATCTTAGATATTATAAGTGTTCATAATTGTGAATTCTTATTTTAGTTTCTTTTGGACCTTAGGTAAAAAGTCTCTACTTGTTATTATCCCTGTCCTTGCAAGGTCTTGCCATCAGTTGGTTGATTGGTTTGTCCATTTTTTCATTATATAGATTATCCTCTATATCTCTATGCCTCACAGACAACCATTTTAAAGTGTATGTTTTTTCTTTATGTATGTTCCTGCAAAATGTGTCTTGTTACTCTGCGTGCATGTATTTTTAATTCAAATAAATGGTACTGAATTACAGATCACAATCTATTTCTTACCTTTTTTTTACTAAGGATTATGTTCTTAAAATCTAGCCATGTTATACAGCAGTGATTTTCAAACTGTGGGTTATGACCCATTAGTGAGTAATGAAACCAATTTGGTAGGACCTAGCAGCGTTTTTGAATAAAATAGAGCAGAATGAAAAACAAAATTTATCATAAGTTATAAAGGTTGATATTATTTCCTAATACTCATATTTCTATATGTGTATACATATAAACATACATATACACATTTATACATATCGTGTATGTATGTTATTTGTGCTCTGGGTGGTGATGTCAAATTTATCCCTTGGACGCAATCAAAAAGAATTTTTAAGTCACTATTCTGTAAGATGCAACAGAGGCACAAAGAAGGCAGCTGTCAGAACTCGGGTAATATGGCCCTGACATTGGGGAATACAGGATGACAGCCAAAGTTTTATAGTGTAGGTGATATATGTGTCGGTTGTTCAAAGGCAGGGAAGGCTTTTATAAGCTAATAACAGAAGAGTAGACCAGATTTTGAGGGGAGAACCACAAAAATGGGCATAAAGCCATGACAACGGGATTTTTGAAGGCAACCTTAGGTTATTTAGAATTGATACAGCATAGAGTGTAGTGAGGAAGTCATAGCTGGAGATAAAAGTTTGGCAGGAGCCTCACCATGAAGAACTACATAGGCCATCCTGAGGAGCTGGGACTGAATCCCACGAGCAAGGGACAGGTACTAAAGAGTTTTAGGCAAGGATATTCTATGAGTCATTGCATGAATCAGAGAGACAATTCTGGCAGCATCCTGGGGAAAATGTGATTGAGTGGATGCTGGTGCTGTTCACCCAAATCAGAGTGAAGATAGAGATAGCTTGGAGGAGGAAGAGGATGAGTTATTTAGGATAGTTTAAACTTCCAATATGTGATAGATTGTATTACAACAAAATTATTTGCTGCTTCTCACCCAGGATGTCCACCAGGCTTGGTCATGTACCTTTGTTTCGGTTGATGAAACATGAGCGAACGTAGGGGAAGTTTCAACGGCTGGCTTATACTTTGCCATGATCTCTCTTTTCTTTACCATGAGGTTTTCAGTGTTCCAGTCAGAGGGTTCTCTGTTGGCCTGGGCCCTAGGGTGGAGATGGTTTGGAGCATATCATTGTCAATCTGTGGTGAGCAAGTAGAATGAGTAAACAAGAAACCTTTGCTACCGTAAGCCACTGAGATTTGGGGAGTGTTTGCCCCCACAACATAACCTAGCCTATTCTGACTGAGTCAAGATGCCTGTGGGGGCATTGTATTTACATGAAGCTTACCAATAGATCATTTTTTAAAGGATTAGCCATGTTTCTCTACTCCTATCTGAAAATTTCTGGAGTAACTATTCATGGCTCTGTGTCTTGAGAAAAGTCGTGTGTCAATTTTTACAGCCGAGATGGGGCTATAAAATTGTGTCCTGCTCTCAGTATAGGATCTCCACAGTGTAGGATGGGTGACCACAGTGACAAGGGGCCTCACAGGTATATAGAAAGTCACAGTGTCAGAGTAGGGATGTGCATAGTCAACTTTTAGGAAATGGTGGGTGACAGAACTCAGTTAAGAGGATCAGCAGATACGGGTTTTATCTCAATATGGATGTTGCCAATGAAGAAGGATTATTGACCCAAGAATCGGGAGGGAAAACCAAAGAGAGGGTTCAAGGCAGGTCTGAAGTAGAGAAGGGAGTTTAGCAAGCCCCTGGAGGCTGCAGAGAAGTCTGAGACTGGAGAAAGGAGGCTCAGACAGAATTCTGCTTCTGTGTGTCCCAGGATCTGGGGGTGGCACTGTGGCTCTGTGGGTCACTCCACATGACTATATGCTGTCATGCACATGTACCCATGACATTCCCCATCTGGGGGGACATGTGGGTCTCTCTGTGTGAATGTCATGTTTGTCTTCTCTGAGCCTTTTGGAGCAACAGAAATTCATGAGATTCTGTTACATGAAAGTAGTGTGGCTCTGCCCCACCTTGGTTGTGAGTATACTATTGTGTGTGATAATGAGGACCATCTGATCCTTACAAAATCAGAGGGAAAGAGCAACAGGAGAGATCATCTTTCCCCCAGAAAGGCTGACAGTTTGCTTTCGACTGGAGAAAAATAAGAAATCTCCCGGGAAGCAAATGTCGTGAGGGGAAAGGACAATGACAAGAAAATGAGACACAAGGGAAGGGAAAAAAGGTGAACCTGGTAAAAAGTCTGCATGAGAATGTAAGTGAGAATTCTACTAGTGAAGATGGAAGAGCATTTTGAGAAGAGGAGACAATTTTAGATGAACCAAAACCAAATAATATCAAAAGCATTTCTCTACATTCTTGTACAGCCAATACCATAACATTCTGCTTCATACATACATTCATTTATTCACAAGCATTATTGAGAACATGTGTGTGCCAAACATGTGGCAAGTACCAGGGACACAAAGATGAATAAGATCCTGCTTTAGTCCATTTGGGTTTCTATGACAAAATACCTTAGAATGGGTACTTTACAAACAACAGAAATGTATTTTCTTGCAGTTCTGGAGGCTGGGAAGTCCAAGACCAAGATGCCAACAGGTTTCATGGGAGCCCACTCTGCTTCATAGATGGTGCTTTCTTGCCATGCCCTCACAAAATGGAAAGAGTAAGAAAGCTCCTTCTGGCCTCCTTTATAAGGGCACCAATCCCATTCACCTGGTATTCACCCTCATGACCTAATCACCCCCTAAAGACTCCCCCTCTTAATGCCATTACATTGGGAATTAGGTTTCAGAATATGAACTTTGGGGAAAAACAAACATTTGGACCATAGCAGACCACTCCTGACCCAAAATATTCAGTCTATGGTGCATTATAAATTTATTGCATGTCTCTTTTGCTAAAATATTAGCTCCTTAAAGACTAGGACAGTGTTTTCTCAATGCCTAGCACATAGTACGTCCTCAACAAATATTAGTTGAATGAACAAATGAAGAAATGGATGTCCAGTGAGAGAGATACACTAGAAAACAATGACCCTTCAGTATGGTAAGTGCTCTAGCAACATAAGTTGCCATGTGAAGCTTGAAAAGGGGGTTCCTCGAATATGAAAAGCCTGCCTCTGAGAGTTCAAGCTGTGTGATGATGGGGAAGAGGATGTGGGTCCCTCTGAGGACTTCAGCAAAGTGACATAAAAGGAGATTTGAAGAATGAATAGGAATCTCAGAGCAGAGCCAGGTAAGCCAAGCTCAACGCTCTGAAGACTCAAGCAGCTTCATCTAATTGGGGAGCAGCAAGAACTCCATGTCTAGGGAAGTTCCTGGGGGGTTGTCTAGTGAGGAGAAGACAACAGAGGCAATAGAGGACCATTAAATGCTTTTTTTCAAAAAGAGGAACATTATTAGATTTGCATTTTCTACAAAAGCACTCTGCTACCAGCATGGCCGATGGATTTCAGTTGGGGCAGTGCTGAGGCAGAGGAACAAATAGGAGACTATTGTGGGCAGTGTCTGTGGGAATGGCCAAGAAAATATGGATATGGGAGAGACTTAGAAGCTGGAATCAAAGATCTGACAGCCCATTGGTACAATCTAAAGTGGTTATAATAGCACTCAAAAATCTGGCTTGAGTGGGCGGTACTACACAAGTGACTTTTTGGGAAGGAGGACAGTTAGAGTGACAGGAGGAAGCTGTCTTCCTATCAGCATTCTGAATTCTAAAGGGATAAGAGAAGATCAAGCAACCATGCAGTGACCAACAGGCCATGGCTGAAACTACCTTTGTGATCCCATCTGCATTTGTTACTGACTGGAGCTAAGTTGTGCTAAGATTGGAAGGAGAAAATGAAGAGCCTGCCTCTGATAGCTCGAGCTGTGTGACGGTGGAAGAGAGAGTGTAGGTCCCTCTAAGGCCCACTTACAGGGTGAATGGGACGACCACTGCCTTTCCAATGACAGCCAGGCACAGAGGGAGACTTCTGGCTCCAGGAGGGCTGAGATCACGCCAGGCTTGTTCTCCAGGGTATCCCCAGGGAAGGCAGTGTCTGGCACATGTTGGCAATAAATGTTTGTTTAATACATACAGGGAGATCAAAGTATGATTCAGATGGGGGTGGACATATATGGAGAGAACTTTATTTTCCACTTTTAAGACTCTATTCCTGGTGATGGAGGTGTGGGGAGAGGGTGGGGGAATTTAAATTTATCGACTGACAGTAATTCAGCATTCTTTGATTTAAAAGTCTTTTTTAGTTTAATTTCATCCCTTTAGGGTAAAGATCATCTGACAGTCAGTATTTCTTCCTCCTTCCCTTTTTCCATTCCTTTTCCCAAGGTGGGTAGGGGGAACCCAAGATTTCAAATATTTAAAAAGCATTGTGGTGTTAGTTGCCAGAGGGTGAGGCCACACTCCCAGTCCATACCTTGTCCTCTAGCTCTGGCTAGAGGCATTGCTAGAGTCCACAGATGATGAACTCCACATTTTCTCCCTGGGAAACTAACACACCCTTCCTTTGAGTTGTCTACCTATCCCATCAGCCATACTCTCTGTCCCCCAGTCAGGGGTTACAGCAACTATCAGGTCCCCTGCATGACACACACAAATCAGGCCTGCCAAAGGACTACCATGCCCAGCCTCTCAGCTCAGTGCTGGCTCCACCCTTTCTCTTGTCATGTATGCCCCTTACTCACTATGGGCTCCTCTGATGGGCTGGCAGCCTCTGTGGGCTGGGGAAGCAGGACTCCACCCACAATAGTCCCAGAGTCCTGCACATCTATCTTGGTGTGTTTGCCACACACTGAATTCCAAGGTTGACCCTGGTGGTGGCAGGAACACGGAAAGTTGTAATTGACCTATTTTCCTAGCTCCTCCTCTCTAAACCAGATACTCACGACTTTTACCTTTGTCTAGAAGGCATCTCAACCTACGAATCTTGCATTTCACTCTCTTTTAACTCACCTCTCCATGTGGGAAACCCATGTAGAGAATTGAACCCTAATCTCCCCAGGCTATTGATCTTTTAGCTAGGAACCCCTAGATGTGTAAGCCTCAACCTGCAGAAACAAGTATCTCTAGTAGGATTTCATGTTCTTCCTGTTAGATGGAAGGAGAAGTACTTTTGAGTTGCCAGTTCTTCTCAAACTGCCTTGACCTGTATAAATGTACAACTGACCCAGCTGAGAGCCACAAACTTAACTACCACGGTCCCACTTAGCTTAGCCTTTGGTAAGTGCCATGGTACTTAGAGAATTTTTTTTTTTTATTTCGCTATAAAGCATGTACCAGCAAACTAAGGCTTATCAGACCAAACCTAACCCGATGCCTGTTCTATACGATCCTTGAGCTAAGAATGGTTTTCACATTTTCAATAGATCAGAAGAAGATAAGGTGCAAGAGAAGGAAAGAAGAGGAAGAAAAGGAGGAAGAAGAAGAAAAGGAAGAGGAGGAATGCACACAGAGACCGTATGTGGTCGACAAAGCCTAAAATATTTACTATCTGGCTCTTTTCAGAAAAACGTAAAGAAGGAACTATTGTACCAAATTCATAAATTAGTTTGGGATGAGAGTCTCTATTATCCCCAAGAGCTCATTCAAAGCAAATCAATTTAACAAAATTATCCTTCTCTGGAAGAAACTGAAACCCTCATTTTCTTCTAAGATCCTGAGAGCCCATGAAGTTAGGAAGTTAACATTGCTTTTGCTGCAACAGGTAGGGTTTTGTAGGTGACCCCTAAGTCACAGGTTGCTGCTCTCCAACGATCTAATGTCCATTTAGTATCTTTACTCTCTGAGCATAAGGAACAGGAAAAGGAAACCATTCAGGAGCTAGCCCAAGCAGCCCAGCTGAGCCTGTTGGATGAAAGATGGGGGATACTGCTCCAGGGACATGCACTCCCATTATCAGGTTGCAGACTCCCAGCACCCTCGGACCCAGCTTGGGAAAACTGGTTGGAAGAAAATCACTACACACATCTCTTTGTGCACGCCCTTGATCCTCCTACCACCCTAAATAGTTCCTGTGCACTTCAGACTCATATGCCATGATTGGTCAACCCCTGAGAGGTGCACAGCAGACCTGTGTGCAGACAGACAAGCTACTTACACTGGTGAAGACTGCAGCCCCTGGTAGCAGCAAAAGATGACCATAAATTGCCCCATCTTTCAGTCTAGGGTTGCTCCAGATTTCTCCTTCAGAGAAAAGGTCATGCATTATTTGTCCCATGCATGCCAACCCCACCACAAACATAACCAAAGGGAGACAGCTTGGCTTCTGTGCCTCACTTCAGGTTTACACTCTGCACACAGCAGAGTGATCCTGTTCTTTCTTCCAAGACACAGGCTTTTATCAGTCTTGTTGCATACATACCCATGGTCATGCACTAATCTTTTTGTCTACAGCATCACAACAAAGAATGAAATCACTGCCAGATGCTGGAACATGAAGGACAATGATGAATGAGTAGTATACCAAATTATAGCCTGTTTGTTACCCATCTTGTTCTGGTGACTTTTGTGGCCACTTGTATAGATATGATCTAGCAGTCATCCAGTGACTTAGCTGTCTTCTAAATTTGCAGTTATATTATTTGATTTTGTGGCCTTTACTCCAGGCCCAGAAACTTGGCATTGGCATTGCTACTTTGGAAATCAGAGTATCTCATTCTGGGAGACTTTCTAGGCATGTCTAGTCACACAGAGCCAGGGTCCTGGATTCAGATTTCACCACTGACTTTTCTCAATGTTTGGAGGATAATCTGGGACCCTTAGTGCCCTTCTGGGGCTGTGCTCTGCTCATCACTTGCAAGGGCTGTGTTGCTTGCCCACCTTTTCCCTGCCTCTCCCTTAGACTTGCACACAAGGGGCTGCACCAACTGTATTCCCAAAATTCATCAGTGGGGCTCAAAATACAATTACTTGAGCTTGTGTCTCCTAGCAGGACTGGGTAAGTCATCAGGGTGTCTCTCTTTTTTTTCTCTCTCTCCTTTTTTCTTTTGAAACAGAGTCTTGCTCTGTCGCCCAGGCTGAAGTGCAGTGGCGTGGTCTCGGCTCACTGCCAGCTCCGCCTACCGGGTTCCTGCCATTCTCCTGCCTCAGCCTCCTGAGTAGCTGAGACTACAGGTGCCCGCCACCACGCCAGGCTAATTTTTTGTATTTTTAGTAGAGATGGGGTTTCACCATGTTAGCCAGGATGGTCTCAATCTCCTGACCTTGTGATCTGCCTGCCTCAGCCTCCCAGAGTGCTGGCAATGTATCTTTCTAACTATTTTAGAAGAGCACCATAGGGATGGAACTCAGATCCTGAAGCCAAGTTTAAAAATATGAAAGGTGTATAGACTTTTACGGTCACAGGTGTAGGGGGATTCTTCTTTCAGGAAAAAGTCTTTGTCCTTTCACTTATTAACTTATCCAACAGGCATCTACTCAAGAGTATTCCATGCCAGGCATTGTGCAAGACCCTTGGAATAGAGAGATGCAAAAAGTGTATCTTGGCCTCCAGGAGCTCACAGACCAGTGTGAAATCCCAAAAGGTGAGGACCTGGCCGGAGACTCTTACAACACTGCTAGTTTTAGGGCTATTCACAGAAATTCCAATTCTTCTCTCTTTCCCAACACAAGGTAGAATTACACTTCCCTGCTCTCTTGAAAGTTAGACGTGACCATAGGACTTGCTTTAGGCAATGAAATGTGAGTGCGAGTGTAGTAAATGACTTACAGGTGGAAGTCTTTAAAAAACAGCATGTGCGGCCCACACAGCGGCTCACGCCTGTAATCCCAGCACTTTGGGAGACTGAAGCGGGCAAATCACGAGGTCAGGAGATCGAGACCATCCTGGCTAACACAGTGAAACATCGTCTCTACTAAAAATACAAAAAAAATTAGCCAGGCATGGTGTCGGGTGCCTGTAGTCCCAGCTACTAGGGAGGCTGAGGCAGGAGAAAGGCATGAACCCAGGAGGCGGAGCTTGCAGTGAGCCAAGATCGCACCACTGCACTCCAGCCTGGGCGGCAGAGCGAGACTCTGTCTCAAAGAAAAAAAGAAACAACATGTGTTACCATATCCCATTTTTCCCTCTTCAGGAATTTTGGAAGGATGTGTAGCAGTGAAGCATCTATCAGCCTCAGTCTCTGAGTGACTATAATGAGCATAACTCTGAACAGCCCACATGAGATAAACTTCTGTTATGTTAACCCACTGATATTTGGGGGGTTATTTGTTACCACAGCATAACCTAGCCTATTTTGACTGATACACACTGACTCCAGAGAATGAGGTTTTCCCGCCCTCAGTGATCAAAGAAGAACCTTTTGCATATCAGGACCACCCTGTTATTTGAGGAACCCCTAGATACATGGAATGGGGGGACTCTTGGAGCTAGTCCAGACAGCATTGCGACAGCAGCCATGAGTCACAAAATGTCTTTCCATCTACCTTCTTCAGTGCTCACCACTTACGGGCTTCCTACCAAAGTTGCTGCAAGTCAATTTTTAAATCTCCCAGCTTATGGCATCTCCTGAGAGAGATACCCAGAAATTCAGTACTTCCTGCAGCCTGTGCTTCCCTTTAGCACAGCCCTTTTCACATTGTTTATTTTCCTATCTCACTAGACTGTGAGCCCAGGTGATGACCTGGCATAATACTCAAATCAGAACAGACAACCAATTCCTACTTTTCTAAATGAACACATGTTCATTGAGTGAATAAGTGAACCCTTCTGCTGCTACCTTTGTACAATGTATCTTTGACATGGGAGACAGTAAGTTCTTTCAGTGAGGCGTGAGAAGGTACCAAAGATAGTGAAGCATGTGTCTTTCCATTTCCATTACTTCTCTGTAAGGTAAGGGTGATGAGAAGAGTTCTAGAGCCGTTGTTGGAGATCTTGGCTTTAGCACATGCTGTGCTTCTCATCTCTTAGCTGTGAGGTCTTAAGCAAGTCATGAAACCTTAAGACCAAATGGTTGCGAGCTCTTAAGGGACGTTGCTCACAGAATATCAGAGATGAAAAGGACTTCTGGATACCTTCCAGCTCACTGTACTCTAACTCAGCTGGCTAGTGGCAGAATAGCAGAACTAGGAATAGAAGAATAGAGTCCACATTTCCTAAAACCTAAAACCCTGCTTGAAGTATTAATACTGTTGATAAAAGGAATATGAGAATCAATGATATTATGGATATGAATATAAGTGCATTAAGTAAATAACACCTTGATGCATCGCTCCATGTTTTCTTGCTATTTAATCCTCCCATTCTGGTTATAATGGGGAGAGAGGATGTGAGGGAATTGTATACACACATTCTTGCCTTACTCACTAGTTAAGTTTTGGTGGAGGATAAAGCCTGTTTATAATTCTGGTGGGCAGCTAACCCTAGGCAGCTATTTCCAAGGCTGTATAACTGTCATTTTTCCCAAACTAAGCAGATTGGCCCTGTATCCCTAGAGTGTATCCTCACCCTGTAATGTGCTCCTACTTTGGCATAAATAACTCCATGCTAAAATAGAAGAGTTGATTGGAATTTAAATTACATTTACATAAAATAGACACACTTGCCTTGAGTACTAATTAATGAACAACCAAAAGCTCCTCTTTATCAATGAGTAAAACTGTCAATAGCCATCTATGTGCTAAGTGGCCTGGACCTGGGTGGAAAGACACCACTATGAGCTGGGCAACCTTAGAGGCATGAGTATTTGCATACAGGATGTCAACCAACATCCGCAAACGCCTTGGTATGGTTTGTGCTGCTCTAACAAAATACCGGAGCCTGGGTGATTATAAAGAATAGAAATTTTGCCGGGCGCGGTGGCTCACGCCTGTAATCCCAGCACTTTGGGAGGCCGAGGCGGGGGGATCAGGAGGTCAGGAGATCGAGACCATCTGGCGGATCACGAGGTCAGGAGATAGAGATCATCCTGGCTAACACAGTGAAATCCCGTCTCTACCAAAAATGAAAAAAAAAATTAGCTGGGTGTGGCAGCGGGCGCCTGTAGTCCCAGCTACTTGGGAGGCTGAGGCAGGAGAATGGCGTGAACCCGGGAGGCGGAGCTTGCAGTGAGCCGAGATTACGTCACTGCACTCCAGCCTGGGCGACTGAGCGAGACTAAAGAAAAGAAATTTATTTTCCCACAGTTCTGAGGGCTGGGAGGTCCAAGATCAAGGATCCAGGATCTGGTGAGGGCCTTCTTGTTGTGTCATCCCATGGTGGAAGATGAGAGGGTGAGAAAGTGTAAGAGAAAGAGAAAGAAAAGGGGGCCAAACCCACCCTTTTTTATAAAGAACCCACTCCTGCCATAATGAACCCACTTCCATGATAATGGCATTAATCCATTCATAAGAGGAAAGCCCCCATGGCCTAATCACCTTTTAAAAGTTCTACCTCTTAATACTATTACAATGGCAAGTGAATTTCAACATGAGGACAAACATTCAAACCATAGCATCAAGTATTAAAATATGCTATATAGTATATTGTAGGGCAGTGTGGTAATACATTTCAATATACTGTATAATTTGTAATGTAATTAGATCTAGATAATGTTAGCTATTTAGGCATGTAAGCCAGATGTACACAGGTTCTCCAGCTTTCATAGACTCCCTTTTTCATTCACAAATAAGAAGGTACTATTCTAGGTGCCAGTCTGAGTGCCGTGATCCTGAACACCGCGGAGGTTCACTCTTCAACTTGTTTTCCTCTCCATATCATTTCCCAGCAGCCTTAAAGAATGTTCACATGTAAGAGGATACACTGCACAAAGAATTTTTTAAAAAGAATGTTCACATGGTCCCCAAATCTACCTTTTTGGTCCCTGATCCCTTTGCCAGACATCCCTGCTCAAGAGCTTGGCAAATGACTTCTTATTGCCAGATACTTGACTTCTTCATAGTCCCAATACTTCCCCTGAATTTCTACCCAAGGTCCATGAGGGGGCATAGACCTTCTGCCTACAGCTGTGCATGACCTAAACATTTTAAAGAATTTTGAACCAAGCGTCCATGTTCTTTCCACTTTGGCCAGGCACAGTGGCTCACAACTGTAATCCCAGTACTTTGGGAGGTTGAGACAGGAAGATTGCTTGAGCCCGGGAGTTCAAGATCAGCCTGGACAACACAACAAGACTCTGTCTCATTTTTTAAAAATAAAATTTAAAATTTAAATAAAAAGAATTTTATCAATTATATCTGCACATCATTTAAAGAACCAAAATAATATCATAAAGCAGGTTATTAAAATTAGTAATCCTTACCCTCCCCATCTCCTCTCATCAATTTCTCCCTACCCATAGGCAGCTAGACTTTTACACACACACACACAAAATTGACTCTTGAACAATACAGGAGTTACGGGCACTGACCCCCTGACCCCCTCTGCACAGTAAAAATCTGAGTATCACTTTTGATTACCCAAGAACTTAACTCTTAATAACCTACTGATGACCAGAAAGAAGCTTTATGGATAACATAAACAGCCAATTAACACATATTTTGTATTGTGTATGTATATATACTGTATCCTTACCACAAAGTAAGCTAGAGAAAAGAACATATTATTAGGAAAATCATAAGGAAGAGAAAATATATTTACTATTTATGAAGTGGAAGTGGATTATCAGAAAAGTTTTCATCTTCATTGTCTTCACATTGAGTAGGCTGAGGAGGAGGAAGAAGAGAAGAGGTTGGTCTTGCTCTCTCAGGAGTGGCAGAGGTACAAGAAAATCTGTATAAGTGGACCCTCACAGTTCAAATCCATGTTGTTCAAAATTCAACTGTGTAATACATATACACATATATAATACATATATTTACACTGTAAATAAGTATGTTATATAATACATATATAATAAATATATAATATACATTGCTTATATAATAAAATGTTTATATTAATATATATTGATTTACATATAATATATTCATGTGTATTTGTTGTTAATTTATCATAATAGATTATGACTATTTTGCTCTCTTAAACCCCTGCCTTTACTCCCGCCTTTCATCCCTTACACTTTTACTATCTTGCTATCCACCTAAGATATTTAATTTTGGTTATATCAGTACTCAGTTGTTAGACTGTTGTGGATACATAAATGCTATTCACAACTGAGATACAGAACATATTATGATTGCTGCCATAGATTGAATGTTTGTGTCCTCCCAAAATTTGTATGTTAAATCCCAACCTTCAATACAATTATATAAGGAGGTGGGGACTTTTAGGAGGCGATTAGGTCATGAAGGCTGACCTAATCTTCACAAATGGGATTAGTACCCTTATAAGAAAGGCCCCAGAGAGTAACTGTGTGAGATTACAGTAAAAAGACAGCCATCGGTGAATCAGGGAGTGAGCCCTCACCCGACACCAAATCTGCTGGCACCTTGGTCTTGGACTTCCCAGCCTCCAGAACTGTGAGAAATAAACTTCTGTTGTTTATAAGCCACCCAGGCTAGGGTAGTTTGTTACCGCACCCTGAATTGACTAAGTGACTGAGAGGATTACTTTCGCTTTTAAACACAATTTTTATTTCCCCAGAGTCCACAACTGTTTACTTTGTGTAGTTTTCCACATAATTATCACTAATCCAGCTGACTTCAAGCCCTTCACCAATTGTCTAAATCCTCTCATCAGCTCTTCTATCAATTGTGTCTTAAAGAAATCTTTCCTAGAGTCTTCTGATGTGCTCCAATTAGGGCCTGTGACTCTCCATACCCGGTGCACAGCTGTCATCTTGAGATCTCCTTTCACCATTGCTGCTGCAATCAGAATGTTTGTGTCTCTCCAAAATCCATATGTTGCAATCCTAACCCCCAGTGCAGTGGTCTTACAAGGTAGGACCTTTCAGGTGGTGATTATTCGCGAGAGGCTCTGCTCTCATGAATGGGATTGTGCCTTAACAAAGAAGCCCAAGAAAGCTCATTTGTCCCTTAAACCAAGTGCAGACGCAGCAAAAAGACACTGTCTTTGAATCAAAAGTGTATTCTCACCAGACACGGAACCTTCTAGTACCTACATCTTGGACTTTCCAGCCTCTAGAACTGTATGAAATAAATTTCTGCTGTTTATTAACTACTTCTGCTGTTCATTATGATATTTTTGTCATAGCAGCCTGAATAGACTAAGACCATTGCTTTAGGAATTCTCTTTTTTTCTATCCTTTAATAGATTGTCACTTTCATGAGTCCAATATCTTCCTCTTTCTGGATTTAATCACCTGTTTAATTGTTACTTTCTAGGAGAAAGTATATAAAAGATAACCTTTTTGAGATTTGTGTCTGAAATGTCTTTTATTCTACCCTCACCCTAAATTTACAATTTGGCATGCGTGGTATAGAATTCCATGCTGGGAGTCATTTTCCTTCAGAAATTTTAAGGCATTTCTCCATTGTCTTCTAGCTTCCAGTATTCCTGTGGAGATGTTCAATGCCATCCCAATTTCACGTGCTTTGTGTATGAAATTTTACTCTCCACTCTGGAAGCATGTAGGATATTTACTTTGTTGCCAATATTCTAAAATTTCACAGTGTGCCTTGGTGTGGGCCACTTTAGTCTGGAAACCCATGCCCTTCCATTCTGTGAAATTTGTTTTAATTATTTTTGTGATAATATCTTCTCCAAAATTTCCTTGTTCTTTTTTTTCTACAGGGTGAAGACATTCTGCAGTGATATTTTTTTCCCTTTTTCTTTCTATTTAGCATCTCTTTGCCTTCTTATTTTATTTTCTGGAAATTTCCTCAATCTTATGTCTCGGCTCTTTCAGGTTTTTCATTTCTGCCATCATTTTTAACTTCCAAGAGCTTTTTTTGTTTGTTTTCTGAATGTTTTCTTACAGACAATATTGTATCCTTGTTCTACAGATACATTATCCTCTCTTACATTTCTGAAAATATCAAGTAGTTTAAGTGTTCTTGCACCTGTTTAATTTTTGTTTCCTCAAAGTGGTTTTAATTTTGGTATTTCTTATCTATAGATGTCATGCTATGGGCTTCCCTCTGGCACGCATAGTAACCTTGGTAGTCTGTTTATATGCCAAAGTTGGGTGAGACGGTGAAAGGGCCAACTGATGGCTCTGGGCAAGTGTGCAGGCTGTTAGCAGAGGGGTTTACTATAGAGAGAATTAGCTTGGCCAACCTTTCATTTTCACTGTGATACTTCCATTCTCAACTGTGCCTAGTGTCTCCTCACTTTAGTGACTTTCTGATTTACCTTCTTCAATCCTCTGCCAGGATGGGAGAGAGGGAGGATTCCAGCTTCCCTGTGTGGTAGCAGGGATTTGGGGCCCTAACTCCTTCCCAGACTTTCAACAAATCTTTCTGTCATTAGCCCCCACTTTTACAGCCACTTCTGTAGTGACACCAATTTTTGACCCTCTGGGGAGTTCATCAATTTAACTCCAATTACTTTTCAGTCTTTTCCACTCATTTCCCATACATTCTCAGACCTGTTAAATCAGTTGTCACTCATCCAGCTGGTGTCCAACCTCCAAAATTTAATTGTCATCACCTCCCCTTCTACTGTCTTTGTCCTTATGGATAAAGATTTTTAAAATCCCTTTCTATTATTTCAGAGGAATTTCAGGAGGAACTGAAAGTAAATACATGTGGTCAATCCGTTGCTTTACCTAGAAGCTGATCTGTAATGATCAGGAAAGATGTACTGAAGTCCTGTCGTAAAAGATATACAACTCCAGGAGGAAATTCTCAAAATTCTATACTAAAGGCTCACCTTCTGCAAGTAGCCAGCTGAATTCAATCCTACAGGGATACCCAGATGGACTTCTCCCCTACTTAAATCCTGGCTCTGAATTCACTTTCAAGCTCCAGAGAGAAGATTCCCCTCTCTTGGCCCTCCTCTTTCCCTGTCTCACGATGACCAATACTATAAATACGCATTATCTTCACAAAAAGTTCCCACCCTTATCCATGGGGTGTAATCTTGCCTTTGGGATCCAGGTAAGGCAGCCATGATACTTTGTATCCATTTTCCCCATAGGTCAGCTCTCCAATTTTATATCATGCTATGTGGACATCAAGATTCCAGTCCAGGTGATGCTAGGCCAGTTCTATCCTAGAACAAATTCAGTCTCTCTTTTCCAATATAACCAAGGAGAAGCTCAAACCAGCATTCTCCCTGTCATTTTCTGATCTCCCAGGATCCTGTGAGCAAATACTTTGACTACCCCACCAAAATACCATAATTTTCATAAATAGTTCAATCTAAATCTGCATTTTTAAAAATCTCAATTTTGCTAAAGACACCCACTTAGCATTACTAAATGTAATGATTACTCAGTATCTCAGTCTGCACCTGAATTTAGGTTCATTATAGATTCACAGTTTTCTTTAAGACAATGAGTGAATATTACACACAAAACACCATACCAAGACAGACCCCAGTTAAGGATGGTGCTAACTAAGAGAGCTTGCCTCCTAAGCATGAGCTGTGGCCGAACCATTGTGTAACTGTCTCCCCAACCCCCTAGAGCAGGGTTCTGCCAATTCTGGTTTAAATGAAACAGGCAATTTATGACTCTTTTCTGATCCTCTGCATGGTATAAGGGAACATTGTTCCTAAATGGTGCTAATCAGAGCCTAAGCTACTACTCAATAGTTCTGCTCTCTTGAATTTCAATAGTTCTTTGTACAGATGTGTTCTACCAGGTTAAACCATATGAAATTGCTGACATTTGATTTTTTTTTTGACCTACAAAAATAGCAATTTCATATGATTCGACATAATAGTGAGAAAAGCACTTAGAGTCAGGAGGCTTGGTTTTGAATCCCGGCTGTCCTGCTCTATGGCTATTAAGCTCTAGCAAGTCACTGGGTATCTCGCTGGGCTCAGGTTTTCAAATGGATCGAGCTATGCCTGCTGCATGGGATTATTGCGGAGATGAAAGGAGAGATGGCACCCTCAATACCAAGCCACTGTTAATTAATTGTGAGTTAATTGTCAAAACATTTGCTCATTTATTAATTTGTTTGATCTTTACAACAATCCTGTAAGATACACGGGGAAAACACAGTCTATTACTGAATTTTAAAAAGGAAGAAACTGTTGTAGACTCTAAATGGTTTACACAGGATTATCCCACTGACAGGTAACAGGGCTAGAATTAGAACCTGATCTCTTGATTCTTGGTCTAGTAAGTGATTTTTTTTTCTTTCTTTCTTTCTTTCTTCCTTTCACATTGTCCTTCTTTCTGGTCAGCAGAGCACTGCAAAAAGAAAACATGCAGGAGTTAACTAAATTCTAAGAATCCTTAATGCAGTAATACACATAGCACCAAAACTAAACATTCTTTTTGGTGTGGGGTTTTTGTTGTTGTTGTTTTGGTTTTTGGTTTTGGGTTTTTTTTTTTTTTGATGGAGCCTCACTCTGTGGCCCAGGCTGGAGTGCAGTGGTGCAGTCTCAGCTCACTGCAACCTTTGCCTCCTGGCTTCAAGCAATTCTCCTCCCTCAGCCTCCTGAGTAGCCGTGACTACGGGCACGCACCACCACCCCCTGACTAATTTTTGTATTTTTAGTAGAGACAAGGTTTCACCATATTGGCCAGGCCAGTCTCGAACTCCTGACCTCAAGTGATCTGCCTGCCTCAGCCTCCCAAAGTGCAGGAATTACAGGCGTGAGCCACTGCACCCGGCTCCAAACTGAACATTCTTGAATCTCTTCTTCCTTTTTTTCTGATGGTGCAAGGACCTATTATGCACCTGATGCTCTACCTACGTTTTTATTTATTCAGTCCAAACAATAATTTCTTAAGGGGGATGCTCTGTCCCCATTTTCCACATAAAAAGAATGGAATTCAGAGTGGCTTGGCAGGTTGCTCAAGATGCATGTCTTCACTCATTTGTACATCTCCTCACCATAACTGTTTTAAAAATCAATTTCCACCTCACAGAAGATAGACTAGAATTTGCCTCAGACAAATCAGATGGAACATAAAAAGCTTGACATGAATTTGGCATAACCTCTGAAGACCATGTGGATATGATTTAATAGACGGGAATTCAGGAGATATGGGTTCCCAGGTTCTGATACTGTGACTTTGGGCTGACCACTTAATTCCAAGCTTGTTTTTCTATTTGTAATACACAAAAATGTCTCTTTTTAGCTTTCATGTTGTAGAGTCTGTACTGTAGAAGGCCCCATTTCACAAGCACCTGTACTTAGCTGTCTACCCCAGACTTACTCTGGGGCAAGCTTGGGGTCCTCTGGAAGGGCATGTGAGCTTGGCTCCTACTGCCCATAGCTGCTAATAATATAACCAGCTGTGGGATCACACCAACTTCCCGCCACCAGCTTTCAGAGAGCACCCCTCTCCCAATTCTCTAGAACAGCAGACCTGAAACTGAGTTTCACTGGAGTCAAAAGGCATATAAATGCAGCTAGGGCTGGAATAGAAAGCTCCCTTGGCATCTGGGTCCTTTCCTGAATGCTGAGATCATGCAGCAATTTTCTGGGGTGAAAACTCCAGAATGCTCCATGTTGACAACCCATCTTGCTTTGTTTCTTCAACTTCTGCAGATTTCAGAGGTGTTGACTCTCTGCCTGGGCTGGTCTCCTATGTTTTCCTGACACCTAATTCTCCTTGATTGATTTCTAATAGCTTATTTGGCAGCTGCACCATTGCTACCTTGATCATATCCCTTCATAACCCCCTACTTCCCCTTTTCTTTCTTCCTCAGCCTCCTTCACCTGATCCTGCTCACAGCATGGCGTGCCATCATGGACATGGCCCTCTCACCTTTGTTTGTTAACTGGCCTCTTTCCTCTTTTTCTCTGCAAGTAAATGATTCTCCTTGGATGTTTGCCAGCCCTACAGGCATGGCTCCATGGGTAGTGACAGTGCCAGCTCTGAAACAAATGCCATGCCCTGCAGCCCTTGGGGCAAGGAGCCACAGTAAAATTGCAATCCCCAGTGTGGCTGTGGCAACAATTGAGGGGGAAATTGCCTCACTTCTGCCTAGTCCCTGGACAGTGCTCAGACGGTACTCTCCCGTGATATGTTTCCTAAAGTCACAATCTGAAGGAGAGGGCGTGGGTGGGTTGTATTAATATGGAGGTTCTGATCACACTCCAACGTGACTAATTAGACTCTCTTAGGCAAAATTACTCCAAGTCTGGATGGATTTAATTTTCTCCTAATTCTCTGTGCCGTTTACTGTGTTTTATGTGAGGTCAATGAACACTTGTATTTTTCCTTCGGGTTCTGTCAGTCCCCTGGTGGCTAAATGTACTTGCTCTCAGTTTTGTTCAGAAATTGAAACCAGAAAATTCATATATCCAGACTTATTTGGAGCCCCTCTAATGATAGTTGATGCTAATCATAATAAATCAAAAGCACTGTGAGATCCTGAAGTGCTCTATGAATCATCCAAGAAAGAGAAAAGCACATTCTGCCCCATTTTGGTGATAAAATTATGGTTCTTTGGTTCATCCATTTAAGGCACGCCTACTGTGTGCAATTCATGTGGTGCTACCTAGGGGACTAACAGAGACATGTCTGTCACAAATAATTCACTCGAGGAAATTGTGACTAGTAGGTTAAGATAAAATTGATGTAAACAATGATAACTTAAAGGAGAAAGTCATTTCCCGAGAGATGCAGACAGAGATCAGGAATATGGGATTTCAGGGGCCAGGTATGGTGGCTCACGCCTGTAATCCCAGCACTTTGGGAGGCCGAGGCAAGAGGACTGCTTGAGTCCAGGAGTTCAAGATCAGCCCGAGAAACATAATGAGACCCTTGTCTCTACCAAAGATAAAAATAAATTAGTCAGTGTAGTGACATATGCTTGTAGTCCCAGCTATTCAGTTACTCAAGAAGCTAAAGTGGGAAGATCACTTGAACCCAGGAGGCTAAAGCTGCAGTAAACCATTATTGTACAACTGCACTCCAGCCTGGGCAACAGAATGAGACCCTGTCTTAAAAGGAAAAGAAAAAGAACATGGAACTTCAGAGGAGGAAGATACAAAAACTGGACCTGGAGGAAGGAAGAGGTGAAAAGAGGTCTCACCTCTTTTCAGAAGAGAGAATTGGCCTGAGTCTTTAAGGGTGGGTGGATTTGAAATACACTGAAACAGAGTAGAAAACCTCCTCTGTAGAGAGAACATCAGGCATGGAGAAAGGTCAGGGTATTTATGAGGAAGAGGGTGAGAGCAGAGAGGGTAAATAAATGGGGATGAAAGTAGATATGCTGGGAACAATGAATGCCCTTGAATGATAGCTTATTCAATCAAGTTTTTGAAGGTTTTGAGTTGGAGAGAAATGAGTTACTCTTTAAGAAGATTAACGCAAAGAGAGACTAGAAGAAACAGAAAGGTCAAAAAGCTATGGCCATCATCCAGAGAAAATGAATTTTCATTCTCTGAAAATGGGATGATATGTCAATCCCCAGTTAATCAGAATACTGGAAATTAAAACCACCTATCTCCAGCTACTCTGGATAAAGGGAAATTTGCTATAATTGGCGAAGTGTGAGGTGGTAAAAGGTTATGTGTCCTGCAAGATGACATCCTTTAGTTAGCTTGAGACGTGAGTCGAAGTATCACAATGAATTATGTTTCAGGTAATAAACACCTTCACCTTTCACATGCTGATTCACTTTAAACAATTATTTGGTCACCAGCTATGAAAAGATGACATTTCATTAAGTAGCTGAGACTTAAAATGCTAAGGAAGGCAGATAAACCCAGGAAAGAACCCTGTGACAATTACAATTCAGAGATGTGTTTAGCTATTGCTGCTGTCATCAAGCACCGCATCCCATATGCAGTGCACAGATATGAAGAATGTAGCTGCAGCCATCACCAATTTAACTCTTGGATTTCTCTATCTGGCCCATGTGCTGGAATAGCCCATTCCTCATTGAGGAATGAGAGCATTTTTAATAAATGTAATAGATGGCTGAATAAAGATGTCATAGCAATAGTGTTGCTGTTATTTAAAAGAGTTTAGCTCTTTATATTTATTACATTTTGATTAGCATTTCTGATTATGATTTTTTTTCTTTCTGCATCCCCCATCCCATTCCTCTTCTGCTCATCATACGGCTGCCTGTGCCGGAACAATTTTCAAGATTAGGCCCTGAGGTGCCGATTCCCTTATTTTAGTAGATTCCTCAACTAACTAGTTAATCTCCTGCTCCCTCATTACTTTCTCCCTTAATGACCATAGGTAGTAACATTCTCCAGAGACTATCCTACCAGCATTTATATTTCTTTCAAATTAGAAGAGTAGGCATCTCTCCAGATCATAAAGAATACATTTATTTTAAGGTACAGTGGAGAGAACACACAGAAATTAAAGTTTGTTTAATGAGTCTTACTAGTTTGCAGAAATTCTGGCTGTGCAGAAGGCCTCGCCTCATGCTAATGCCAGCTCTGGTCTTTCTAGCCTGGTGCATGATTTCCATATTCTCTCCGGCCCTTCAATGTTAGATTACAAAAAAAACTTGGAAGTTCAGAATCAGAGAATGCTCAAAAGACCCATTTTATTTCTAGCTGTGAGTTTCTGTCTCTCAACTGCTTTAAGTCCATTTTCTCTTCCTCATTTTCTCTCTCTTTCTCTCTCTCTCCCCCACTCTCTTCTTCTCTGGTCAGAAGCTTTGACCTCAGGGGCTCTGGTGAAGCATCCACATTTCTAAGGATTATGAAATCCCTAGTCTGGATTCACTATGGACCCTGCTAAATGCATGTTCCCAAGCACACATGTTTGGCACTTCCACTCCAATAGGGTTATGTGGAGGCTCATCGGGGGCAATGTGACCCCTTATGTACCTGAGCTCAGCCACCTTCTTCTCAAAGCTGTGAACCAGGTATCAAGCCATGTCAAATAAAAAGGAAACTGTTAATAAATTATGCACTAACTAGCGATGTGCTAGTTAGTAGCAGAGTGAGAGTTCACCTCTCCCATCATGTTGCTGTCTTTCCTGGTCTTATCCATATGTTTATTGGTGGAGGTCTATGTCTCAGTCAGCTCAGGGTGCTGTAACAAAATACTATGAACTGGGTGACATAAGCAACAAAAGCTTATTTCTCACAGTTGTGGAGTTTGGAAATCTGAGATCCGGGTGTCAGCATAGTTGGGTTTTTGGTGATTTTGGTTTTGGTTTTCCTCGTTTACAGACAATTGTCTTCTTGCTGTGTCCTCACATGGCAGAAAGACAGTTGTGTGGCTCTCCGGCCTCATCTTATAAGGGCATTAATCTCATTCATGAGGGCTTCAGTCTCATGACCTAATCAGCTCTCAAAGGCCCCACCTCCAAATACCACCACTTTGGGATTAGGATTTTAACATATGATTTTGTAGGGGGACAAACATTCAGCTCACTGCTGTTTATAAACCTGTAGCCTATCAGGGTAGAATGAATGGCTCATTCAAGGCTTTGAGAAAATCCAGGGCTTATTAGAGATATCATTATACTGAGGTGATCTCAATCTATTTCAGGCCTAGCAAGTATTTATTACTGGAGAAGCTAGAGATTCAAAAGGTCTGGTGGAGAAAGCCAGTGGTTTGGTAGCAAGGTGGAGCATCTATTGGTTGTTTCAGGGTCTTTTGACTAAAAGCAAAAGAAACAGATTCTTCCTATCTTAAGTAGAAAAAAAAAAAGAGAGAGTGAACATATTAGAAAAATGGGCAGAATTCCCAAAATGGCAGAAATGTATAAAAGTGTCAAACAGATTCAAGAAGGGCAGAAGCCAGCACATCCCTGGGAATCCAAGTCACAGACTCTAATTGGTGATCTCCTTAGGGTGCAGCCATAGGATAAATTAGATCCAACATTTTGTTTCCATCCGTTAATGATTTCAAGTTCCAAGAGAGAGTCCAGTTGGAACATCATGACCAACAGCCCCACCAACAAAAGTAATTACAAAGTGCCTTGAAAATATCAAACCATGGGGCTGGGCCCGGTGGCTTATGCCTGTAATCCCAGCACTGTGGGAGGCCAAGGCAGGTGGATCACGAGGTCAGGAGATCGAGACCATCCTGGCTAACACAGTGAAACCCCGTCTCTACTAAAAATACAAAAAAGTAGCACAGCGTGGTGTCGGGCGCCTGTAGTCCCAGCTACTCAGGAGGCTGAGGCAGGAGAACGGTGTGAACCCGGGAGGCAGAGCTTGCTGTGAGCCAAGACTACACCACTGCACTCCAGCCTGGGCAGCAGAGGGAGACTCCGTCTCAAAAGAAAAAAAAAAAAAAAAGAAAATATCAAACCAATTATCTCCTTTCTTTTTCCAGCTGACTAAAATGCAATTGTTTTCTATTCTGTACTCCCCTTCACCACCCTACTCTGGAAGATTCCTTCTTTTCCACTATCTCTTGGAAGAGCAACACGTTCCTATCTTTATGTTAACACACAAAATTTTCACTCCCACTTACTCCTCCTCTACCCCCTAATCTTGATGACATCTAATTTTCTTTTTCTTTTTCTTTTTTCCTTTTTTTTTTTTTTTTTTCCCTGAAACAGGGTCTCACTCTGCTGCCCAGGCTAGAGTGCAGTGGCACGATTACAACTCACTGCAAGCAACTTCTGTCTCCCGACCTCAAGTGCTCTCCCACCTCAAGTCTCCCAAGTAGCTGGGACCACAGGCATGCACCACCATGCCTGACTTTTTTTTTTTTTTTTTTTTGTAGTTTTTGTAGAGATGAGGTTTTTCCATGTTGCCAGTCTGGTCTCAAACTTCCGGACTAAAGTGATCTGCCCACCTCGGCCTCCCAAAGTGCTAGGATTACAGGAGCACCTAATTTTCAACCAAGTACTGACCACAACAACTAAAAAAGAAAATGTATGAACACATCTTTGTGTATATTTCTAAATTGGTGTCACAGTGACTGCATCTGAACAAATAGGAAAGGGAAGAATTGAGGATTAGCAAGTGCTTACTGAGCGCCTGGTATGTGCAATGCACAAGAGCTCATTCACCTCAGAGTATTAAGACAGCTCTCCTCTCCTCCTCCTGCTCCCTCCTTCCCCATTCTCACCTTCCATTCCACAGAAGAACTTCATGTGTTAGTCCCCGCATCTGCAAACTGGACTGACCTAGTCTTTGGAGCACACCGATTTCTTTGCAGTCAAATAAATGTGGCCTGAGTCTGCTTATCTCACACAGATAAAAATAATTAACCTTCATGCTGCTGACCACTCCAAACTCCAAAAAGTGTCCTATTTTCATTAAATGCACTTCTGCGTGACACACAGCCCCCCTTTTAAATTCCTATTTTCCCATGGCCACTTTGATCCAATGGGAGCATTTTCTTTCATTTCCTTCCTTCCTTTGTTCTCTGTCTCCCTTACAGCCTTCCTCCTCCTTTCTTTCCATCTTTATCCTCTTGGCTTCTTTGCTTTTCTCTCCTCCCCTATTGAGATAGAAACTGAACTGCAGAAACCAGTGTCCTGAAGCTGATGAGAAGCCTTCAGCAATCGTCCCTCTACCAAGGACGGAGGCTTTCCTCCTTTTCTTGACCACACCCTCTGTGGGCTCCCGTGGGCCTAGAGTCGGAAGATTTTCATACTTCTGGATAGTTGGTGTCTTCACTGAACCAATTTTTCATGTATCACCAGGGAAATAAAACCTACAGTGAAAATGAGAGTATTGGTTTTCCATTTTACTTTACTGGTAATGAAGTTGCAGAACTTCTTCTCACAAAAAGAGCCCATGCCTGCTGGAACCGCAAACAATGGGGAGAAGGGAAGCCACACAACTCCTCCCTCTAACAGCGCAAGTCACAGGCCAGTTTGAACCTGAACGTGCCATTTAATATATTCTGAAATTCAGAATAATTTGTATCAGGTGAGGTGAAGGCAGTAGGGGAGAATAAAAATCTGCTGAATGTGATCTGCAGCAGAAACCCAGAAGGCTAAACTGATCTCCAACACCGAGACATTCTGAAGTCGTAGGAGGAGAACTGTTTAAATATTTTCGCAAGAATGTATTAAGACGGTGAGTCAATATGGAGCTGAAGTGAAGTTGGCTCGGGCAGATGAAAAAGGGTTGTTTTAAAATCAGTTCACATCACTAACTCGTTATGTGATCTTGATTGTGTCACTTAACCCCTCTGGACCTGATTTTTCCTGTTTCTAAAATGAAAGAGATTAAAATGTTGAAATTGAGGACTTCTAACAACATTTCTAGTTCTCCACTTACATAAGTCTAATCAAGACTAAAAGACAGTGGCTAAACAGTAAAGCTATTCAGGGAGCTTTTCCTGTAACCCTGGGGAGGAGCGCTGGGTCTGACGGTGATAACCAGTGTGAGGCCTCTGCAGTCTATCATCTTTTCTGTCTCAGAATTATCTGGCTTCCCTATGATTCAAAGAGAGTTAATGGGCCCAACTTCTTACGTGACCTGTTGATTCCAGCTCTGCCTTTTTGACTTCTGCATCCAAACAAGCCCCTGAGGCAAGGACTGGCTAGATCATTGTAGGTGTCAAAGAGAATAGGTAGAATAATACAGATGGATGGTCCCAGGCAGAAACTACCAGGAACTCCCAGGAGGGACACTATAGGCCTTGAAAAAAGAATGCTTTGATAAAGAATTTGAAAACATATAGTCAGGCCTCCAGACAAGAATTTGGCCTCAGGAACGAGAGGAAAGTTATAGGCAATCTTCTTCCACTTAGTGGGAACAGTTTCTAAGAGTGAGTGGAGATTCTGTGCTGATCATTTACCTATCCTCTCTCAAGCTCATTCCCTCATTTTCTCTGGCAAATATGCAATTGACTTCTCACTAGGTTCTGCTCCTGGAAGGCACTAGCAGGAAACTGGAGGACAAGAGGAAGGGAGAGGGCAGGGAATGTCTGCCTCCCTCTGCCTCAGGCATGGCATGCAGCCTCATCAGTGGGCTGGGTCTTCTTTGTGATCCAGCAGGTCTGTCTCTTGGACTCTAACAGAAAAACCTCCCTCCTTTGCCTCTAATGCTAGGGATGGTAGCAGGTTGTTGATGTTGCTAATCTCTGACTTGTCTCACTATCCTCAAGTTGACTTTTCAGCTCTTCCAGCACTTTAAGATGAGCTCCCCATATTCTATTTTTTCTGTCAAACTCCGTGGCCTGGACTTTCTTTTCCTGACCTCACCCTGGCTGATACAGATGCTTGACTCTGACCGTGTGCTGACACTGGCATACCATCTGCATGCAGGAATACTTTGAGTACAACCTTTTTTTTTTTTTTTTATGGAGTCTTGCTCTGTTGCCCAGTCTAGAGTGCAGTGGTGTGATATCAGCTCA
Source organism: Papio anubis (assembly GCF_008728515.1). Taxonomy (NCBI): domain Eukaryota; kingdom Metazoa; phylum Chordata; class Mammalia; order Primates; family Cercopithecidae; genus Papio; species Papio anubis. The sequence continues at coordinate 12,802,377 of NC_044984.1, read as the reverse complement.
CTGTAATCTCTGCCTCCCAGGTTCAGGTGATCACCATCTTGGACAGGCTGGTCTCGAACTCCTGACCTTGTGATCCACCCACCTCGGCCACCCAAAGTGCTGCAATTACAGGCATGAGTGGGTACAACTCTTATAGCTCTGGCATACTTCCCAGGGATGTCACCTTAAAAGGCCCTCCCAAAGCTGGTGAATGCAAGATTGTCAGCTCGGTGGCTCAACAGTAATGAAGTCAATACTGACAGTAACAATGACAGGCGGGCCAACATTGGTGCCTCCATCCATAAGCAGCATGCCAAGCCCATCACCTGGTAGACCAAAGAAATTGCATCGACAGCTGTTGCAGGAGACTTTTATAGGCTGTCTTTATTTGCTTGTGACCCAGACAAATCCACCTGGAAAAGGGAAGGGATTTGAGAGCCTCCGAAGGTCCAGAGACAAATATTATAATTACCACTAAAATTATTCCCTCAGCCTTTGATTGTTCTCACAGTGCTCTTTCCAGGGGAAGAAAGATGTGAACAGTAATTTAAAGAGCACTTTCAAACGTTTATATCATTGGATACTCACTTTACATTCCAAATGAAGGTTTTGGTATTCAGAAAAGCTACACATTAATAAGTAACATAGATTAAACCAAAATCCAAGTTTTCAGTCTCCAGTTTCTGTGCTTTGTGGGTGCGTATGGCAAGTGACAGTGAGGGATCCCCTTTGGTGTCTGAGAACACACACAGGGCAGGCAGGGCTGCTGAGGCAGGCTCAACCTGTGGATATGTTTACAGCAATGCCTGCCATGCTGAACATGTAGCTGGCTGCTTACACCTCTGTATGAATTATGAGACAGAACAGGGACCAGACCAAGTATCAGCCTGTTGTGGTCTTCCTGCTCCTTAACTCAGCTAGGTCCGAGTTCTTGTCCCATGACCAGGAAGAATTAGGCACACAGGCACTGGAGAGTGAGTAGGGCAGAGTAGAATTTATTAAGCAAAAGGAAATCTCTCAGCAAAGAGAGGGGTCCTGAAAACAGGTTGCCATTTTATAGTTGAATACAAGGGCTTTTCAGAAAAGCTGATGCAGCTAGGTTCCTTATTTGCACAAGGTGTGAATTCCTGGCAGTTCTACCCCCATCCTTCCAGTGCGTATGCAGGCCCTTAGCCTGAGTTGCTACATATTGATTTATTTCCCTTACCGTGCATGTGTCAAGAGATGGAATTTAGGAAAGTCCTCTGTGCATGTTCCTTTATCTGCACAAAACGTCTGGTGTAAGCCCTTGTGGTATGTGTAGATGAGACAATGACCTGGGTGGATCGGAGGTTTTCTGGGGACCCTTTCCTTACTCTCTGCCTAAAGCAAGCTGGCTAACCTCTCTCAAGTGCACACTAACTCCAGTGCCTATCACAGCTAGAGATCTAGTAAGTGCCCAGTAAACATTTGTCAGCTAAACAGATGAATGAGGGCAGAGAAAGCCACTACCTGGGCCAAAACAAATATTGATGGACTTGGAAATCAAAATCTGATAATACAGTCAATCATATTAGCAGGTTCTGTCACAATAAGTGACTTCCTATATGTCTTAAGTTGTCTTAAAAACCCACCTAATATGTCCTCCCAAAACTGGAATCCAACCATAAGAGACCCATTCCTTTTGTTTTTGAGAGTCTCTGTGACTAAACAAGTCTCCCTGAAACTGGGCATAATGATAAGCTTGCTTTAAAAAGCAAAAGCAAGGGAACAGGTCTCAGAGTAGCTGCACTTGGGTATTTGGCCTACAGATACACTTGAACACATATAAAATCATGTATGTAATGGTTTGTGCAACAATATTTTTAATAGCAAACAGTTGGAAGCACTTCAAGTGTCCACCTACAGGGGATTGGTTAAAGAAACCGGAAGACTTTCTATGCATTTTTACAAAAGAATGAAGGAACTCTTTATTTGTTAATGTAGAATCATCTCTGGGATTTATCATAAAGGAATAAAAGCAAGATGGAGACTCCATGTATAATATCTTAACTTTTTTGTAAGAAAAGGGATGGAATAAAAATACCTATTCTTATCTGCTTTGTTTACATAAAGTAGCCCTGGAAGAATATGCAAGAAATGGATAGACATGCATGCAGGAGTGGAGGGAATGGAATGGAACAGGAGTGGAGGGAACAGGAGGAGGAGTGGAGGAAATGGTCTGAATGGGAACGTGGTGACAGCAAGGCTTCTTAATGTATGTCTGATGAAATTATTTTGAGTTTTGAACATTAGGATGTATTAACTAATCAAAAAATTAAATTAAATTTCATTTTATTTAAAAGAGAGAATCCCCCCCCCCCCAAAAAAGTGAGAAGACGCCAAGGACAAACTACAGCACTCCAGGACTCCTCCTTTCCTCAGTCTTCCAGAAATATATAACCATTGAACCCCACAGGTTCTGCTCTTACCCCACGATAGCACTTGCTAAATCTGTCTGACACTAGAACTACTGTGCCTACCTCCATTATTATTGGGTCTCCTCCAGTCACTAGACTGTTAATCCCTAGAGAGCAGAGTCCATGACTGACTCCTCTCTTTCATCCCTGTGGTTCCAGGCATATAAAAGTAATTTAAAAATAAATAAATCTCTGTTAAATGGAATTGAATTTTTCTTACTGCCAAGTCTAATTCTGCCTTCAAAATCTTGAGCATGAGCCAGAGATTTCTCCTTCCTTCTCCTCAAAAAGCATTTTTAGAATCCATTTAGGAAGGGTACACTTGTTGGTTTTTGAAATGGCCTTCACAGTCCACATAAGTGGACAGGGACTGTCTTTCTACTCACTGTCAAGCAGTGGAGGTAGGCAGCATGGGCAGCATGTTGGGCAAAGGGGAGAGAAAATGGGAGATCCATGTAAGGTACATGCCTGCCCATGAGTCCAGAAGCGGGAATACTGAATTAGCTGCACATGGGCCCCATAGGGGCAAGTGGAGAACACAAGACTCATAATCTAAAAGGATGATGTAATTCAGGTTTTGCCCAGACAGCTGTCCTATCTAAAAAAGCTCTCTCCCTTGAGTGGACATGATAATCCAATGTTTGTTTCTTCACTCACTCATTCATTGACTCTCTACTATGCTCCAGGTAGAATGTAAGGCATTGAGGTTCCAGCAGTAAGCACTGGAGGTCATGTATAAAGTCAGATAGGGAGTGGTAATCGCATGACCAGTGATCAACCCATTCATGTTCTCAACCAGTGCCTGAGTCTACAAAAAGCAAAACCCAGCCATCCCATCAGGGGATGAGCTACTAGGGGCTAGCTGGAGCATCAGGATCCCATATAAATGGTCTGATATTCGGGATGAGGCTCCAAATAGAAACTCAATCATATGAACCCACTGCTGCAGGGGTCAAAAGAGGGCAAGGACTTCACGGGGTATATGGCTGCTCTTAGCACATATCAGATACCTGATCCATGACAGCAAATCCTAGACATCACCATTGGGAAGAATAACGTGGCTGACACTCTGGGCAGCATTGGCTCCAGTACTCCACGGGACTAAGCTCCTGTTGGAGGCAGCCTGAGAAAGACAGGGTTGGCAAAGACAGCGCTAGAACATGATCACACATGTTCCTGTCTTATATATACTATCGAGCAAAGCTTTCTCCCCTCACACACATTTCCCTCATATTTCACACCACCCTTCTGTGCCCACCGTATCCCATTAAAACTGTCCTGGCTTCGTTTTCATAAGTATCGCAATGGGCAGGGAAAAGGAGGACCTAACATAGATTACCCCAGACTCGTAGATTCGCCTAGGTCACTTTTTTATTCCTTTTAAGTTTACTTTCTTAAGCTTACTGGTATGTTTTCAAATCTGGAAAGTTAACATTTAACTTTCAAAATTTGCACAGCACAGAAGGCTGGAGATTTTGCACTGACTTACTCACTAGTTAGCCAAGTGACTTCAGGATGTCATTTGCCCCCTCTGTGCCTGGCTCCTCCCACGTCTAATGGGAATGGACATGCCCAGTTAGCCTTATAAGGAAAAATATGTGATGTAAAAGTGCTCTGGAAAAGGACAAACACTATACAAATATGTGAGATCTTAAAAATTATTTTATTTCTAAATTATCTGAAAGTAGGCTATTTGAGATGAAATTAATTACAACATTCTCATTGTAGAATTCAGGTGGGTGACTGGAGCGATAGGTTAGAGAACATCAGGTGTTTTTAAAAGCTGCCTTCTTCATTATCTCTAACAGTAATAGATTTCTTTTGGACTAGAATATCTTCCCATGTTAAAGATTTTTGTTTTGATACCAGATGTAAGGATAAGACAAAAAAAGCAGTCAGTATGCAAGGTTGAATCAAGTCTGACTGCTTAGCTACTTCTGAATATTTTTAGCTCAATTCCACCACTTTCAAAGTATCTGCAGACAAGAGGTACGGATATATTATAGGCTCAGAGAATGGCTTCAGAAATAATCAAAACATCACATGCACTATCAAGAAAAATTTAGAGATTCTCTTACAGGAGCACAGACAGTGTTTTATGAGCAAATAAAAAACTACAAATGCAGAATTTATTGATGTTGTGTCAAAAAGAGCTCTGCCCTGAATAAATGCATGTTGCAGGGTAATACCACATGATTCAGGGACAAACTTCTCTCCTCCAGCTGCTCCTCTGCCACAATCTTGGACCTCTTTTATCATTGGTCTAGCATTTATTTAGCAATTTTTATTGAAAGACTTCTAGGCTCTCCTTCTAGTGTTGAGAATTCAGCCATGAACAAGACAAAGTCTCTACCCTCACAAAGCTTGTGTTCTTGTACGAGAGACAGAAGAAACAAGCAAATAAATATTTACTGTAATACAGAGAGAAAAGCCATGTTAGAATACAACAGCATGAAATTATTTTGGGTTTTGAACATTAGAATGTATTAACTAATCAAAAAATTAAATTAAATTTCATTTTATTTAAAAGAGAGAATCCCCCCCCCCAAAAAAAGTGAGAAGACGCCAAGTGAGGTATGCTATGCTGGAGACAGTTGTTGGAGAAAATCACTCTGAAGGGGTGATATTTGAACAAAAAAAGTAACAGAGTGAGCCATGGGAGGGGTTCTAACTGACAAATATAAACATTTCGTCTCAAAACAAGAAGGAGACAATAAACACATCATTAAAAAATGCTGATCACAGCCATCACTACTAGAGAAGGCAGAAAATGTCTTCAAAGTGTGCAGGGTGGGCTTGTCTGGCACCTTCACCATCACATGTGAGGGGCTTTCCCTGAGTAGCTACTGCTCCTTCTGCTTGGGGCCTAGAATAACATCACACAGAGCCCACCAGATCCCTTCCTGCAGACAGGAGGCCAGGCCAGAAGCACCTGCAGCTGGAAGCAGAGTAGGAAGCCAAACCCAGACTGGGTTGCCTAATCCTCAACCAACTTACAGATGAGATAGCTGTAAAATAAATGACTCTTGTTTTAAGCCACTGGTTTAGGGGTAGTTTGTTACTCAGCAATAGCCTGCCGTTACAGTATGCCAGGTGATGGTAAGTCCCAAGAGGAAAATACAAAATGGGAAGGCAGAGTGAGAACTAGTCTGTGGGGGCACAATTTAGTTAGGATGACCAGAGAAGGCCTTGCTAAGCTTCAAGTAAGATCTGAAGGAAATGAAAGAGTGAAACACTCAGATTCCTGGAAGAGGGACATTCTGATAAGAGGGAAATGCAGATGAGAGGCATTGAGGCATTGAGGAAAGCATCCTGCATGTTTGCAGACAGCAAAGAGGCCAAGAGGCTGGAGTGAGGCCAGCAAGGGGGCAGTGGTAGGAGGTAAGGTCAGGGAGACAAAGAGACAACTTACATAGGGCCTTTTAGGTCCCACAGGTAGATTTTAAGCAGAGGAGTGGCACAGTCTGACTTAATTTGGAAAGGATCACTCTATCTCCTTTGCTGTGAATAGGATGTAGTGTAGAAATAGGAGAATTGGGTGGGAGCCTATTACAATAACCCAAGCTATAAAGGATGGTGGCTTGAATGAGGATGGCAGCAACAGAGGCAGAGGGAAATGTCGGAGTTCGGATATGGTTTGAACGTAGAGCTAATAAGATTTGCAGTTGTACCCAAGGTTGAACAAAAGAGAAAGAGAAACTTCAGGGATGACTCCCAGGTTTTAGTCCTCAGCAACCAGGAAGTTGGAGTTAGCATTTACTAGACAGTATTAAAAAGAATTGGCATTTAAAAGCAGCAAGTATGGGGGCTCTCAGCATCTTAGTGTTGATCATGTTAAATTTGAACTACCCATCAGTCATCCAATGGGAATGTCACGAGGCAGTTCGAGGTAGGTCTGGAATGCAGATAGCAATTGGAGAATCATCAGCATATAGATTAAGTTTTTTCTCATGCCAATAAAGAGCTGAGAAAACCTTTGCAAGGGAGGAGACACCAAAATGGAAAACTGAAATTTTAAAGAGCAGAATGGCTAATATTTCTGTGGGATCTTCTCCAGGCCATGTGGCAAATAGTTAAAACAGTGCTCGGTTTAGCTCTTTCTTTCCCTGCTGTTCTACCACACATGGAGTCTTCACCATCTCAACTCAGGCAAAGCCCAAAACTCAGAGCAGTTTATGTGCTGGTGAGACACACAAAGTGTCTGATTCCCACTGTCTTATTACTTATGGTTCATGTATTGGGGGTGTGGTGTTCTATGGAGAGGAAGAAAAACATTGCCCCAGCCATGTTTGGGGGCAGGGAAAGAGAGGGGCCTCCTCTGTCTCTTTGGACCACCCTGAACTGATGCTATCTCCTCAGTCTCTTGAGTGTGGCACATTTTAGCTTTATCTGTTAAAAATTTATAAGCAATAGAGGGCAAGAAACTGATACGCTAAACAATATTGCCCTACTTTAAAGATTGCCACTCTTGTGCTGAGCTGAGACCCAGACCTTAGAAGAGAAATCGATTGAGAAAATGTAAGTGGCCAACCTATGGCATCAAATGACAACTTCAAAATGAACGCCATCACTGTTGCAAAATCACTACAAATACAATTGTTCAAGACCTCAAAGCGACTTTCAAAACTTGATTCCATTTTTGCTGCTGCTGTCACCAATCTATAGCCAAGAAACTTCAGCCTCATAAACTTGAAAATGTTTGATTTCATTTTAAAAACCTTTGTGAACTAGTAAACTAACAAGGGCTGCTAGGAGCAAAAACTGACATTTAGATGATCAGAAACGGGCTAAGAGCTTGGGTTTAGAACTAGGACAGTGGACATAAACTCTACTAAGGGAATATAGGGCCACAGCGGAGATGGGGAAGAGAAAGGTCTTGTCGCATTGAAGAGCCTGAGAGGAAGATGCTCAGGCCAGACTTAGAAATCCAGTCGAGAGTCCCCATCACAAACCTTTCACTCTGCTATTAGCTGGACAGCTTGCCCCTTTCCCTTTTTACTTTGGGACAAATAGAGAAGGTCTTTAAGTTTCATGGCTGCTCTCATTCATTGTGAAATTTTACTACTCCTAAATATGGCAGAATTCTTAAAGGCCTGGCATAGCAAATAGCGAAGACTACACTTAGCATTTGGGGTGCACGTGGGAGTCAAGGACTGCACTTTCCACAGAAGATACATTGCAATTGACATGTAGGATTGCAGGGGTAATGTGCATGGGCCACGGTGCAGAAGTAGCCACTTAGGGGCATCTAAGCTGTATTTTTCTTTGAATCTTTGCCTCTAGAAAATAATACCCCAATAAAGGGGATTGGCAAAGGCAGCCAAGCAGAACCCACACCTTCACTCCCCAGAGCATCTTGCAGAGATTATTTTGGTTGCTTCCCTGGCTAACAGAGGGAGGGAAATATGGAACGAGAGAGGCAAATAAATGTGATACTTGAGATGGCTTTTAAGGATGAAAAGAATTTCGAGAGGGAGAGAGGGCAGCCCAGGGGTCAGCGGAGAAAAACACAGGGACACAGGATTCAGTTCAATGAGGGAAGAAAGAGTTTTCTAGTAGAATTATTCAATTTTGTTTTCAAGGCTTCCTCAAAAAGCAGAGCAAGCAAACTCACTGAGAATGTATTTCTTTCTTCCTTCCTTTATTTTTTAGACACAAATATATTGAGTAAACTCAATCATGTGCCAGGCTCTGTGCTTTGATCAATATTCTGCTATGTCCACATGGCTGTTCCCCACACTGGACATATGAACCACTTGAATTTCTGTTCCTCCTTGTTGTTCTGCCCTGAGCACATATATTCAGTATGTCTACTGGAGGGGAAGGAGGAAGGGAAAAATAAAGTATAGACAGGATTTCTGTATTGGTCAGCTGGTTCGACTCCTTGACACACTATTAATTTGAAATCACATCAGCCAAAGAGATATGGAATCTGCTGTTTAAAATTAAGAAAAAAGAAAAAAAAAGAAAAAAACTTGAACCAATACTTTTTAAACCTTGGAAAACTGTACGTGGAATACTCTGCTCCCATTCTACAAACTTTGGCTATACAGTTTCTCCTTTGTCTGCCCAAAGAGCAGGGAAGGGTGTTGGCTTGGCTCACACTTGAGAAACTTGGGCAGAGAAAGACCTTCTTCTCCCCATGCATTTATCAGAATAGAACCAGGTGCAACCCCCAGGAAGCCAGTCAGGCTTTACTGTGCCTGGTTTCCTCTTCAAACTATGATCCAAGTCCCTCTGGGCAGAAAAGGGCGCCACTCGAAGCCACGGTGCTCCTCTCACCTCCTTTCCAAGCCATGGAGAATGAACCCCAGTGAGGTCAGAGATCCTCACACACACATGCATTAGAAGGGTCCATAAGACCTTCTGTTCCAAGCTGCATATTGCACAGGCCATGGGACTGAGACCAGAGCAAGGGTACCTACCTTTGTGCCTTGGCAAGGCCTTATTTCCACACAACATGGGCAAAAATAAATGAACCCCTTACTCTCCCTTAATCCCCTGTGTTTTGCCAGCATTTCCAGTTTTAACCTCTCTTCATGTCCTTTTTGGGAGTGTTCCCTCCCCACAGCTACCTCTATCTATACTGCAAGAAGTGTCAGCTGCAGAGCTGCCTGTTAGTTAGTAGACTCAGGCAATGATGAGGATGTTGAAGTGAGGTATGCCCTCTTGACCTCACCACCATTAGCAGTGCTGGCAAGCAGGAGAGGTAGAGAGAAGCCCAGGCTAATTGGCCAGAACTGCTGTGAGGCTGGCAAGCAGCAGCAGGGATGAGCGTGATCCCTGTTGCCCTGGCTTACTCCTTCTTATCCTATCTGTGTAGAACCCCTCACCCCAAACTAAAGAGGCTCCTCTAGGCCCATCACAGCTTCCCCAGAACATACCGGCCTAACTAGGCCACTCCTGGGCTCTTTCCACCTGCCCTTAGCAATCCTTTTTACTTGCAATCATCTCTGCTTTCTAACCTGGTTATTAGCCATCACGGTTGAGAGCAGGCTGTGGGCTAAAGTAGTTGATACTCACTTTTCCTGTACTCCTTATGTCTCTCTTCCTATCACAGAGGACTCATAAAAGGGAGTGAACATGTAGTGACAAACAGGATATTCACAAAGTCAAGACGGCAGATCCACCACCTTGCTTCTTTTCCATAGCTGATGATCTTGGGTGTGAGCATGAAAATGTTTTTCTGTGCAAGTAGTATTAAAAATTAACGATGAACAACCTCCATGATTAGGCAGCCTCTCTCTGCATTTTCAGGGTCATCCAAATGATATCCTCAAAACCAGAAAAATCTCAGAATGCATGATTTTATATAATCTGCTTTTCATAGGTAAGAGATATTGATAATAGATCTCTTCAAAGATTTTGACCATTCAGGCTGGAAAAAATCCTATTTTTATACCCCCACACCCAGTTTAGGCAACTGATCTGGAAAACAGAGTAGAAGGATCTCCGATTCTGCGTTGGGTGCTACCCACCATAAAGTAGGGAAGGGGTACATATCCAGCACGCAACAAGCTGTCCCAGGGCAGACCTTACGGAAAAGAGGCACAGAAGGAATTTCCTTCCCCTCTCCCAGGAAAGCAGGAGTTTTTCATCCTCTTTGGATACAAAGGTGGTGTCCATTCATTGTGATATTCCAAATACTAGGTCAGAGCATCTCATTCTCCAGCTCAAAAATTCAATAGCTCAACCCTAAATCCCAGTTCACTTCCAGACTCGGTCTTCACAATCTGGTTTTACCTACATTCCTATCTTTTAAACCTTTGTCTATAAAATGAATAAGTCAAGATGAACTATTCTTACTGCCCTTTAAGTTCCACATTCACTCACTTTTAGACTTTTTTCAAGCTGCCTGTCATGTCTTCCTCACCTCTCACCCATCTCTGAAGGTCCACATCTCACTGTCCAACGATAGCAAGAGGCAGAAATTGACCCAAAAGGAACTGATTGGAAAGGTAGAAGAATATCTCATGAAGACCAAAAGTGCCAAGTATACCCAGACCTTAGAAGAGACCAGAAAAAGAAACTGGAAGCCCTAGGGAGCAATGATTCATTTCTCTCACTCTCTCCTCCTCCCTTCCTTCCTCACTAATCAAATATGCTGCTGTCTCTACTTTCTCCCCTGAGGATGCTCTGTTGTTTTCATTCTCCACTTTCTCATGGCCACCTCAGGCTCCTACGTGTTTTCTCAGCTTCAAGCCCACTAACCAACTGACTAGCACCTAGAGTGTATCTCAATTCCCAGTGTATGGCAAAACAGGTCAACTTGCCCACTGCACTGCTTCTCAGCTGTTTAACTCCCCTCTAGCTAGTCATGGCCAAGGAGTGGGAGCCTCCAGTACAACTTGGCAATGCTTTTGTGCATTGCTGAGAGGGCAATATTCTCACAGAAGCAGGAGGTGATCTAGGCAGACTCCCCACATGCTTCCTACATCAAAAATCCAGCCTGAATTCCAGCTGTCTCTTGAAGCTTCCTCTGATTCTACCATCTAGACATAACCTTCTGTCTTTGAGTATCTTTCAATAGTAGGTGACAGCTTGATGTCCTTTTCTGCTGAGCACCTTCCCTCCAACTTCTCTCGTTCTAACAGATTCCCCCTCCACCCTCAGACCAAGAAGCAGCACTGATCCAGGCTAAGCCAAGCATTGTAGTTTGCACACATTGTCTTGAGACCAATACTAGAAAGTGACTGCTCCTAAAATGTAAGATAGTCTGAGCCGATGAGATGAGGTACGTTCCTCTAGGATCCTAGAGTTTCTTGGCTACTTCTGAAAGCCTCCAGTAAGATACTATAAGAAAGAGACAGGGATTGGTGCAAGCTGGCCTAAATGGAACAGAAAAGGAAAACAAGATGAAATGTGGTTGGAGCTCCAGGCAGCATCCAAAAAATTTAAGTCAATATCTGGGGTTCCCAGGTGCTGTCCTTATTTCTGTCTTTCTGAAGTTCTTAGTCTTCAAGTTATCTCAGAATCCTAATAAATCTCTTTTTGTTTATGGTAGCCATAGTTTGCTTGTAGCCAATGAGATGTGGCATGCACAGCCCTTTAAACCTTCGTTATGATGCTCATGACATTTTGTGTTGAATTACTCTTATTTGTCTACATATCTTCTTTCCCCTATGAATCTGTGAGATTCCTAAAGAAGCAATCATGTATCACCACTTTTTGAATGTCCCCAAAGCATGGAACATAAGCTCTTATAATATGTCCAATACCTGACTGACTGAATGAATTAATGAAATATTAGAAAATGTGCATGGTCTGCCAGGTGTGGTGGCTCGCACCTGTAGTCCTAGTTACTTGGAAGACTGAGGAAGGAAGATTTCTTGAGGCCAGGAGTTTGAGACAAGCCTGAAGTTTGAAACATAGCAAGATGCAGTCTCTATAAATTTTGTTTTAACTAGCTGGGCATGGTGGCACATGCCTGTAGTTCTAGCTGCTAAGGAGGGTGAAGCAGGAAGATCCCTTGAGCCCAGGATTTTGAGACTGCAGTGAGCTATGATCATGCCACTTCAGTCCAGCCTCAGCAATAAAGCAAGACCCCCATCTCTAAAAAAAAAAAAAAAAAAAAAGTCCAGTCCTATTCCCATGATCAGGCGCTTCATGAAATTGGGAAATGTGTATGAATAAAGGGGAATAATCACTGCCTGAATCAATGTTTTGGAAGGTGAATGGCATAGTCTTCTACATGGCACCTGAGTTTCCTGAGGCTGTTTCTTTCAACATGCCCGTGCCCAACGAGGACGCAGGGATACGGATGGATGCAGCCTTTGTTTAATAAGACTTCTATTTGACATGCTGCTTGGAGAAAGGGATAGGAGAAGACCCTTTACCACCCATCTTAGTAGTCTTATAATCACCCCTGAAGTATGGTATACAGAGAAAAAGCCTTGTCACACCCTGTAAAAGGCATGAGCATAGATTCTTATGGAATCCAAACTGTTGCATTCTTTGGTTTCAATATGGCCCAGAAAATGTCTGAAACAACCACTCCCCACCCAAAACCCACAGATACTGTGGTTTTGCAGAAGTACCTATGGTTGGGTCCATTTGCTCCTGGGAATTTGTAAGGTCTTGGAAAAACCACAGTGACAATTCCAAAGTGGAACTGGAATAGGAGTCCTGAAAATTTCAAGTAACTAACTTACACCTTCTCTTCAACTTCTGCTCCTCCTACTGAGTGAGCTCAAAAGCCCTTTGGAGAATTCAAATATATCCTTTCTCGTTGAGAAGTTATCCTCTCTAGACCCAGGAAAGGCTGCAGATTCCCTAAACCTAAACCCACCTGTCAGTCGCCCTCATTATCCCCAGAGTCCAGGGCTTCCAGGGCTGGCAAGGCTGAGCCCTGAATTTTAAAAACAGCTTCACCCCACCCTTTCCTTATGACAGCTGCCTGCCTTTAGCTTGCTCTGAGACAAGCACGAAGGCTGTCTCAGGGACACCAGTGGTGACAGCCCCTAGCTTACACTTGCTTAGTCACTCCAGAGCCCAGAGAACCTATGTCCTTCCCACATGCTTGGCATTTCACAAAGCTATCTCCCTTAGGACCACTCAGCTATAACATTTCCCCAGCATGTCTTCTCCTTGTCAACATGACACAGAGCAAGCAGCCCTTCAAAATGAGAGAAAGACATTGGAGCAGGCAGGCATGCACGCACACACACATGTGTGTGCACACACACAAGGAGGAGGAGGAGGGAAAAGAGAGGGAGAGGAGAAAGACCTCACTGAAGGGGCAGCACTGATTTTAGCTCAAATGTAAAAGTGCTGCTAAGTAGCAACAGCTTAGCAGTGGGCATCTTATTTTGATAAGAAGCTATGGGAGGGTTCAACTTTTTCATGCACTCTTCCCAAAAGCCCTTAACAGATTGTTTAGACAGGACTCCATTTTGGTGTGGCCAAAATGCAGCCACTTCTAGGGACTAAAGCCTCCACTGGCCTTAATGTTGCCTACCGAAGATGCCATCCTCTGCTGGCCCTTTTAATGCCAGCACCTGTGCCTCATCTGGCATGGATGGAGCTGGCAATGCCAAAGGGATCTTGGCTATGTGAATGCACCGAACTTGGGTCTCCATTGGACAGGTCCTGCTCTGTTGTGCTTCTCTGCCCTTGCAAATTGTTCTCTTTGCCTAGAAGGCACCCTTGCCCTTTCTCTATTTATTTACCAGAAAACTTCACCACTTAAAAGTTGGCTTAATTTGTTCCTCATCTAGGACTCCCTAGACACCACTAGCTGCATCCATTGCAATGTGCATAGGCCTCATATTGCAAACGTCACACTGTGTCGTATTTGTCTTTTGATGTCTCCATCCAGCTAAAAGTTTGTGCGGAACGTAAAGGCATAAAAGTGGCTTTTCATGTCTGTATCCCCAGCACCTAGCACAGCTCCTGTCATACAGAAATCTATAAGAAGCAGAAATGCCGTGAAAACTAGGGAAACGGTTGGAACTGAAAGACTCTTCCTTTTCTTGCCACTTTAATTTAACAGAAATAAATTTCAGTACATGCTTGAAAATAGTGCTTCACTAGCCTACTGGAGAACTACCCATCCTCCATGCAAAGTGGGCCATCCATGGCAGTAACCCTGACCTCCTCCCCCGGATTGTCATAGGCTAGGCATATGACCCGAGCTGATCTGTTAGAGCATTCCATTTCCAAGACCACAGTAACAGGTTCAAGGATAAGCATATGACACAAAGAAGTCCAATCAAAACCTTCTCTGAAATGTAGTATCATATGAATGCAGAGAAAAGGGTCTCTCTTCCTAGCTCGTAAATTACCATAATATAGATTTAGAGCTGCTAGTTGCTTTCTTTCTTCCTCACCAAAATGAAGCCAAAACACAGAGGGAAGCACACCTAAAGATGTAGAGAGACACAGAGGCAGAGCCGACATGTTGCTTTGATACCTAGATCCAGTGGTGCCTGAAAGCAGATCTATCTTGTCCTTCCTAGTTATTAGGGTTTAGAGCCAGCTCAATTCCCATCTGTCTCATCTTTTTTTCACCTCGTAAGTTACTAGGAGTCAAACTTTTAACATTTCAAACCAAAAGGGATTTGATATACATCCTTTTTACTCAATTATAAAGTGAGAGTTTCTCCTGTGCCCATGAAACTCTTGCTTAATTACTGCATTTTAAACACTAAAAATTGTTTGGGGAAAGCCCACTAGCCTTAAATGATCTCAACTATTGCTAGTATTTGGTGCTCTGATGCAATCTGACATAAATCTGACATGATCTATTTAAAAGAAGACAAAACGTTTTAACACAGATTTAGTAATTCTTCTCAGAGGAATTGAAACTGTTTATTATCATAATTGAAACATTTAAAGATCACTTTCAGAAGCAATACCCTGGCAAAAAAAAAAAAAAAAATCAGCTTTTGGAAGGAAACATAGAAGAATATCTTCCTGACCTTGGAATAGGGAAAGAGTTCTTAAATAGAATTCTGAAAGCTCTAACATTGAAGAGAAGAAAATCAATAAATTGGACCATGTTAAATTAAGAACTTTCGTTCAAAGATATTATAAGACAGTGAAAACATAAGCTACAGAGTAGGAGACTATATTTCCAATAGTTATCTATCAAAGGACTTGTATCCAGAATACATAAAGAACTTGTGCAAAGCAATAAGGAAAGTGCAGAAACCCAATAGAAAAGAAGTAGATAAAAGAGAATATCAAATGCCAATTTGATGTTAAAAGTTTCCCAGCATTACTAATTATCAGAAAAATTCAAACTAAAACCACAATGAGACACCACCACAAATCCAACAGAATGGCTAAAATGAACACAAGAGTAGTACCAGGTTAAGCCTGGTACTATCTTGTTGGTAGAAGTATAAATTGGCACCACTTTGGGAAATGGTTTCAAATATTTGTTGACACTGAAATTCTTCATATAGAGTGCTGGTAAGGTTCTGTATCTTCATAGGTGTTAGGTGCAAGGGTGTGTTTACTCTGTCAATTCATTGAGCTGTATTTATGAATATGTGTTTGACTTCAATGCTATCAGGACCAACAGCAGTGTTCAAGGTCTCGGATCTCCAGCAACAGCAGTGCAAGCCTGATTAGGAGCACCCTCATGACATGAAGTTGGGGAGCTGTGCCAGGGTCGAGCTCTGTTCTCTCTCCTGGTTCTCCTGTCCTTCATTACCCCTTACATTAGCCAGAGTCCATTTATGTTGCTTGCAACTCAGAACCCTAACTGTCACAACTCTACATAATTTTTACATAAATAATTAACTTAAGATTATAAGTTTATATTTGATTAAGAGTTTATACATCCGAGGTTACCAACTACTTCTTTTGCCATCTTTCTGATTGAGAAAAGTTATCTTTTACCCAGACACATACAGTTTATGCTTCTTCAAGTGTCTACTCAAAGGCAGCGGGCGTAGCGGTTCAGTATTTTGACTCTGATGCTAAACAGACTGAGGTTGGATTCCCAACTCCAGTGTTGGTGGCTGTGTGATCTTGGACAAGTTCCCCAACTTCTCTGTGTCTCAGTCTCCTCAGTTGTAAAATAGGAATAATACCTTCTTCATAAATGTATTATGAGAAAACTTATGTAAAGCATTTTAAATATTCGCTATTATTATAATTATTAACATGAAAGAGACTTAGGCTCTGTGATTTCTTGAGTAGCATACCCTGCCTATGCCTGAGACAGCTGGAAATGAAACAGAAGGAGTTTCTGGAAACAAATGAGAGTATTTCCCATTTGGGCTGGACCTGTGTCTCTTTTTTCCATAGGGTTTGGGGAACAGGTGGTATTTGGTTACATGAGTAAGTTCTTTAGTGGTGATTTGTGAGATTTTGTTGCACCTATCACCTGAGCAGTATACACTGAACCCAATTTTTAGTCTTTTATCCCTCATACCCCTCCCACCCTTTCCCCCTAAGTCTCCAAAGTCCATTATATCTTTCTTATGCCTTTGCATCCTCATAGCTTAGCTCCCACATATGAGAGAGAACATACGATGTTTGGTTTTCCATTCCTGAGTTACTTCACTTAGAATAATAGTCTCCAGTTTCATTCAGGTAGCTACAAATGCCATTAATTCATTCCTTTTTATGGCGGAGTAATAGTCCATCATATATATATACAACAATTTCTTTATCCACTTGTTGATTGATGGGCATTTGGGCTGGTTCCATATTTTTGCAGCTGCGAATTGTGCTGCTATAAACATACATGTGCTAGGATGTTTTTCATATAATGACTTCCTTTCCTCTGGGTAGAGATCCAGTAGTGAGATTGCTGGATCAAAAGGTAGTACTACTTTTAGTTCTTTAAGGAATCTCCACACTGTTTTCCACAGTGGTTGTACTAGCTTACATTCCCACCAGCAGTGAAGAAGTGTTTTTTTTTTCACCACATCCACATCAACATCTAAGCCAATGTCTAGAAGAGTTTTTCCAATGTTATCTTCTAGAATTTTTATAGTTTCAGGCCTTAGATTTAAGTCCTTGATTGATCTTGAGTTGAGGATCCAGTTTCATTCTCCTACCCATGTCTTGGAAGGAAGCAATAAAGACCCTGAATGGTCATGACCCTCCTCTGAACACCCACCACCACCCATCCTCCCATACCCCACCTCCTATTCACACTGCTGCAGCCAACCCCCGACCATGTTCACCATGTCTGATGAGAATGGCCTAACAAAATCTCTGTGCTCTATTTAGACCTCCAACTCCCAGGCCTCCTTGATGTGCCTCCCAAGGTCCTGTTTAATGGTAATTGGCAGTCAGTCTCTGGCAGCTGCAGCCACAGCTGTAAGGGTGGGATTCTGTCCCATTGGTTCAATGAATCCTCTCCTCCCTGCCCAATCTCCATCTGACATAGTGCCCATCTCAGGGGCTTCAGCTACTCCACCCCTCACCCTACTCCCAACCCCAAAAGCCTGGCCTTATGTGCCCCACCACCAGCACCCACTTCAGACACTACCTTTAATCTGGGCTTTGCCTTTTCCTTGACTCTGTGGTTTTCAGGTGTCTCCAATATTTCTACTTTCTCCAGCATACTCCTCATCTGCCTACAATGACCGTGGACATTTCTCCCTTCCTGATCTTCCTCTGAGCTTTTATCTTCCTCTAAAAGAATCTTGTACATTAAAATAACCTAAAAAGAAAAATTAAGAAAATGTTTTAAAAAGGGCCATAATATATTTAGACACACACATCCACACCGATGACACTAGATAAAGTCTATCTAGGGAAGAGAACTGCCTTTGGTTAGGAAAATACCCTGCAATGCCTACCAAGTGCAGAACATGGGCTCCAAGGGCTTAGTCTGAAAGGAGACCATCAAAGACATAGTTAGATTTCTTTTGCTCATAAAAGTATTAGGGCTTAGAGTCAGATGAGAGAGAAGAGGGGAGAGAGAGACCTGTATCGCATAGCTTAGGGTTGTCTCTTGCTGGGAACAGTGGTCAGCAGGAAATGCCCAAGAACATTGAAGAACAAGGTGTCTATTAATATAGTAAAGTTGTGATGCTGCAATGGAAACCCTCTCCGTGGCCCTAAGCCTTCACTTAGAGATAGCTGTACACCAGCCTTGTGATGATACCACTTGGTGGGAGGGAAGGAGTCACATCCAGCCAGAAGTAACAGTGAGGATAAGACCAGGCATGCACAGGTTGTCCAGGTGACCCACAAAGTGAACTGACTCAGCAGAAGCAGGAATTCGAAGCCTGAGCTGACCAGTGCAAGCCATCAGAGCGGATGGAGGAAATGACAGAGAAACAAAAGCACTGACTTAGACATCTAAAGAGGTGAATCTGAGTCCTGGCTTAGTCACTCATCTTGGATGAACCGATGAGCTTATCTGGTCCTCAAGGGCCTCACCTGTAAACTATGCACCTGCAGCACCAGACGAAATCTATGGTCCCTACCAGCTCCAACTTTTCAGAGCACTCATGCTGCCTTCCCACCTTTCCCTAACCATTTGAGCTCATCCTCCCTTGATTAACTTCCTCTCTCTGCTCTTTTACAAAGTTGGGGAGCAAAGTTAAGATTTCTCAATGCACATTCATAGGAATCTATGTGTCCACCACCCCTCCCCCTTTAAGCACAGAGATGGGGAGGTCCTTCTCTTCCTGGCCCGGAGAGCAACAGTACGGAGGCACAAGCCAAGCTTAAAGGTGAAGCACGTGCAAGTCGAATAACTTGCTAGTCGTCTCATAGGTTATTAACAAAACCAGCCCTAGACCCAGGCCTGCTCCTTGAGTTTCCATCCCCTCAACAGCATACTCTTAGTTCTCTTCCTTCTGTCATCGAGCATGTGTTTAATAATTGCTAGTACTTAGGAAGAAGGAATGAGGGAGATAAAATTTGGGGGAATTAAATAATGTAAGATGAAGCGCTTGGCCTCAGAATTTGCAGTAGAATTGGAAATGTACCACTTCCTAATCTCTCCAGTAATATCTTCCTTAGCATATTGGTGGAATTTTACCAGAAAGCTATTAATTCAATAAATTCTTCTTTTATTTATGTATTTTGTTATTATACTTTAAGTTCTAGGGTACATGTGCACAACGTGCAGGTTTGTTACATACATATACATGTGCCATGTTGGTGTGCTGCGCCCATTAACTCATCATTTACATCAGGTATATCTCCTAATGCTTATTAAGTACCAACCCTATTCCAGCACTATGCTATCCTATGAGGATAAAGAGGTGAACAAGATAAGTTCCCTATGGAGTTTATAGTCTAAAGAGAAAAGACTGACCTTAAAGTAGTAATCACGTCACTACAGACAATTAATTAGTTCATTACAATTGTGATGTGTTTTATGAGACTATATAGCAAGGGAACCTAACCTAGCCTAGGCTGTCTGGAAAGTCTTCCATGAAGAAGTGACTTTAAGCAGAGACCTGCAGTGCGCTGTGAGTTGGCTAGATGGAAGAATAAGAAAGGGAATGGAGGAAAATGGTCCATGGAGAGGAAGAGGCATGAGCACAGGGCATGGCCACTTTGAAGAACTGAAAGATGACTAGCTTGGCTGGGCTGTTGAAAGCCAGGAAAATGTTGGCGAGAGAGGCAGGGGCCAGATCACGCAAGGTTTGTTAAGGTTCTGGAATTTATCCTAAGAGCAGTAGGAAGTCATTTGAGATCTCTAACCAGCTCTCGATGAGATACAGGCATCCACCATGTTTGTTTATTTCATCATGGAATCTAGGCCAGCCTTAGTCTGAAGCACTGCCAGATGTGCTGTTCCTGACAAGTGCCCCTGGGCTTCTCGAAGATGTCTTTGCCTTTCCTCCTCACAGTCTGTCTTTCCACCACCGAACCCAGTTACCGTGTGACAGATTGGGGATGGCAGGAAGGAAAGCTGCGGGATCCCAAGGGAAGCCTGAGCAACAAGCCAGCAGCACCCTTTCTTGGCCTCTCCAGAGTCCCCTTTGGGGATTGTGGAAAAGTCCAAGACCCCCTGTGTCTCCATCTTTGCATCTGGCATCTGAGTCTGCCTCACCTCCCTAGGACGTTGGAGGAATAATTAAATTAAAGATATGAGGTGTGACATTTCCCAGGTGCTGGGGTAACAGCTGTGCATGTACATAAGAGAAAGTGCCTTGGAGAAGTACCCAAGGACAACAGCACTGGGGGAGCGGGGAGGAGCTGCCTGCTGGCCAGGACCACATGTACACTGGGCCAGCCTCGGCCACTCCCGCAGAGACGGGTAGGAAAGGCGACATAGCTTTCCAGAAAAGTTCATCTGGTTGCTGTTACAGTCAACAACCCATTCTGTAAACATCAATTATGTGCTGGAAACATGAAGATAAGTAAGACCTGAGGCATACAGTCAACTGTGGGTGACAGACATAAATACCAGGATTCATAAAATTTTTCTGGAAATGTGGGGAGATATACATACCTGACACATGCGTACATACATCATACATGAGTCAAATATACATATAGGATATGTGAGTCAGATATACATACATGATGCATGAGTCAATTCCAGCATTTTCAGAGAAAGTAGTGTGTGTGTGGAGAAATATATACATATATGCACATACATATATACACATATACATGTATATATGTAATATCAAGCAGTATTATGCAGAATAATCCCTGGAACCTGTAAATATGTTACCTGACATGGCCAAAGGGACTTTGCAGATGTGATTAAGGTTGAAGACCTTGAGATGGGAGATTATCCTGGATTATCCAGGTAGGTCCAGTCTAATCACAGAAGTCCTTACAAGCAGAAAACCTTTTCCAGGTTCAGTCAGCCAGAGAGAGAGCGGAGGACAAAAGAAGCAGCAGGAGAAGTCTGAAGCGTGAAATATACCTGCCCTGCTGTTGCCGGCTTTGAAGGTGGGGGATGAGTGCCCTGAGCCAAGGGAAGTGTGTGGCCTCTAGAAACTGGAAAGGGATGGGAAAGAGATGCTCTCCTGGAGCTTCCAGAAAGGAGTGCATCCCAGCTGACACCCTGATTTTAGTCTGGTGAGACCTGTGTCAGACTTTTGACCTACAGAACGATAGGGTAATAAATTTATGTTTTTTAAGCCAGTGTGTGGTCATTTGTAACAGCAGCAATAGAAGAGTAATACAATAGAGAGAGAAATATAGATTGTGTGTGTGTGAGTGTGAGAGTGTGTGAGTGTGAGAGTGTGTTTGAGTGTGAGTGTGTGGGTGTGGGTGTGTTTGAGTGTGTGTGAGTGTGTGAGAATGTATGTGAGTGTGTGAGAGTGCGTGAGAGTGTGCAAGTGTGTGAGTGTGTGCATGAGTGTGTGTGAGTGAGTGTGTGTGTCAGAGTGTGTGAGCGTGTGAGAGTGTGTGTGTGTTTTCATTGATTATCCTTCAATCAGGAATTCTCAGGTACAAATGACATCATCCACTCTAGCTAGTTTAAGCAGAAAAGAAATGTATTAAAGGGTGTTGGGTAGTTCAGAGACTTCCCAGGAGGGCCAGAGAGGCTGATTCTGAAAGTTCACAGCCAGAAGTGAGCCCAGTTGCATCCCAGACGTTTCTCTAGCACAGCATGCTGCAGTTACTGCCCGGCACCCGTGATGCTGACGCACGGCCATCCACAGAACCCGATGCCCTCACTGTCAGGCCAACCAGAACATTCATGCCGTGGCACAGTCCACACTCATACCACTCATGTCCAGATAACGTTTCATGAGGGCACTTCTCATCGGTGAAACTGTGGTCTCATATCTGCACCCCCTGGTTTTCTGGCAGGACTTTCACTGTATGGAAATGATAGAAATATAGAAAAGGTGCTCAAATGTGGTGAGGGAACAAAATGAGCAACGTCCACTACAGAGGCCTTTAGTCAGTCCGAGCACTCTTTAGGTTGCCACAGCTTCAGTCATGGTGACAGCCCGATGACTCACTGATGTTACCTTCCCGGACCCCGAGGCACCCAAATCGGCCAAACATCCAGTGCTTCCTACAAGGTGCCTTAGGATTGGGGTCATAAGGCCGGGCGCGGTGGCTCAAGCCTGTAATCCCAGCACTTTGGGAGGCCGAGACGGGCGGATCACAAGGTCAGGAGATCGAGACCATCCTGGCTAACACGGTGGAACCCCGTCTCTACAAAAAAAATACAAAAATCTAGCCGGGCGAGGTGGTGGGCGCCTGTAGTCCCAGCTACTCGGGAGGCTGAGGCAGGAGAATGGCGTAAACCCGGGAGGCGGAGCTTGCAGTGAGCTGAGATCCGGCCTCTGCACTCCAGCCTGGGCAACAGAGCGAGACTCCGTCTCCAAAAAAAAAAAAAGGATTGGGGTCATAAGATTTTGAGCTGACCCTTGTGGATAGGTAGAGAAAGGATATTCCAGGCACAATGCAGGTATTCAAGTACAGGAAGTTGCAAAAGAGCTTGGCATGTGGAGAGAACTGGGTGTGACTGGAGCCCAAGGAGTGATCGGGAAATCCTGGGGCACAAGGTGAGGGGTAGTTAGGGGCAGACCATAAAGGCTGTAATAAACTATGCCAAGAAGCTTAGAATTCATCTTACAGACAACAGGGATCCATGGAAATGTTTTAATTAAGGAACTGACATTAGGTCATTTTTAGAAAGATAATTCTGGCAGTGAGTGGTGTGACAGACACATTGAGAGAAATAAAATGGTTAGGATTTCTAGTTACTAGGAAATGAAGGTGATGGGAACAAAAGCAGTGGCAATGGGTATTGTGGAGAAGGGGTTGATTCAAGAACTATTTGGGAAGAAAAATTGATATGATGCTGTAACTGAATGGATATGGTTGATAGAGAAGACTCAAAATTATTAGAACATCTCAGACTTAGACAACTGGAGAGAAGCTCTTGATAGTCACTAAATTGGGAAATTTAGGTTGGCAAATATAAGAAAAGCCTTTGGGTAAGACACAAATTTGATTTGCCCCTGTGGATTTCAGATGCCTGTGGGACATACAGATGAGATGTCTACGAGGAAAGTGAATACAATCGTCCAGAGCTTGGAGAACAGCTGAGCTGGAGACATCGATTTTAGGGTCATCATGGGGATGACCGAGGCTTGGGTTTGGGTAAGGATTTCTCAGGGAGAGTCTGTGAAAGAGATGAAGGGTGATGACCCAGCACTGAACAGGTGCCATACATAATGGCAGTGGAAGACACCACAGGCATGGGAGGTCCTGTCCCTCACCACTGAAATGGACCTGAGGTTGACTTTTTTCTTTTAATTTTACATGGCACCAAATCAGCTGGGAGGCGAAGTTAAAGCATGCCTGGTGAGTATGCGACTGAAGTTACAGCTGAATTCTTACCCTGTGTGGGCCAGTATTTCCTTCCCCTGACACAGTCAACTGGAGCAGCCAACTACTAAACACCTGCCTTGCCTGTTGTCCCAGTCGTAAGGGACACTTCCTGCATAGGGGGCCATGGCATCTAACACATGGCTCCACTCCAGCTTGGCAATACTGTTGGACCAAAGGTTATTGTAGTCCATTCAGGCTGCTATAGCAAAATATCTCAGACTGCATAATTTATAAAGAAGGGAAATGTATTGCCCACAGTTCTGGAGGCTGGGATGTCCATGATCAAAGCTCTAGCAGATTCAGTATCTGGTGAGGGCCTGTTGCTTTTAGATGGTAACTTCTGTGTGTCCTCATCTGGCAGAGGAGGCAAACGGCCTTTCTTGGGCGTCTTTTATGAGGCACTAATCCCGCTGGTGAAGGTGGAGCCCTTATGACCTAATCACCTCCTAAAGGCCCCACCCCTTAATACTACCACATTGAGGATTC
This sequence comes from Papio anubis, assembly GCF_008728515.1. Taxonomy (NCBI): domain Eukaryota; kingdom Metazoa; phylum Chordata; class Mammalia; order Primates; family Cercopithecidae; genus Papio; species Papio anubis. The sequence continues at coordinate 12,778,729 of NC_044984.1, read as the reverse complement.
TGTTCCAACATAGAAATTTAGTGGAGGAGCCAGGCGCAGTGGCTCATGCCTGTAATCCGAACACATTGGGAAGCTGATGCAGGTGGATCACAGGTCAGGAGTTCAAGACCAGCCTGACCAACATGGTGAAGCAGTCTACAATAAAAATACAAAATGGCGGTAGCCGGTGAGGCGCCAAACCTGTAATCAATACTTTGGGAGGCCCGGGAGCGAGGCCGGATCCACCCGAGGTCAGGAGATCCGAGACCATCCTGGTGCTTTCGCGGTGAAACCCATCTCTGCTAAGAATACAAAAACAGCAGGCGAGGTGGGGCACCTGTAGTCCCAGCTACTTGGGAGGCTTCAAGGCAGGAGAATGCGTGAAAGGGGAACCAGGAGGCCAGAGCACGAGTGAACTGAGATCGCGCCACTGCACTCCAGCCTGGGCGACAGAGCGAGACTCCGTCTCAAAAAAAAAAAAAAAAAAAATACAAAAATTAGCCAGGCATGGTAGCGTGTGCTTGTATTCCTAGCTACTCGGGAGGCTGAGGCAGGAGAATTGCTTGAACCCAGGAGGCAGAGGTTGCAGTGAGCCAAGATTGCACCACTGAACTCCAGCTTGGGTGACAGAGCGAGACTCTGTCTCAAAAAAAAAATTAGTGGAGGACACCAACATGCAGACCACAGCAGTCACCAATATTTGGAGTGGCCAGCAACATATGGTCTATAAAGTCTGGCTTAAAACACAGTTGGCTTGTAGGAGAGTTGGAGTAGACAACACTGGGCAACTTGGCACTTGGTGTTTGGAGCCAGTAAGAACACAATGACCAGGTACAACATGAAGCTAATAGGACCCAGAAACTATGAGCCTGCAGAGGAATTGGTTAGGAAGAAAAATGGAGCAAATATCAGAAAGAAGCAGAGGTGCCATCAACAAGAGACCATGTAGTCATGGGAGAGAAGGAAGAGCCTGTGGTTTGACAGCTTTTTGGTTATAACCTTCATGCAACACTGCTGTATCCACCCCACACTCATTTTTTCTTGGACAACTCAAATACAAACTGGTAAAATACCCACAGAGGACACTCAGTTTGCTGAAGCAATGCATATGTGTGTTAAATGTGCGCCCACTATAATTGTCCACATTCCTAATTCTTGCAGCAGAATCTTTTCCATAGTTAATACAGAGATACGGCCGGGCACTGTGGCTCATGCCTATAGTCCCAGTACTCTGGGAGGCCAAGGCAGGCAGATCACTTGAAGTCAGGACTTTGAGACCAGCCTGGCCAACATGGTGAAATCCCGTCGCTACTAAAAATACAAAAATTAGCTGGGTGTGGTGGCGGGTGCCTGTAACCCAAGCTACTTGGGAGGCAGAGGCAAGAGAATGGCTTGAACCCGGGAGGCAGAAGTTGCCGTGAGTCAAAATCGAGCCACTGCACTCCAGCCTGGGCAACGGCACGAGACTCCGTCTCAAAAAAAAGAATTCAGAGATCAATGCAAAGGATGACCCTCTCCGTAAGAACCCAAACTCTAAATTAATGGAGCCTGAATGAAAGAGGTTTTACAATCCTATCAGAGGTATGGGGATAATGTCTGTAAATAGCAATTGGCAATTTCATTAATCGGGATCAAGGTCTGGCCTACACTTCTCATGTGGAGTACAATCAGTTTGTGAAATAGGATCTCCTCCACTTATAATAAGCCTCTATTGCTTTTTAGTCAGCAGCAGCATGCTTGAATTTCCCAGGAATGTTTGAAATGCAAAGTTTTACTTTTCCCGGGGGGGACTCAGTCTTGGTGACCTTTTTTTAGAATGACAGCTACCACCAAAGCATAGGGACCCTCTTGGGCTAGGCCAATGATCATCTTTCATAAGAGAGGATATATAAGCAGGTCTCTGAGAAGTCGACTTATAATAGTTAGTGCCAGTTTATGGAGATTAATCCAAAATCAAAGGCTAAAGCACTAAAAAAAATGCTTCCAAAATGCTAAGGATGGAGGAATAAAACTAACACCTCCCTAGGAAGCTATTAAATCAGACATTGGCAAAATGTGCCTGCTGCGTTCAGAGGGGGCAGGATGTAACCTATAGTGTATGTGAATCTGTAAGTATAATTGTATTTAATAACTATGTGTACAATTTAGCCAGTTATGTTCAGGGGCAGGCTTTAAGTTCACCTCATTAAACATAGACATCTAAATAAGTCAGCATGAGATCCCTGACACGTACTTGCCATGGATAGATCTTTAAAAAAAAAAAAAAAAAAAAAAAAAAAAAAACTCTGTTGGCATAAAAATAGATATACAGGTATACATTCTATTTAAAAGTATATTTCACACACATAATGGCCCACAGGTAGTCCTCAGTAGTTAAGACATATCATGCCAGAACTGAAGACTTAGAACCTGTATGCAGGTAGAAATAAGAATACCTTGTATTTGCAACTTATCTTTCACTTTTCAAAGAATTTTCATAATTTTAGAAATTTTAAAATCACACATATAGTAGACAAGTTCTGCAGATGTCATTATCCAATTTCACTGATGAAGTACAAAGATATAAAATTAAAGCACAGGCCGGGCACAATGGCTCACACCTATAATCCCAGAACTCTGGGAGGCTGAGGCAGGTGGATCACTTGAGGTCAAGAGTTGGAGACCAGCCTGGCCAACATGGCGAAACCCTGTCTCTACTAAAAGTACAAAAATTAGCCGGGCCTGGTGCTGAGCACCTGTAGTCCCAGCTACTCAGGAGTATAAGGCACGAGAATCACTTGAACCCGGGGGACAAAGAATGTCTTGGTTCATTACAGTGAGCCAAGATTGCGCCACTGCACTCCAGCCTGGGCTACAGAGCGGGACTCTGTCTCAAAAAAATAAAAAGTAAAATAAAACTGAAGCACAAAAATGCAGAGATGTATTTTTCTCAGTTCACAGTAGTCTTTACCTGGTTGCCAATCATCAAAAACTTCCTTCCCTGACTCACAGTCTGAAGCATTTCAGCATTCCATTCAAGTTCTCCTGGACCAGAGCACCCAGGGTGAAGAAGGCCTGTATCAAGCAGAACACCAGTAAAAAGATTTCCCCAAACAATGATTATCATGTTGGGGGACAAACCCCTGATTAGAAGCTGGAGTTGATATCTTCCAATTTTCAAATTGCAAGAACTTCCTGAAGAAGTAAGGAAGTCTCCGGGAGCTAGCTTGGAAATGCAAGGGTGTGCTGTGAAAGGCATATCATAAGTGAAGACCACGTGAGCTGTGTCTAAGTGGAATAAGCCTGAGACCTTCTTTTCCACATTTGGAGAGTAATTCTTTATTGGGCCCCACTGTGTACCCCCACAACACGGGGCTAGATATCACAGTGGGAGGGAGACACTCAAAGTACAACAAGCTGAGGTCCTTGCCCTCGGGGGATGTTCAAACTGAGGAAATGAGTCCATAAGTAACTGGAAAATAGTGGACTGCCAGAGACAGCAACTCCAGATCCCTCGGGCGTGGAGGACTGCCTGGGCCGTGTCTGCTGGGACTGGCTGAGAGGAAGCAGGGGCAGAGCCCAGAACGGAGCCAAGACGCACGGAGCAGTGGTACAAGGGGAGGCCAGGGCGTTTTCTCAGGCATTTGGGGTCCTCTACTATACTATGTGGGTGAAAACGAGAGCTGCACGATCAATGGTGGCCAGAGCCACAGACCTGGGCGCCCCCCAGCAGGAAAGTTCTTTGAGGAGAAGCAATGCTGTGCCCTAACTTTTGCCAACAGAGGTGGAAGAATGCTCTGAGTCCCCTGAGCTGAACTGACCCAACCAAGTGAAAAGACACCATACCTCTGCATTTTCCGTAGCGGATCCTCCATATTTCCTCCCACTGTAAAGCCCACAGTTGCCAGACTGCAGTGAACAAGGACCAGAGGGGTCAGAGGAAAGCCTGGGTGGAAAGTAGAGGATGTGGGCCTTGCTGGGACAGATCACTCTCCATTAAGCAACGCTGGGTGGAAGATGCAAAGAAAGACAACTCTACACAAAGTGTGGTCCAGGAACAGACAGCAGCAGCCTCACCTGGGAAACTGTTATCAGTTCACGTTCTGGTTGGGCATGGTAACCCAAGCCTGTAATTTCAGCACTTTCGGAGTTAGAAGCAGGAGAATCATTTGAGGCCAGGAGTTTCAGACCAGTCCCAGCAAAATAGCAAGACTGTGTCTGTACAATGAAACAAAAAATTAAATTAAATTAACTGGGTGCAGTGACACACACCTGTAGTCCCAGCTACTTGGGAGGCTGAGAAAGAAGGATCACTTGAGCCCAGAAGTTTGGGGCTGAAGTGGGTTGTCATCATGCCATTGCACTCTAGTCTGAGAGAGAGACCTTGTCTCCTGAAAAAACAACAACAACAACAACAAGAAAGTTCAGATTCCTCAAGCTGACAAAATCAGAAATTCTATGGCTGAGGCCCAGCAATCAAGTCTCTTCAGGTAATTCAGATCCACTCTAAAGCTTGAGAACTTTACCCTATAGCATACTACATTAAATGATGGTCAGTTCTTTGGGCTGGGCAGAAGCTAGCACAGGGAAGAATTGGTGCTCTGTGCCCCCAATTTGCCTGCAAACCAGCATGAGATGATGGTCACCTGGTACCCAGAGTGACCCCAAGGCACCTCAGAACCTAGTAGGCTATTCCTCCAGAAGATGCCAGATTTAGGATTTTGCAAAGTCTTGAAGAAAAATCCTTAAGAGACACCTTCTGGCATCAACTACAGAGGTTTTGAGGACCTCCAGAAAAAAGTACGCCTTGGATCCTCCTCTAAACCACTCTGCCAATCCAAACCCTGGATTGATCCAACCAGTAATTTTTGCAGCCTCTTTACATCAGATGATTCATCTTGCTCATGTAAATCCAAAATCAGGAAGCCTTGAGTGGAAGTACATACATTCTTCCTAACCTCAGTGGAGTGATCAACATCATTTTTATACATACCCATTCATTCAACAAACATGTTTTCGATGCTTAGAACGTGTCCAGCAATTAATGATTCCTTCTTCCCATTCCTAGTAGGTCCTATACATAATTCACCTTATCAACATAATTTGTTTGCTTATTCAACAGTTCTTTTGAGCATCTACTCTGCACTAGGTGCTATGCAACACACCAGGGAAATGGAAATATCCAGGACCAGAGCCTGGTTGTGCAGGCCATGCACAGAGAAGGGATCCCAGCCAAAGAAAGGAAAGAGATGAAATTCACTCACCAGTCCTTGCATCTGGCCCAAGGCACTGTTTGCCTATGATTTTTTTTTTTTTTTTTTTAATTCACAGAAGAGGAACATGGCAAGCAGATAGCACTTTCGTACAGATTATGAAAAGGTGCCCCTTCCTCTGAGTTGCCTTTATCCAGAGAAGGTCCTTTTTCTAATTCACACTTAGAGCAAAGGGAAATCTGCTGCACCCCACTAAGGTCTGTGACCTCATAAAGATGGCATTCAAGAAGGCGGGTCAGATACACAAATCACTACACTGAAATGTGACCGGCGCTATAAGAGGTGTGCATTGGAGTTTGTTGTTGGGGGCACGGAGAAGAGAGGAACTCATTATGCCACTGAGATTTTGTTTTTGTAATTTCATGGAGGAGGAGCATCTAAATTATTCTGAAGCTTTCCTGATTCCCTTAATCCCCCAAACATGCTTTTGACCTTCATTCTTGGCAGCAGGCCCTGCCAGCTCCTTTATGGCAGTAAACAGGGTCAGCAGATTCTAATTTTCTCCCCTCCAATGCCCCTCTGCATCCCCACCACTCTTCGCTCCTTCTCTGTTTCTGTTGTTGATGGACCCTGTCAGTTTCCATTCTCTCTCACGCATGTGGCATCATTCCTGGCTCTGCACCCTGAATCGATAAAGCCATTCATACTTCCTGTGTCCTGATACATTCCCCACGTTCCTACTGATTTTCTATGAAACTACTACTGCATCCTTCTCCTTTCCCTCACTGTCTAACTTCTTTACACTTTTTCCCCAATTTTCCCATTCTTTCATCAGGCCCTAACAAAAATAATAGGGAACACTTTTCTGTCTGGTATTATTCTAAGTACTTACATATTATATACTAACTCATTGAATCTTCACAACAATATGGCCTGGTAAACACTATCATTGGCATCCTCACATTTCAGTAGAGGAAACTGAGCACAAAGTGGTTAAGTTATTAGTCCAGGATCACACAGCTGGCAGGTGATAGATTGGGGTTCTGTTGCGAGCACTCTGGCTCTGGAGTCTGCATCCTTCATCATTAGAACAGCTGCAGAAAACATACTTGGGAAACCTGCCCGACCCCTATTCCTTTCTTGGAAATTGCTACCCTGCCCAAGCTGATAAGAGTATAGTGGACATGTCCAGTGGTGGATTGGACTCACCCAGTCAGATTCTCATTGTAGAAAACAGGGAGTGGCTTTACTTGCTGACTGTCCAGCTCCCATCCCAACATATTCTGCTCTTGGATAACCATCAGGCTGTCTGTGGTATCTCTAAAATAACCAGCTGTCCTCTTTTGAGTGGTTTCTGTCCCTGCTACCCAACAATGCCTGTTTAAGTCATATCCTTCCAACTCTCCTGAAGCTGAACTTTTAAAGATTGCTGATCATCCCCTCTAATAATCTTTCTACAGCATTCCACACAGGTGACCACTTACCCATGCCCTCTCCTCTGTTTCTGCCCCTGTACCTATACTAGGTACCCCACTGCCTGAGATTCCCTTCACTGCTTTCTTCACCAGGCCAGCTACCTCTCATCTTCTGTGACCTGGCTCAGGCATAGTCTTCCAGGAAAGTGCCCATGGCTCCCTAAGGCTGGAAGTACCCCACCCCTCCATGCTCCCATAGCCCCTTTGTAAATATATGCCATTACACATCTTATGCAAAACAAATATGGCTGGATATTGCATACTCCTGTATGTAAAAGTAGCAAGCTACAGAATAGTATGGATTGTATGGTCCCTTTTATGCAAAACTATGTATGTGCATACAGAAGGATAAGTAGGTCATATCACTCACCTGCCTAAATCCTCCAGTGAATCTCCAATTGTACTTAACAAAACACAAAGGCCAGACTCGGCCTGCAGAGCCCTATAGGATAGGACCCCGCTCACCTCTCTGACTCCTCCTCTGTTTCTGCCTCACTCCATGCACATTGAACTGTTTTCCTGTTTCTTGAAAACACCTAGCTTTTTCCCACCTCACAAACCATTTGTGTCCCCAGACATTTGTCTGGCGGACATTGCCTGTCATTGAAGATTCAGCTTGAGGCCCCAACAACCCTGTTCCACACAGTCCCACCCCGTCATTCTCTTTCATGACATTCAGTTTTAATTTCTTTAGGAACTTATCACTCTCTGAAAGCATTAATAACTTTTCTATGTATTTGGTTTTTTGATTATCTATCACCTGAAGTTAGCTGAACTGCAGGGTTTAGGAAGTCATCCTTCAGGTTACTGGGTCTGCCCAATACTTATGATAACAACTACAAGTTGAAGGATCCCCAAAACCACCCTCAGATTCTATAACTTACTAGAAAGAGTCACAGAACTCACTGAAATCAATTATACTCATTGTCACGTTTATTCCAGGGGAGGGATACAAGCTCGAACAATCAAGGGAGTCAATGCCCAGGGAGATATGGGCAGAGCCCACCCTGGAGCTTCTGGCCATTCCCTTCCCATGGAGTCACGGCTGGTGTTTCTCGTCCCAGCCACAATATGTGACACCACACGTGGAGTACTGCCACCCAAGGAAACCCACCCAAGCTTTGGAGTCCAGGGTTTTTATGGGGGCTTCATTCTGTGGGCGTGATCGACTGAGTCATTGTCCACATGGCAGCACTCAATCCACAGCTCCCGCACCCCACTCTCCCAGGAGTGAAGCTGATATCACGTGGCCTGAGCAGCCCACCCTGAGCCCCCTGGTAAGCAAAACTACCAGATGGGGTCTGGGGGGTCTGCCACAAATAACAAAAACATTCCTAACACAAGGGAAATGCCAAGGATCTAGAGGCTACCTCCAAGGAGCCAAAACCAAGCCCAGACCTTTTTTGGGTGAAACCAAATTCCTTACCACACATTTATGTACTGTCCTACTAAAATATAAACTTCTAGGGTACAGAAAATAAACTTTCTGTCTTATTCTCCTCTGTGGCCCTAGCAGTACAGACAAATATACATGTATATACATACATACACACACATACACACACACACACACACATACACATGCACACACATGCATGCATGCATACATACACATGCACATATACATACATATACACACATACACATACATGCATTCATACATACACATACACACACATATACACATGCACACACATGCATGCATACATACATACACATGCACATAGACATACATACATGTACACACATACACATACATGCATACATACATGCACATACAAATACACACACATATACGCATGCACACACATGCATGCATGCATACATACACACACACATACACACACACATACACATGCACACACATGCATGCATACATACACACATACACACACACGCACACGCATGCATGCATACATACACACACATACACACACATATACACATGCACACACATGCATGCATGCATACATACACACACATACACACACATATACACATGTACACACATGCATGCATGCATGCATACACATACACATGCACATAGACATACATGCATACATATACACACATACACATACATGCATACATACATACACATACAAATACACACACACAGGGTTCTATTTTACCTTACCAATTTGAGGTAAATATCAAGTTACATTTCACTTTTTAAAATAAATTTTATTGCATATATTTAAGGTATACAACATGTTATAAAATATATATGATTTTTGAAAATTAATATAGTGAAACAAATTAATATATTCATCAGTTCACATAGTTACCCATATGTGTGTGACAAGAGCAGCTAGAATCTACTCACCTAGCAAGAATCCCAAAAACAGTACAAATTTGTTACCAACAGTCCTCATGCTATAAATCAAATCTCTAGATTTGTTCATCCCAGATCTTCTACATTGTGTCCTCTGACTTCCATCTCCCCATTGACTCTCCCCACATGCCCCAGTAACCACTGCTTTATTATCGATCTCTCTCTCTTTATATATATATACATATATTAGATTTCACATATAAATGAGATCATACAATATTTTTGTTTCTGTATCTGGCTTATTTCATTTACTATAATGTCCTTCAGGCTCTTCCAGGTTGTAACAAGTTGCAAAATCTTATTCCTTTTTAGGACTGAATAATATTCCATTGTATGTATATACCACAATTTTTTTATTCACTTATTCACTGACAGGCTCTTTGGTTGTTTCCATATCTATGGCTATTGTGAATAAGGCTAGAGTGAACATGAGAGTGCAGATATCTTTACAAGGTGTTGATTTCATCTCCTTTGGATATATACCCAGAAGAGGGATTGCTGAGTCATATGGTAGTTCTATTATTAATTTATTTATGAAACTCCATACTGTTTCCCATAATGGCTGCACCAATCTACATTCCCCCCAACAGTGTATATGAGTCCCTTTCTTCATACCCTCACCAAATTTATTATTGTTTCACTTTTTGATAACAGCCATCCTAACAGATGTCAGGTGATATCTCACAGTGGTTTTGATTTCCATTTCCCTGAAAGTTGACCACCTTTTTATATGTGTGTTGGCCATTTTCATGTATTCTTTGAAGAAATGCCTATCCAGGTTTTTTGCTCATTTTTTAATCAGGTTATTTGTTTTTGTATTATTAGGCTATATGAGCTCTTTATAAATTGTAGATACTAACCCCTTATCAGATACATATTTTGCAAATATTTTTTCCTAACCTGTAGGCTGCCATTTCATTTTGTTGATTGTGTACTTAGCTGTGCAGAAGATTTTTAGTTTGGTGCTGTTCCATTCATTTATTTTTGCTTTTGTGGCCTAAGATTTTGGTGTCATACCCAAAAAATCATTGCCATGGCCGATGTCCAGATTTTCCATGATTTTCTTTTCTTCTAGGAGTTTTATAGTTTCTGGTCTTACAGTTAGGTCTTTTCCCCATTTTGAGCTGATTTTTGTGTATGAGATAAGAGTCCTAATTCCATTCACTTGCACGTATCAAGCCAGTTTTCCCAGCATCATTTGTTAAAGAGATTATTTTACCCATTGTGCTCTCTTGGTGCCCCTGTCAAAAATTAGTTGACTGTGTATGTTTGGGTTTGTTTCTGGGCTCTTTGTTCTGTTCCACTGGTCTACGTGGTCTGTGCCAGTATCATACTGGTTTGATTACCATGGCTTTGTAATACAGTAAAAAATAAATGGCTTTAAACTCTCACTTCCTCAGTCTTAGCAATTCATCCTTCTTCCCAGGTGACTCCCTTCAAAAGTCCCAAAGGTAAGTTCTTACTGAGTGGTACTATTTTCCTGTCTAAGAAAGAGATAAATGAAAATGGAAAGTTTGGTGAATGTGCCAAATGTCCAATCCTGCAGCTATAGCTTCTGTCACCATCGCTCAATGCCTTTGCGTCGGGAGGAGGTCCATGAATCCTTTCTCAGGGCCTGCACACTGCAGGCAGCACTCAGTAGCCAAATCCCTGCTCACCACAAGAAGCAAAGAAGTAATTCAGGCTGATAGCTATTTTCATGCTGTCTGCAGTTTCTCTGGGATGGAAAGGAGGTGATAAGTCTTTCCCAGAGTTCTGCTCAGCTGCTTGTACTTCATGCTAAGCAGACCTGGGCTTCAATGTCAAAGCTCTTTGGACACAATATTTCTAGTGTACACTCACATAAAACCTTTGCCCAAAGTGTGATTATAGTCCAGAGAATAAGGGTAGTGAGGGTTCCAGCCCTTCCTGAATGCCATCAGTGAGTCTGGCCAGGACACCTCTCTTCCTTCTTTCTCCACCACCTGGGCTTCCATCAGTCTCTTAGACCTGTACTAACAACCTTGGACTTCAAGTAAAAAGAGTGTTGGCCCCCTTTTTCTGCAAGGCTCTTTGACTTCTTTGTAAATTATTGGAGGCAAAAGGACACTGAGGGAGTTCACCATTTAATTTCACCAACCCCAGTGTCTAAGCTTTAGGCTCTTTTGAAACCAAAACATGTTCTATTATGCTTTTCTCCTACAACAGATGAACATTAGCCTTCCATCCATTATCTAAAAGGAGATGTGCAAGTTGCTCTTCTCAGAAAAAGAAGAACTACTCCTAGGTGGTTTGAAAAAAAACCACTAGCCATTTTAAAATAACTGTAAGTGCCAAAAATAGCCAGGCAGGTATACACACAGAAAGGACTATAAGAAAGAATGATGGCAAAAATATTAGCATAGGTTATTTCTGGGAGGTAGGATCCCAAGTGATGTATGCTTTCTTACTTATACGTTCTCTACCATTTGAAGATTTTACCGTAAATATTTGGCACTTTATAGTAAAAATAAAACATTTTTGATATTAAAGAAAATGCTGCAAGGATCTACCAGAGTGGGCAGATGGCTGAATCATCAGAAGCTTCCATTCATGGCACTATTACATCCTTGCTTGGTTGAGACCCCCATTTTGCTTTGTTTATGTATTGACTTCTTTTTATCTCCATTTTCCATTCCTGTTCTCCCCAACAGGAAACTTCGTTAACACATTTGACATATTATCTTTATATCTGGATGTACTCTTAAAAAGTACATAGTGCTGTTTTGTGTGAATCATATTTTTATTTACATAAATGTTTTCACATATCTATTTCCCCTAACAGACTATAACTCCTCCCCTCTTCCTCCAGAAAAGATGAGAGCTTATTTATATTTGTAGTTCCATAAAAAGTATGTAGCCTGGCACAGAGGGACGGCACAAGAAATATTTGTTGGACTGAACTGAATTTGTTCTACAAGTTAAGCATCCTATAATCCAAACATCTGAAATCCAAATGCTCCAAAATCCAAAACTTTTTTATCACCAACATGATGTTCAAAGGAAATACTCATGAGAGCATTTCAGATTTTGGATTTTTGGATTTGGTCTGATCAACTCATAAATATAATGCAGATACTCTAAAGTCAAAAAAAAAAAAAACCCTCAAAATCTGTAATACTTCTGGTCCCAAGCATTTGAGATAAGGGATACTCAACCTGCACCACTTTTCCTTAAAATCTCACATTTTCTAAGTTTCAGTGACACTTCATCCTCCTGGTTCCCTGCTGCCTCAGTCTTCACAGGCCCCTCCCCTTTCTTGTCCTTCACTATAAGTACTACATGATGCTTAGTCTCTCTTCTGCCCTCATGCTGCCTGGCCCACCACAATTATCTCATCCAATGCTTTCCCGGTGCTTTCATTACCATTTTGGCAAAGGTGTTGCTATGGTTGAATGTTTGTCACCTCAAAGCTCATGTTGAGATTGAAATGCAGTTCTAAAAGCTGGGGCCTTTAAGAGGTGATAAGGTCATGAGGGCTCTGACCTCATGAGTAGGATTCATGGTGTTATCAAAAGGTGAATTTGGTCCCCTTTTGTCTCTTCACCCCCCTGCCATGTGAAGGTGAAGGCTTCCTCCCCTCCAGAGGGCACAATGTTCAAGGTGCTCTCTTGGAATCGGAATCGCCAATCCTGCCTGCACCTTCATATTAGACTTCCCAGTCCCTAGAACTGTGAGCTACTAAATGTCTGTTCCTCATAAATTACTCAGTGTATAGTATTCTGCTATAGCAATACAAAATAGACTAAGCCAGTGTTTTCCAAATCTTTATCTCCAGCCCTAACTTGTTTCCCAAGCTACAGGCCTACATCTCCATCTAACAGCTGAAAGTCCGATAGGCATCACAAACCCATCATAAAATCAGCACCTTACCCACCTCCCCAACCCAAAGCTTGTACTTTATCCTTTGCCTCTTCTCACTGGAATTGTATTTGCATTCTTTGAGTTCTTCACTCACATCCCTAATGAAATTCCTCCCTTCTCCATCACTCTGCTTTATATACAAGATAACTCACCAGATTCTGTCATTTCTACCCAATGTATAACACTACTAATTCACAGCCAGGGGCTTTGCTTGGTGCTGAGAATATTGGAGTGAGCAAGAAAGACAAGTTTCTTATTCTCAGGAGACAGACAATAGATGACAGATAAGTTTCTGTGTTGCAGAGTGTGAGCAATGTCATGAAGGAGGTAAGCAAGGTGATGTGGGAAAGCTGGGAGCATGAGGATGAGCAGAAAAGGCATCTCTATAGGATGAGAAGGGAGTCTCTTATAAAAAGACCCAGGCAAAGAGCAAACAATCCAGGTCCATGGGTTAGGAGATGCAAAGGCCATATATAGAGAAAAAGCTTCCCATGTTCAAGGACCAGCAATGAGACCTTCGTGGATAAAGCATATTGAGAAGGAAGTGATCATAACTAGGTGAGGATGAAGTAGGGGCAGAGGCCACATTGTGAAAAGCCTTGGAGGCCATTCAAAGCCTTTGGATTTTATTCTAAGTGTGATGGGAAATCAAAGAAGAGCATTTAAGCAGAGGAAGGATCTGACCTGATTTATGCTTTTGTAAGTTCATTTTCACTGATGCATGAAGAATGAATTATGGGGAGAAAGGGGCAAGAGGCAGAGCAGAGAGACAAGTTCAAAGCTTTTGCACCAGGCCACGTAAGAGATCGTGGCAGCTTAAACTACAGGATGGCAGTGATCATGGTGAGAAATGGGCCAATTTGAGATCTATATTGGAAGTAAACCTGATAGAACTTGCTGATGGATGGGATATACAGATGAGGAAAAGGGAGGAATCAAGGATGACTCAGGAGTTCTGGTGTAAGCAACTAGGTGGATGATAATGCCATTTCTTGAATTGGGGACATAGAGAGAGGAACAGAACCAGCTGGCAGTTGGGTACAGAAGAGAATTAAGAGTTTTGTTTTAGATATGCTAAATTTAAGATTCCAACGAGACAAGCTGGTGGAGATGTCAATTTGATAGTCGGATGTAAGAGCCTGGGCCTCCCTGGGGAGGGCTCTGAGATGGGGATCCATTTGGAGGCATCACTGGAGAGATGGTATTTGTGCCATGGGAGTACATCAATGAAGAGAAGAGAGTAGATGAGACAGGAAGAGAAAGGAAGAAAAGGGAGCCCGTGACAAGGTCCTGGGGCACTTCAGTATTTGTACATCTTCTCCAAAAGCAGAAGCCACTAGAGCTGTATGAGAAGCAGAGGTCACTGATACAGAAAAACTACAGGCAGTTATGATGTCATGAAACTAAGAAAAAGAGTGTTTCACAGAGGACAGTGGGGTCAAGTACGCCAAATATGATTGAAAGAACCAATATAAGGCCAGAAAACTACCTGCTGGATTTCAGATGATAGAGATTGAAGGGTAATTTTGGTAAAGTAATGTAATGAGCCAGATCGGAGCAAACTGAAGAGCAGTTTGTAGGTGAAGAGATAGAAGCACTGTGTGTAGACTTTGGAAAAGTTTTATTACAGATGAGGCTCTAGGTAGAGAGGGATGTAGTATTGGAGACTTTTGTGAAGCTGCAGAATGATAGAGCATGTTTCTGTGGTGGTGAGAATGAACATTAAAGAGGGAGGGACTGATGATGCAGGAGAGAAGAGGAGTAATGAGAAGAAAAGTCCTTGAGAAAGGCAGAGTGGAGGAAAGCCAGTTTTGCTTTCTTATAATATAAACAGGAAGAGAGGGAATTATTTTGCATTCTAAGAGGAGGAAAAGAGAAAATGGGTACACACAGGTTCATGTGTAGACCAGGTGGATGGAAGAAAAGAGAGCTCTCCTCCAATCATTCCCATTTTTCAGTGAAGAGTGATAGGAGATCATCAGCTGTGATGGGGAGTGATAGACGGGGCAGAGGCAGGAAGAGGGTGTTGAGGAGCAAGTGTGAAGCCTCTCCTCATGGTGTCTCACATTCTCTGCTCCGGTGCGGCAGCCTCAGGTCAGGCCCTGACTGTCTCCATCTGTACTACCACAACAGCCCCCGAAACCTTCCATGCCCAGCTGCCAACCCCCAGCACCTCAATCCCTTATCTACCCATCCTTTGGAGAAATATCCCTAAACCACTGATATGATTTGCATCTGTGTCCCCACCCAAATCTCATGTCGAATTGTAATTAATCCTCAGTGTAGGGCCTTGTGGGAGGTGATTGGATCACGGAGGCAGACTTCCCTCTTGTTGTCCTTGTGATAGACTTCTCCCAAGATCTGCTTGTTTAATGGTGTATAGCACCACTCCCCCAGCTCCCCACCCTGCTTTCTATTTCTTGCCGGCCATATGAAGATATGCCTGCTTCCCCTTTGCCGTCTGCCATGACTGTAAGCTTCCTGAGGTCTCCCCAGAAGCAGAAGCCTGTACAGCCAGCAGAACAGTGAGCCAATTAAACCTCTTTTCATTATAAATTTTCCAGTCCCAGGTATGTCTTTATAGCAGTGTGAGAATGAACTAATACAACCATAGATTTGTTGTGCCATGAAAACTTTGATGGGCTTCACAGTCTACAGACCAATGCACTAACTCCTCATTTGGGCTCTAGGGTTCTCCATTTTCTGGTCCAACTTCTGCAGGCTTATGCCCAAAACATCCTCTTCCCCTCTACCTTCTATGGAGCCACTGCAGCCTACTCATGGCTCTCTCCAACTGCTGTGGCATCTGTCACTTTTATGTCTTTGTTCAAGCTTTTCTCTCTCAGTGGCCTGTCTTCCTCCCTCTTGCAGAAGTCCTACCCATTCTTCAAGATCCAACTCAAATCCCACTTATTTCAAGAAACTGATCAGATCTCTCCCCCACCCCATAGTGCCTTATGCCTTTAGAACTTATTACAAAAGATCCAAGTATGACTTGTATTATAAGCACATGCATAGGCATGTCTATATGTGTACTTGTGTCTGTCTCTAAGGAAGGAAGAAAGGAAAGGAGGGAAGGAGGGATGAAAGGGAGAGGCAGATGGAGAAAGAGGAAGAAAAAATGGAGGTGCATCATGGGCCCCTGGTGTTTCACTTCAACAGTTTGAGTAAAAGAGCTCAACAGTGTTGCCCAAGAGTGGCAAGCATCTCAGCGCCACAGCTTTTCTTGGGCGCACCTGCAGGCATCTGGGCTGACAGGCCCCTTCCTCTCCCCTCTGTTCCCGCTCCTCCTTTCTTCCCCCAGTGCCTCCATCTTTGTTGCCCAGTAATTGCATCAAATCTGAAGAAGTAGATCCATCTCTAAAAAGAGCAGTGGGAGGGAACTGCGCTGCTCTTTTCAGAGATGAGAATTGAGAGAAATAGGGCAGAGAGATGAAAATGCAATGTCGAAAAATTCATGCTAGAGGAAGCGCGTGCTGGCCCTCCCCTGCTCTGCCTCCCATCTGATAAGCTTCTGGCAGAGGCCTGGCTTTCCAGGCACATGAGAAGACCATGGGAGATTTAGCCAAATCTGTCTGAGGGTGGCCTGAGAACCGGCAGGGGTCTGGGGAGTGCCCATGCGTGTGCAGGGACAGAGCTGCCACTTGGCTTCTAGGGGCCTGGGTTGTAGAGGGGCTGGGGGCAGTAAGAGGGCAGGAGCTGGAGAGGAGGTGTCCTCCCCATCTACATCAAGAGCTGTCCCTCTACGCCACCTCCCGCCATTGCTGATGACTTCAGGCCTGGCAGGCACTGCTGTCCACAGACTCGCAGGTGCCGTGTGTTTAGGAATCCCGGGAGGCAAGGTTCGACCCTGGGCCAGGCGAGCGGCTGGCCTCGCTGCACTTCGTTGAGCACTGTGTGCTCTCAGCCTAGCGCGGGAGAGTTGAGGTGGCCCGGCTCTAGCGGCCCGAAAAGGCCCGGTCTCATTCCCAGTCCTAGTCTCTGACTCCCCTCGCAAAGCACTGCAGAGGCTGCGGCCTGATTAACGCTGCGCGCTGATATGCACAGGAGACCGGCTTGCGATTCCCGGCCAGCGGCCCCTGCTCCGCTGCGCAGAGGCGGCGTCAGCTGCTCGACTGCGACCCCTGGCGGCCGCTGGAGGCATTTGCTGCAGAGCTTCAAAAGCGAATGGGCCGCTGGACGGGAAGTCGAGGGAGTATTAAAAAAAAAAAATGGGGTAAGAGCTCTGCACCCCCAGATGGTGCAGGGTGGGAGGTGGAGAATGAAGGGGAAGCCAATTTTGCTTTCTTATAATATAAACAGGAAGGAAGGGAACAATCTGTTGGGGATGGTGGGGGCTGATGGAGGGTAATCGGAGGGGGAAGGTGGAAATGTGAAAATCTGTTTATAGTTGGAATGGAATCTGTTTAATATGATGCTTACACAAAATAAGACTTAAAAGTTTTTCTCTGCTCTGAACCGTTTCCCTCATCTTCATTTTAAGTAGCAGAAGAACTCTGACCTGTTTTTTCTCTTTCATACTCCCAAACCAAGCTGTGTTTTCAAATAGGCATTCATTCAAGGAAATAAAACATACTTTGGCTTCCTCCAGTCCCTTCAGTGAGCCTGAGTCCAAACAGTCAATATAATATCAGAGTTGAGAGCCTGGACATTGGAGAGGGACAGTGTAAATTCAATCCATGTCCATATGTTAGCTGCGTAACCTTGAGCAATTTGCTCAACCTCTCTGAACCTTCTTTTCCTTATTCAAAAAACAAAATATAAGCAAAATGCACTTCTAAGATTGTGGTGATAAAGAGAATCCTGCCTCATCTCTACTTCCAGGACAAAGAAGCTGTCTATTGTGGTTTTGCGTTCCCTTCCCTGGTAGGATCCCTTTGGGCTGGACTGTGACAGACTCAGTTCAATAATAGATCAAGTGCCTATGAGTAGCAAGGGGATGAGTCCTCCAGGACTTTTCCTGACTCCTTCCCTTTCTTTCTCATCAGTTCACGCAGCCCTCTAGCCCATGTCTGCCACCACAAAATGTTGCATGTGGTGTACGTGTGTTTAGTGTGCAAGGGGTTTCTTGGCACAGAGCTGATCTTAGCTGAGGGTGGAGTCTGATGCCTTCAGCCAATTCTTCAAGGCTACAGATCAATGCCCTTCTCCTTGGTGTCAGCATTGCAAATATGCAATGCTTCGATATGCGGCCCGCTAATGGCTCCAGCTCTGAAGAGGTTCTCCAGGTGGCTCCTCCCACTAAGGAGCATAGTGTAGTGGGAGAGGTGCAACATACACACGGGAAAAACTAAATAAGAAGTCATGATTCTAGACAGCCTGTGTGAAGAAAGGGCCAGCCGAGGGGCTCACGGAGCACTCTCGGAGATCAGAGGATAGGAAAACTCCCTCAGACAGAAGTTGAGGGCTCACCTGAGCCCCAAGAGCTAAGAAAGTGGTCCTGGTGCTGTGATGAAGTGGGCAAGCTCTTCCCTCTAATTCAGGGTGGAACATTGGAAGGGCTTATCACAAGGCGTATCATCTACGAGGGGGAAGGAGAATATATGCAACACCTCTGAATCTTCAAAGGTGATAGGCTCTTGAAGATGCTGGGCCGTCTTTAGCCTCAGATCTTGGGGCTAATTGCAGGGCATGACTCTCATCCAAAAGCTTCACCATGGAACCTCTGACTACTCAGTGACCATCTTCTGGAGGACAAAACTGATTTGCAATTAAGTTCCTAGGGCTGAGCAAGAGGAGAGAAGTCAGGAACCTAGTTATTCACAATTTTTTTATCCCATTTATTCATCAATTCACTCACATAATCATCTATCCATCCATGTATCCATTCGATCTTTCATTCACTCACTAGGTATTTTATTTAGCAATTGTTATGTGCCTAGCCCAGTGTCCTGTGCTATGAGAAATACAATTGTGTATCTCCTTTCCTTCCACCCTAAGGAAGATTCTACAATCCTCTACTCAGTGTTGAAGATTCTCCTCTTCTGTTCCACCCCATCTGGGGGAGCAGATGTCCTATGACATTCACACAGCTCATTCCTCTGCAGAAGTAGGGCCCTAACAGCGCGGATCCCACTGCTCTCAGCGAACTCTCTCATACTGAATCTAACTGTTTAGACATGACAGATCCACCCACCCACTTCCTAAAAGGACAAAGAAGATAGGACTCAATGTTCTGGCCCCTTAGAATCAAATACAAACATGTCAAGCTCTGCCTCTTGTTCGCCTCTGACAACTGACCTGTGAGCTGGTTCCAGTCTCCGCCTCGCATGGGCCCCCTCCCTGGGTGTTCACCTAGAATCATTCCAGTCGCCTTTTTTCGTCGCCTGCTGCCTCACTCCCACCCCCTGCCTTTGTGGGATTTGTGACAATCTATGCTCTTTAAAATAATTTCTGGAGTGTATTTGTGTGTCTTTAGTGGTGGTGGAATGCTGTATAATTATCTCCCGATTCATCAGACTCCTTAACAGGCAAATGCCTTTTTTTCCAATAAGTTTCTCTGGCTGAAGCACCAATAGGCCTTGTTGCTACGGAAACCAGAACATTTCTTTCTCTATTTTAATGGTATGTTGAAAGTGCGGTGTGCATGTGCATGCACACATATGGAGGCTGCTCGTTTTTTCAGCTCTTTTTTCCTTCCCTACCTCTGCTGACCTGTCTGGCATTTTCCCGACCTCACATGTTTCAGGACGTCCCCCTCATCCACAGCCCCTGCTTGCCCCCTTCCTGCCTTTCACTGTGCCTCCACCTCCCCCTACCCTTCCATCTGTTGTTCTCAGCTGTTTTTAAAAGAAAAATACCAGTTGGCTTTGCATGAAATCTAAGAGAGAGAGGGAAATAAAAGGTAATTGTGGAAACAAAGCACTGCAAAAGGCTTTGACCAGCCAGGTGTTTCCTGCTGGAAGGCTAGTGGCCTCACTTGGCCATCTTCCTAGTACATGGGGCTGCTTCGGAGAAGGAGGAGAGGGGATGGAGAGAGAGCAGCTCGGTGCAAGAGTAGAGAGAGCATATCCCCGCAGCACCATCTGCTGCTGCTGCTCCTGGGCACGGAGGAACTTCTCTCCACCCAAGTCCCTGGGTTTGGTTCAAGGACTATTGGGGGAGAGGAAGGGAGGGCTCCGTTGAAATTTATTTGTTGATTCAGTTAGTCAACACTCACTCACTGAACACTTAGCATATACCAGGCACTGTTCTAGGCACTAGGGATATGCCAAGGGCTCCTGTCCTTGAGAAGCAAGCCTTGCTCACAGACAGTTGCCAAGGCAGCATAAGTGGTGAGAGGCACAGTGACATTTGGGCTCTGGAATGAGACAAGCTTAAGTTTGAGCCCCAGGCCACCATTTTTTAGCTGTGACCTTGGGTAAATGACTAAACCTCTAGAAAGCTCAGTTTCCTTACCCCTAAAAGTAGCTTTATAATAAAGTTGTTTCCGAAGATTAAATAAAATAATGAATCTTTATTGGCATAATCAATAAATGTCGGTTGCCACTGTTGTCTTTTTCATTGTTATTACCATTGTTAGGGTCTTAAGGGGCTCATGGTAACATGCAAGGTGCCCAAGACATAGGCAAGTCATCACCAAGAAGGGTTTGACCAGACATTTTCCAAGTGGGAAAGTGTGGAGAGCATTCTAGTCAGAGGGCACAGCATCTGCGAAGACCTACATCATAGACAAGGGAGTGCGTCTGTGGCTGCGGTGTCCTGTGTGCACGTCTGGGAGTTGGGGCACGATGGACTCTGACTGGGCTGTGAGGACACTGACGGCTATGGGGTAGGGATTGAAACAGACCCTCAGTTATGGGAGTACACAGGAGGTGTTTAGGTTTAAGGGAAGCACAGGCAGATGCACTCTTTAGAGAGAAGACTTTTTCCTTGTGACATACAAGATGCCAAAATTAAGGGGCTCCTGAACTTCCGCTGGCTTTAAAAGTCAGTGATGCCAGGGGATCCTGGCCAGCTGCACTTAGCAAGTGATCTCTTGCTCCACTTTGGCCCATCCTCCCAGTGCATTCCAGGCCACACGCAGCTGGGAGAAAGGATATCAGAGTCAGGGCACTCTAGCTGTGTCTACTTGAACTAGGCACTAATGCAACACTAGAGGTAGAAGACCCTGGAGTCTCTTCCAGCTCTTGATAGCATGACTATAATTTGAGGAATTTAAAGGAGTGGTTGGTTGGCACACTGATGGTGGAGTGGTTGGCAAGGAAAGAAAATATTGTGTGTGTTTGCAGAGCAAAGTGACAACTGGAGGGGGAGCAGAGATGCTGGAGCAGACGTGTGAGGTAGAGAGACCAGGCAGAGCTGGGCGACAGAGCTGGAGCTGGAGGGAAGAGGAGAGGAGTGAGCGATAATGCAAAGGCTCTGGGGCTTGCAGGCTAATTCTGTTGTGCTTGGAGGTCGGGAAAAAATCAGCAAGTCAAGCGTATGATTGGGTGCTCTGGGTTTGGTCTTATTAAAAAGGAGACGGTAGAACAGCAAAAGCTGCTTTGGATCATGTGGTACACCCACCCTCCGCTCTCAACACAGAGCAAGCATTCTTCAACGTTACAATCTAAAAGTATTTCAAATTTTTATTTTACCTAGTGTTTAAAATAAGACAACAGTATCTCTAAAAACAAGTAGAAAGGAAATCAGAGCTGACCAAAGGTAACAAGGTAGTGAGCCAAACGCATGCCTGCAGTTTCCCATCTCCTATCACTCCACAGCCCCTTGCCAGTAACAGGAGTCTATCCAGGTTACAGTGAGCACTTACATGCTAGCGTGTTTGTTTTCTCACAAGAACTCACATGGAAGGAGATTCCCGCCCCCTCAATTGATGGATTTGTATTCTGTATTTTTCAAAATGCTTAGAATGGATTACTTACAGAATTAGAAAAAAAAACACATTTATACACATTGTTTAATAAATTTGATGAAGCTTTAAATATATATATACGTAAAATATGTCTTAAGAAAAAGTTAAAAGAGAATGGGGAGAAACATAAGCCGTGTTGTACAAGGCAATCTCTTCATTTATATTATCCTGTCTGGACCTCACAACACCTGTGTGAGATAACGATTCTTATACCCTTTTACACACAAGGAAATTGAAGTTAAGGCCAGTTGAGAAATTTGCCAAAGGTCAGACATCTAATCAGTAATGGGGCCCATAGTCACGTTCGTGTGTGCCTGACTTCAAGATGCAGATCCACCATTCACCCTAACAAACACAAGAAGGACAGGACCATTCTTTGATCAGTTACAACATTGCCCTGTGGCACAAATTCACTTAACGCTTTTATCTCTGGGTCCTCCTCTCCAGAACCTGGTTGGTTACCCAGTGGCTTTACCCCGTCCCCTCATTCTCCAAACTTTCCTAGGTTCCAAAATTACTTCTCTCTCTTTTCCCTCCTCATCTGAATTCCAGTTCTGTCTACTTACAGCTCTGAATCCCAGTGGTTAAAAAAGTAAGCAAACTCATTTAATTGGCACAAGAGTGAGAGAATCTGTCGGGTATATTTTTATTCTCCCAGCCGTGTTTGCTTCATCAAAACTGATAGAACCAAATGACTGTGATTGATGAAGCCAAAGACGGTGAGACAAAACAATTAAATTTCAGGTAGGGGAAAGGGAGAGAATTTTTGGATCCAGTGAGGTTTTATTAAACAGCTTTATTGAGGTATAACTGACACACAATAAACCACCTATATTTAAAATGTGCAATGTGATAGGTTTTGGCATATGTAGACATCCATGAACCATCATTACATGCAAGATAATAATAAACTCACCTGTCATCCTCAGAAAATAACTCTTATGGGGCAAGTTTTTGAAATTCCTCAAATTGGGCAAGTTTGTAAGCAATGTGACTTTGTGGATAAGGGTGGCTCCCATAACCATAGTGGGGCTCAATGACATTTTTGTGTACTAAATGCAGCACTAAAACCAAGTGATTTTTGAAACTTGTTCATAATGCTGAAAATAATTCTGGGAAGAAAAAAAAACAGGCTGCAGACCTATTTGCAAACAAAAATCATGTGAGGATGTTAATCTCCAGAAAATCTGATAGCATATTCTACACAAGTCCTGATCAGGAAGATATGTTTGCAATTAAAATGGTGAAAATATACATTGGAAAATTCCAGCAGAAGTGAGTCCTCCGTCCAGGCCCATGAACTACACCAGCAGAGATCACAGCTCACGTCCAGTGGGGCCAGAAGGGCAAAGCCAAGGAGACTCGTCATTTCAGACAACTACAAAGACAAAATGTGGCATTGGGATTGGGAAAGTTAAATTAAAGATTGGAGAAGGACCTCTTGCTAGGTCTTTCTTTATTTTGGTGTCCTTAATGCCTATATTTCCTAGTACACAGGCCTGGAAGTAAAATGTTGAATAATCAGTGGGGATATCTATTTGAAGTGAAATGCTCTCAGGTTTCTCAAATGAATAGGAGTTCTTAATGCAGCTACCCATGGAAACTCCACCACTCTAGAGGTGAGCAGACAAGAGGCTGCGTAGGAGGAAGGCTCTCACGGGGATCTCCTGGTGTTCTGAGGACTCCATGCATGGATTGCCCACTGCATACTAGACAGTGTATGAGATTATGCTTTGTTGGCAGAGATAGCTGAGCACATAGGCAGGAGATAGAGGCTATGAAGGAGAAGAATGCATAGCACAACAGCACCCAGGCAGAGCACCTGACCTGGCCTGAGGAGTCAAGCAGGCTCTACAGAGGCCATGACCTCCAAGCCACTGCACAGTTTCATGAGGCAGTGCTATTTCCGCCTTGGTTGTTACGTATTTTGTACAACACCAAGCTCAACCCACTTAGCTTCCTCATCCATAATAATGGCCCACTTCAGGAACTAATAACTTACCTTGGAAAAATCAATCTTATCCTGGAGTGAAATACAACCTTAAATATACGCCTGTGGAATAACAACATGGGACACGAGCGTGCGAGCCACCGCCGAGCCTGAAGATTAATGAAGAGCTGAGGGTTTCTCGGTAAAATATTTCTGCATCAAGTGCTTGCTTTTATCAAAGCACGGATAAAACCTATCTTAACACACCCTCAGCATTCAGAGAGCTCTTTCTGGAGAGGAGACAGAGAGAAAGGGGTAAAGAGAGAAGACAAAAAGATGGAGCTATTAGGATGAAAATCAGAGACAGAGAATACAGAATTAAAATGGTGAGTAGAAAACAGAGGAGAAGGAGAGCTTGAGAGAGGAAAGGGCAGATTGGAGGATGAGGAGGAGAGGGAGAGACCAGAAAAGGCTGAAAACTGGAGAATGAAAAAGCTGATGGAGAAGTAAAGAAACAATAAACATAAAAGGGAAGGATCTATATTCATGAATACACTTTAGTGGGGAAAACAAGATAAAGAACAGAAGGATTGGAGGTGTGAGTGAGCAAAGGATGGAGAAATCAGTACCCAAGAGAGCCATCTACTGCCTCCAGAGAGAAGCGTAAAGCACTGGGGAAAAGGGAGGACTCGCGGATGTGGGATCACATCGGGGCAACACAGAGCCAGTGCCCACTCTCCCATTTAAAACGCTGGACAAATTAAAGACAGCCACTTGTGTCACAGGAGCCTCAGTGGACCATGCTCCTGAATACATCTCTCTCTGTCCTTCACCAGTTCCCAGCATGCCCTCTGGTACTTAAGACCAGATGGCCAAAAAAGAACAGGGGCTTTGAGCAGACTTCAGGGGCTGGCCCTCCGACATGGCAGTGAAATCTCTGCCCAGCAGCTTTTGTTCCATAAGCCCCTACCAATCTCTGAAACAAGTACCTAATGAAGACCTTTCAAGTGTCCCCATGGTAGGAGGACTAACTGGCTTTGTCATCAGATATCCTCCAGGTATTCAAATCTTGAGATAGCAAATGTTCCTTTTTAAGAATCTGTTTAGCTTTTTTTCATTTACTATTTCCTTGGCCTATTTTCTTTTCAGTAGAAGGCATGAAAGGTATTCCCTGAATGATGAGATTTATTCAAGAATGCTTGTGCTGATGTGGACATCCTGCTCCCCATAGTGGAGAATTGGTATCCCTAAGTCATCAGTTCAGACACGAGACTAATAGCAAGAGGAGAGCCATATGGCAGTGTTTGAACAGGAAGCTAATATGACCACTGCAATTAAATCGAGAACACTAACAGAATTAACCAAATTCACCAGCTATAATGATGTCATTGTTGATCACGTGCAAGGAACTCAAGAAAAAACTCAAGGTCTTCGGTCCTCCTCGTTCCATCTCCAGGGAGGATGGTAAACATCAAAGATAATATTAAGTTATCAAGGTCACATTAGGTAGGTCATCATTTCAGGAGGTGGAACTCTCAGTGGACAGAGAAAAAGGGGGATCATCTCTGTTATTCGCCCAGTTCATTCTTTGGTTTAATCTCTTCCTAAGGTGATTGAGACAATACCTGAGGCTGCCCTCTCTCTAGGGTTGTCTACCCTTTGAAAGACCACATGAGATCCAAGAAATCTCAGAGGAAAGGGGGCAGCCCAGTTGATTAAGAATCAGAGCAGTGGCTGGGGTAGTTAGGGAGAGATAAGATGGCTTAGCAGGCTAATGGCCACCATAGGCCCTCACCCTGGTGCTGCTGCTCTTTATGGTACCTCAGTGGTCTCTTGGGAGATATTTTCTTCTGGTGGGATGATAATAGCTCATGGAGTTATGGAAAAACAAACTCCACCTCTTGGGTTGACTTCCTTTGTCTTGGTCCTATTTGCTAAGCAGAGTCCATGAGAAGTCAGGACCAAGCATGTCAGGTGAGAAAACTCCAAATTCCCTTCATGCTAAGAAGCTATGATTGGGTGGGAGGAGACCAAGATGTCTCCTCCTTGGGTCCTCTCCTTGGGACCTAACCTCTTCCTTAGGTCCCAAGGAACCCGTAAGTATCAAGTAAACAGAGGAGCAAAGAGGTGGGGTTTTTGGTTGTTGTTTGTTGTTTGATTGATTGTTTTTGAGAGACAGAGTCTCTCTGTTGCCCAGGCTGGAGCACAAGGGTGCAGTCATAGCTCACTGTAGCCTCAAACTCTTGGGCTCAAGTGATCCTCCCATCTCAGCCTCCTGAGTAGCTGGGACTACTCAGGTATGAGCCACCAAGCCCAGCTGAGCAAAGAGTATTAACTCAGAAAAAACAAAACACAAATTGAAGCCTAAATACTATTATAACTTTCATGACAAAAGTTTATTTTTTAATTAATAGTCTATCGAGTGTCTCCTAGATATTTCCTCAAATTAATAGTCTATAGAGTGTCTGTTAGATACTTTATGGACATTATATCATTTAGTATTTACTAGAATTCTACAAGACAGGTATTTTTATGCTCCATTTACAGGTAAGAAAACTAAGGCTCGGGGAATTTCAATAGCCTGTCCCAGTTCTTACAGTTAGCAAGAGGTTGAGATGGGTCTGTCTGACCTCCAGCTTATGACTGCCACACTGCCTCTCTTGAACAAGATCCACCGAGCATGACCGAGCCTGTCACCTAGGTGCCAGGGCATCTCCCTCACCGCCCCATACAGCTGCACACACTTCTGATGCTCACCGGGGAGTTTTTCCCAGTCAGGTGTGCACCGCCTGGCAAAATGAAACAGCATTGGGAGTAATTGTGACATGACATGGTCTAGAATGAGGAGCAGATGGGGCTTGAGTGCTCAGAAACCCTTTGGGTTCTGATTTCGTGAGAAGGGGACATGGCCATCTGAATGATTTCCAGTGTGCATTGGCAGAGAAGGCAGGGAGGCAGGGTGACAGCCATGGCTGATGTTGTTGGCAACAGCTGAAGCTGAAAATCACCCCTGCTTACAGTCTTAAGTTATCATTCTCAACACGATGGGCCCTGAGGCCTGGAAACAAGAGGAGTCATAAGGAACGGGCAGAAAGACATGGTCACAGAGGCCGTCTCTATAGAAAAGAGTCCTAACCATGACCAACACAGTCCCACCAGCATTCCAGACCTTTCAGTAGCGGTTGGACCACAGGCAAACAAAGAGAGAGATTGAAGAACTGGGAGGTCTTCAGAAGGCCTAACTCCTAGTCCAAATTCTACCCCTAACTAAATGTGTGACCCTAGGGAAATCACTGACTTTCTCAGAGTCTTGAGCAAGGGAGTTTAGTCCCTTGTAATCCTGAAATATTCTGATTCTAATCTGAGCTGTTAAATACTCTATCTCAAGATATTCTCTCTACAGAAATAAAAAGCAAAGATACTTCTTGTAAGAAATAGAATACAGAGAGTACAACTCAAAGACAGGCACAAGTTGATGCCTAGCTTGCCATCCCAAAGGCATTGATTTGATTTGAGTTGTGTTGCCATTCAAATCTCATGTTGAATTGTAATCCCCAGCGTTGGAGGAGGGCCCTAGTACACGGTGATTGGATCATGGAGGCAGATCTCCCCCTTGCTGTTCTCATGATAGTGAATGAGTTCTCACGAGATCTGGTTTTTAAAAGCGTGTAGCTCCTCCCCCTGCTCTCTCTTCCTCCTTCAGCAATGTGACATGTGCCTGCTTCCCCTTCACCTTCTGCCAGTTGTAAGTTTCCTGAGGCCTCCCCAGTCATGCTTCTTGTGCAGCCTGCAGAACTGTGAGTCAATTAAACCTCTTTTCTTTATAAATGACCTAGTCTCAGGTAGTTCTTTATAGCAATGTGAGAACGGACTCATACAGAATAAAGAAATGGATAATGGGTCACTTTTTTCCTTCTCCTGCACATCAGTCAGGATGCCTTTAGCTGCAAGTTAGATGACACCCTGATTTGACTGGCTTAAACAATATGGAAAAGCACTTCATAAGAAGTCCAGAGTTGGTCAGTTCATCCCAGGTTCTTTCTGACTTTCCCCTCTACCATCCTCCAGGTACAGCTTTGTCCTCAGATATACGTTCCTTGTATGATTACAAAGATGGCTACTAGATTTCCAGGTGTTATTGCCAGACAATCCAATGTCTAGTTGAAGAAGAAAGTCAGTCTATTCCTAAGCATCTCTTTGCTAAGAGCAAAGAAGCCTCACCCAGAAGCTCTTTCATATCTCATTATCCAAAACTGGTTTACATGCTAATCACCACCAAATCCCAGGTATGACAAGTGATGCCACTGTGACTGACTTTGACTATTCAAGATTACCTGAGAGGCTAAGGAGAGGTAGAAATTTGATCAAAACCAGGCTCCATCAGCAGAAAAGAGCTGAGGGTAGATGTGGAGTTGATTACTGTGGCAAAGACTGCAATTTGCTTCCCAATACCCACTCTCTCTTCTTCCTTAGTAACATAAACCCTAGTGTTTAGCTGTACAGTTTGCAACCCAGAATAAAGATTCTATTTCTCTGCTTTACATTGTCACCACTATGTTGTGGCCATGTGACTAAAACCAACCAATGAGATATAAGCAGAAGAGCTGTGTGGAACTTCTGAAATGCTGCTTCAAGGGAGATAACCCAGCTTGGAGCCCCTGCCTACTGTTTTCTTCTGCCTGCAGCCTAAATGTGATGGCTGCATCTCCATTAGCCATCTTGGACCATGAGTCAGTATTAAGAATGGAAATCACATCCAAGGATAGTGAAGCAGAAAGACAGAAGGAACCAGAGGCCCTGGTGCCTCCAGTGCCACCTCACCTGCCCTAGGCTGCCAATCGCCATACTTTTACGTGAGACAATAAGCTCATGTGTGCTTAAGCCTTTAGTTATTCGGCCTGTTCCTTACCACTAGTGCAATTCCAAACTGGTACAGCAACCAGCAGTGAATACTACACCCCAGGAGCTAAATTCCTTAGGTTAGTTAACTTAACTCTGTCATTTGGGGAATGCATGAAAGACAGCATCAGGCAATGAGAAGTTTAGAATCAAACTGATCTGAGTGTGAAACCTGACTTTGCCACCTCCAAGTTGTGTGACCATTGGCAAGTGACTTAACTTCCTGGAGCTTTGTTTCAGCATCTGAAAAATGCAGCTGTCTATTCCTACTCCAAGGTGTTAGACGAGGGTTAAGAAGACCTTTGCACAGCACCTTGTGTTGCAATTGCATATAACATACGGACAATACGTGGTTCTAAACATTTTAGAAAACTGTCTTAGAATTGTAAAGACTGAGAAATCACATAGCCTAAATATACCCTCTTCTTTTCTGTCAGAGAAGAAGCTGAGGCCCAGAGAGGTGAAATCAAGTTCCCAAGGGATCTCTGAGGTGCCCTGTTGGAAGGCAAATTTGTCGTGATTGCTCACCACAAAGGGTACTTTCATGATTCTGTGCCCTGCATCACATCTACATTGCCCATTGTCCTAGTGCTCCAGGACTCCTCTTCTTGATACCCCGTTCAGTCCCTGATGAGAGACAGATGCTCAGCCCTGAGCACCACGCACCGAGATGGTGTTCTTTTTCTGTACTGATATCATCAGTCACATCATGTGGTACTACTTTAATTGCTGTCCTATTTTTGGAAAAATAGATGGCTAAACATAAGCAATTTTTTTCTTAGCATTTTTTTGGTTACTGAAGCAAAGTACTCAGTAAATAAGAACTGATTTGCATGACATTTTGCATGAATAGCGATGTTGAATGAACAAGGTAACAGACTTTGAACTTTTGCAGACATTCTATTCAATTTGAAAATAATTTTTTGTTAATTCCCAGTAGATTTCCACTGACAGTAAAATCAACCACAATTTGGGAGGCCTCTGGTGGCTACAATGGTAAAAGACAAAAGCAATTATAAGCCTGTGTGTGTTTGCTTAGCTAAATGAAATGTGCTTTTATTCATGCATGTGGGGCTATGCAGATTTTCCAAGAAATGGAGACCCTCGCTATGCTCTGAACTCCAGCAAGTGTCAGAGTTTGGGGCCTTATCAAGGTCTTGCTGGGAGCCACAGAGAACTCATGGTGTGCTTTTCTGGGTTGGAAGTGGTCAAAACAACACCCACAGAAATCCAAGGGCAAGAAAATCTCTGCAAAGGCCAAATAACTACAAGTCTTGTATTCTAGAGGTAGTAATATATTCCAGTTCTGGCTTATATACTGAATAGATAGCAGGTTGCACACTAAAGTAACTAAATAAAAGACTTTTGGTGTCTTTCCCCCCAGCAGAATCAGAATGCTCAACCTCCCAAGAAACTTGCCAGGTGTGACTGTTCGCATAACTCACCCCAGGGCATAATTGTAGAGCA
The DNA here is from genome assembly GCF_008728515.1 of Papio anubis. NCBI lineage: Eukaryota > Metazoa > Chordata > Mammalia > Primates > Cercopithecidae > Papio > Papio anubis. The sequence continues at coordinate 12,748,716 of NC_044984.1, read as the reverse complement.
GAGCAATGATGAATGACTAGGAGAGAACAAATAGAATATAATAATAATTCTACCCTCGATTTAAATAATGCTTTTTCCTTCCCAGAGCACTAAGTGCTTTCACATAGATTAGAAGGTAAGGGTGGGTATTATTATCCCCGTATGCAGATAAAGAAATAGAGTCAGAGAGGTAAGCTGTTTGTCTAAAGACTTACAATAAAAGCCTATTAGAGGTGAATGATCACCTTTGACACTACTTACGCAACCCTCTCATTTTTCAGATGAAGAAGCTCAAGTTGGGAGGGTGATGTTTTTCCAAGACTGCATCATTAGTGGCCAAATAATAACACACCTAGCCCTTCACGGAGTGGAAGACAAACCCCAAGGCCCCTGACAACTTGGGATACAAGCCGTTCCCATCTGCAAGTCCTGTTTTTCCAGGAACACAGCACCCATACTGAGACTTCCCACCCTGCCATTCAAGAATCTTGCCTCCCCAGGGCCACCAGGGTCATGGCCAGAGATAACATCCGCTTATAGAATCCCAGGGAGTTTTATTGACTTCACAAGGAAGATAAGCAGCACAGTGGCTCACACACTCACAGGCGAGTACACTTTCTCACAATTCATAGAAATCCCCTCTCCATATTATATCATTGCTCAAATTTCCTGCTCAGCTCCCCCTCCTCATCTTCATCATAGTTGCCCACATCCCATAATAATAAGAGGGGATTTTACCAAAAGTATGCAAATAGCGTTTGTGGGTGCTCACCCTCAAACATTCTCTCCCCTGAGGGTGTCACCCTCTTTGTTTGGCTTTGATACACCGTGATATGTAGCCCCAGGCAACTGGCTCCAGCAGGCGCTGGGACTCCCCAGATGGTTTGGCTCCAAGGGCGTGTCTGGTGAGCCACTACGCAGCAGTGGTCAGGGTACTGCTCCTGAGCTCTTGGGCTGTAAGAGGCCAGAGTAGCAGCTGTCAGAGGTGAGAAGTCATAAGCCAAGGAAGAACAGGCAATGTGCTACAAGAGGAGGGAGGGAGGCCATAGCGCCTTGTCTCTGGGCAGCTGCTGTCTGAACAGCAGACAGGGGTTTAAACATAGGCTATAGCCACACAGAGCCCATCGCTCCCCCTGCTTCTCATCCTCCTGGAGAGGCAGTCTTGCCTTCACCCTCTTTCTCAATCTCCCCCAGCTGCAGACTGATTCTTCCTGCCCTGGAGCAACTGCCTCCCTCTCTGGCAAGCCCCTACCATCAAGAAAGGTGGGAAACACTTGCCCTCCCTCCCTGTCCCCAGCCCTCTGCCCAGTCACCCTCACTTACAACCCCTTTATTTAGCCAAAACCCATTTCCCCTGCTTATAAGAAAAAGGAGGGGTGCTTTTGAGATGACACACCAGGCCTTCCTCTCAGATACAAATGTTCTTCCCAAGATCCCGAATCCTTACATCAAGAATAGATCCAGCTTAGCAGAAACGGGGATGATAAAGGATTTCAGTTCTAAATCACAGTATGTTCTAAGATACAAGGACGTGCATGACATCACCAATAATTCAGATATTAGATAAATATTTGCCTGACAAGAACCATTGTCCTGAGGAACGAAGGGGAAAAAGAATGATATGAGGCATGGAGTTTGTCACTGAATTTCTTTCCCTCTTGCACTGGTGCTCAGTTCAGCTCACCCCAGTTTTATACCTATGCTCCCCCTTAAACCCCCTCAACAGACTGTTTTTCACACCTCCTAAGATATTCGGCTTCATGGGGTGCCCTTGAGGCTGTGAGGTTCAGTGACAGCTACAGCTGTTGTGCCCAGATCTCCCCCTCACATCCCATCTTCTGGTCCTCAGCTCTGGGTTTCTTAGGAATTTCACATCCAGGCAGGGAGTTCCCCAGACCTCTGCTTTTCCTTCCTCTCCCTCCTGCGTCCACGCTTAGGTTATTTCACTGCTTATTAGCACTTCAGATGGGGGATATGAAGGAGTCGATGTGAAAATCTGATTAGTCATTTTGGCTATTTTTTCTGGAAGCTGTAGTAAAAGATGGGTTGCAAAAGAAGGAAAAGCTATTAGCTATTGAAATCTGTGTGTTTCAATTAACCTTATCCCTCACAGATAATTGAGAATTGACAATAATGTTAGTTTCTTTGCAATCTTCTTGAAAAAAATTTTTTTTTCATTTCTGATACCATCTTCATGCGGCATTGACCAAGGCCCATAAACAATTTGTGCCCTCTTGGTCAGCACCAAGAGCTCAAAGCTTGGCAAGTGAGCCCACGACAGAAGAACTGAAAGGCTTTGGGAGTCCCGGGGCAGTGAAGGTCACCTTCCCCTCCTTCCACTGTGTTCTCTTTGTGCCCAAGTGTGCCAACGTGGGTGCCAGGTTATTCCAGCCTGCCAGTTCCCACATCTCCTGCCCAGGTTCATGCTGCCGCCCCTCCACCAAGTCAGACTGGCCTCTCTTGCCTCTGAGCACACCTTACCCTCTCCAGCTCTTACTGCTTTCTTCCTTCTGGGCCCCTGCCTGAAATACCTGACGCCTTTCCAGAACCCAGATCTCCAAGGTTTAGCTCAAGTCCGGGAGCACCTCAAAGACCTCATGGCAAAGCCAGGCAGAATTGCTCAGCACCCTCCGCCACAACCTCACACAGTCCTCTGGGTGGATAATATGGCCATGCCCGGCTGCTCCCAGAGCCTAAATAGGCATGGAAGGCAAGGAGAGCAGCAGCCATGGGTCCTCCGGCAGGCCCACGTGGCTTCCAACAACTGCTTAGCTCTGTCCACAAGTTAAGTCAGCCTCAGTTTCCTCTTCTGTAAAATGAGACTGAAAATAGAATCTGCTTCCTAGATTTATTTTGAAACCTAAATAAGTTGATGAAAGTAAAGCACTTGGCACAGGGCCAGGTAGGAAATCAGTTCTGGGTGTGCCATGATGACCAGCACAGTTAGCATCGGCCCCACAGCCCCAGGCAGCCTGGGCCAGCTCTAGGAGGGCCTCTGGTGCTACACTCTGCTGGAAGAGCCCCAAGGCTGAGAGGCTTCTACCTAGGTGCTTTCTGAGACTTTTAGTAAAACATCTCTTACAGTTTTTATAGATTCCCCTCTCTCCCCTGCAAGATGCAGAGCTGTGTTCAGGGGAGTCCTGAGCCACTTCCTGGCTATTCGCGCAAGGAGCACTCAGTGATGCAGGCCCCATCTGCTCCTGGTCTAGCTCAGTAGCAGCTCCATCTTCCCATGGGATGAATTCCTCCCCAGAGGATCCTCCATGCTTATGCAAATAGTTACTAGGATCTCTGGCTCATCAAGTTTCTTGACATTCCCAAACAAGTCTGAATGCACTTCGAAAGCAGGTGTCTCCTCCCACCTTAATTACAATTAGAATGAAATTATGTTCACTTCAAAATTAACAATTCACACTTTTGCAACCATCAGAACTCCGACCACTGCCACCGCTCGGGTCCTGCCTCCCCCTCTCCTCCCTGCCGCCTCCTCTCCCTTTGTCCTGTGACTCAGCTCCCTGCTTCCCTGCCCTGACCTCCCCCACTCTTCCAGGTTTTGCAGGCAGCGCCATCTGCTGGACGCAGGCTCAGCTGCACCTTCCCCTCCCCGCGGGGCAAGGAGCTGGCCTAGGATAGATGGCTCTTTCCCAACCGGTAACACCGCACTTGCTGGGTGATTCTGCCGCAGTTCTGCAGTGGTTAATATTTTATTTTCAAAAAAAACACAAGGAGAACATTGTAAGAGAAGAGTGAAGGGCCAAAGATAAACAAGACCTATAAATTAGGGAAAATAAATTCAATCTTAGACAGTTTTTTGCCTTAGAAATGTGAAGTGTTAGCAGTGATGACTGCACGCTTACACTTCCTTTTTCATCTTTTTTTTCTTTTAAGCAACGTTTCGTGAGAAAGTGTCAGTTTATAATTTTATATAATAGTAAACCTCTTGCCTTGGTATAGAAATAATTAGAGGCCCTTCCTAAGTAAAAGACACAAAAAGACAAAAACTCTACTAGTGATGTCTAGAAGTAGACATGGGTTCCTCTCCCAGTGAGAAGGTCTTGTTATTATAGAAAAGACATATTATAGACAACGGATTCTTTTTTCACTGGGTCCCAAGAAAAAAAAAAAATCAAGACTGGTATCCCAGCTACCCTGTTAACTTAAAATCCCTATTTAAATCACCTAAGAGACGTGCTTTTTTTCTGAAAAGACATTTCTAGTGGCAGTTTTTCTCTTAGTGGTGTTGAACTTATTATTTGTAGAATGCTATGCTTTGTATCTAATTATATTACAGGTGATTTTAAGTCATCAAAATAAAATGCAAGCTAACAGTTACCTAACGCTTACTAAACTACATGATTTTAAAATCTATATATGTCTTAGTTTATTTAATCCTTACAGCTCAAGATGGTGGAACTACTGTTATCCCCATTTTAAAGTTAAGGAAACTGAGATACAGACAGAATTAACAGTCCAGTCCAAGCTTGCACAGAGTATTTGAAGTTGTCTAAATGGCCCTGGGAGATGAGTTTACCCATTACTATACTCTGCTTTATAATACATCAACATCTCCAAGGTGACACATCTGTGAAAATCTAACTCCACAGTTCTGTCATATTAAGTTTGGCCTAAAGCTGTCTCCATACATACTTTAAGTTTGGGCTAAATTTGCCTTTGACTTGTGTGGCAGCCCCTTGCTAACTGCCCGAACTTGGGCATCATTCTTACATTCTGAAAGCTTGTTTTCTTTTAAAATCAATCATATGAAAACAACAATAATAATTACAAAAGGAGCCATTCTTTGTGCATAATGAACTGCAACCTAACTTGATGTGGATACGTAAGCATACTGTAACCTACTCTTGTAAGAAGTAACTAAGCCTCAGCCAACCACAGGCAGCCAACTGTTCAAAGCAGGTTCAAATAAGGCAAATGCCCAGCTGTAACCAATCCAGCTGTTTCTGTTCTCACTTCCGTTGTATGGCTCTTTCCTTTTTCTGTGCATACCGGGAGTCGCTCTGAACCTATTCTGGTTCTGAGAGCTGCCCAGTTCACGAATCTTTCTTTGCCCAATTAAACTCTGTTAAATTTGTCTAAAGTGTTTCTTTCCATAGCTCCTTCTGGTCCTCGACTTTTCTATCCATCCACCTAGCCATCCATAAGCTTTATCGTTATCCCCTAAACATGTGAGTTAAGCAGATGAATGAATATATAGATGTGGAAGAGAAACAGAAATAGAGAGAGAGAGAGAAACATTGTGCACATAGAGAGAGAGCAACAGAGAGCATGTGTGTGTATCTATATATATATATTGAGAGAGAGAGAACATGTGACGCAAGGGACAGGCAGCAAATGAGGAGATTTTGACTCAGGGTTCTTAACCTTGAGTGTGTGGGGCCCATGAACACCCTATGATTATATGCAAAGTGTCACATTTATATGCATTTTTCTGGGGAAAGAGTCCTTAGCTGTCTTCACATCCTCAAAAGTGCCTGTGTTCCTGACAAGATTAAGGATCACTGATTTCAATAAAGAATAAAATAGCGCACACACCAGCTATCTTCTCCTTCTTTCATGTGGGACCACTGCCTGCACAATCTACATTCTTCCTTTTGGTCAAAAAGTGAAAGAAGACAAATAAGATGGCCAGGTCATCAAGAGACATTAACAGTATCTTTAGAACTCACTGACACGTTCTTTGTTACTTTCAACAGTTAATGCGTGATATACCAGATGTTAACTCAAATATGGCTAAGGGGGCTGGGCACGGTGGCTCATGCCTGTAATCTCAGCACTTCAGGAGTCCGAGGCGGGAGGATCACTTGAGGTCAGGAGTTCAAGAATAGCCTGACCAAAATGGTGAAACCGTGTTTCTACTAAAAATACAAAAATTAGCCAGGTGTCGTGGCGGGCACCTGTAATCCCAGCTGCTCAGGAGGCTAAGGCATGAGAATCATTTGAACCCGGTAGGCAGAGGTTGCAGAGAGATGAGATCATACCACTGCACTCCAGCCTTGGCAACAGAGCAAGACCCTGTCTCAAAAATAAAAACAAACATGGTTAAGGGAAGAAGATCAACTTTTACTAAGGACCCACTATATGCCAGGCACTTAATTTTTCTAACAACATTATGCTATTGGCATTATTCTTGTTGTTCTCATTGATATTAAAAGAAAACAAGCTTTCAGAGTGTAAGCATCATGCCCAAGTTCAGGCAATTAGCAAGGGGCTGACTTGGCAAATCATCTCAGGGTCTGTCATAATGAATATAGGTATGTGTGTACATGAGTGCTTGGGGCAGAGTAACCAGGTAGATCTGTTAAATCTGTTGCATCTCCGAAGCAACAAATATTCAGCGGGGGTTGGGGGGAAGAAGTTCATTATTTGGAGATCAAATAACAACGCTGCTATTATTTCTAGCTCCTGATTCCCCTCCATTAATTTATCACCTTCTTCTATGAATTACATTGAGCAACTCTGTATGCTAGGCATTGGGTAGAGTCCAGCATATCATCTTGCAATACTGCCTCCAGTAGACCCATGGTCCATGCCATTGGAAGCTCACTGTCTAGCAGAGACCACAGGCATGTGAGTAAATCATTACAGTACTGTGGGACAGGGATTCGAATATAAGAATGTCCTGAGTCCAAGTGGTGGAATGAAGAAGAAGCTTGATGCTGCCAAGAGGTTTCAACTGAAACTTAAAGAATTAGGAGAAATTCCCAGCAAACAATAGGTGATGGTTAATTTTATGTGTCAATGTGGCTGGGCCACAGTGCCCAGATATTTGGTCAAACAATCTTCTAGATGTTTCTGTAAGGGTATTTTCAGATGAGATGAACATTTAAATAGATGGACTTTGAGTAAAGCAAATTGCCCTCCTTGATGTGGGTGGGCCTCACTCAATTATCTGAAAACCTGAATAGAACAAAAGACTGACCTCCCTGAGCCAGAAGGAATCCTGCCAGCAGACGGCCTTCAGAAACGAACTGCAACATTGGCTCTGCCCTGGGTGTCCAGCCTGCTGGCCCATCCTGCAGATTTTGGCTTGCCAGCCTCCATAATTGCATAAGCCTATCCCTTAAAATAAATCTATGTCTGGATGTATACATATTCCATTGGTCTGTTTTTCTGGAGAACCCTGACTACTACACAATGAAAGTAGGACTCTGCTAGGCAGAGGGAACAGCATGTACAAAGAAAGGCACGGAGGCTCCAGAAACAATGATTCGGCTGAATCATAGTCCAGTCAGTTCATTGAACCCTGCTCTGGTGCCTGGTCTTACTGCCTGATCACGCTGTGCTTGCTCCCGTAAATAGATTCTAGGAATCTGATCGTTCTAGTCTGTTTGACCACCCCAGTTGTTTTGAAAATGCATAAACGGCTTATAGTTCCCTAAAATAATGAGCCTCCAGGACCAGTAGTAAGAGCTATCAGTTGGAAGAAGCACAAGTTGTATCTGTCACCAAGGCAGAGGTGTGCACAACTGCTACTATTAGAAAACAACATAGGCTGCTGGACAGCATATTCTTTTCTGCCACAATTTTATCATCAGTACTCCAGGGGATACTCTGTGTCAGTTAAGGTTCTCCAGAAAAATAAAACCAACAGGATAGGTGTGGGGAGGGGGAGAGAGAGAGATTTTAAGAAATTGGCTCACGTGATTGTGGAGGCTTGGAAAGTCCAAAGTGTGCAGGGTAGGCCAGCAGACTGGAAACCAGAAAGAGTTGGAGTTTAAATCCAAAGGCCATCTGCTGGCTGGGTGCAGTGACTCACGCCTGGAATCCCAGGACTTTGGGAGGCGGGCAGATCACTCGAGGCCAGGAGTTCAAGACCAGCCTGGCCAACATAGTGAAACCCTATCTCTACAAAAAAAAAAAAAAATTAGCCTGGCATGGTGGTGGATGCCCATAACCCCAGCTTCTCAGGTGTTCTGCATCAAGCCCATTTCCATTTGGTGCACAGTCCATTTGTACAGAATTTTAACCATTGGTTTCTTGATTCATTTTTTTCATCCCATTCAAAACAACTGTGTGACAGTGTATCCTTTTTATTTATTTTACAGAATAACAAACTGTATATTTTAAACCAAAGGATTTAGCTAGAAGAAGGAGGGAGGAGCGAGGCTGGGGGAAGTGTGTATTATTTCATTGACTTCGTATGGTGGCTACTTTTCATGTGCAAGTTGGAATGCAATGCCCAGTTTGAAGGTAACTATTTCTGATAGACCTCCTCTGAACTCTTGTAGCGGGAATTGGAGTTGCCTCTCAACATCCATTCCAACCTGTCCGCTGTTGCTACTGTGTTACAGCTCAGGTGTCTAGGTTGAACAGACCCCACTCCTAGTCTAAGAGTAAACCTTCATTGGAAGCGCTCACAGTGACTGATTCAGTGCCTGGCAACGAATTGAGGCATTAAGTTCATCAGTACATGTTAATCCCTTGGCCATGTGGGTGGGCACAAGATGCTTAAAAAAAAAAAAAAAAAAAAAGTCATTGTGGGGAGCCTCCTTCTCCCTAGCCGTAGAAGAAACGTTAGTCTCTATTGCTGCTGGTAATTATTCCTTCCTTCATTCTCCTCTCTAGCCATGTTTTATTGGTGGCCTCTGTTCCAAGCAAAGTTTAGTTCTAAGTGCTGGTGGTACCAAGTCACTGTTATCCTGGATCTCACAATTTAGTGGAAGAGGCAGAAAATAAGCAAACATCTAAATGCATTGTACACTGTGATGGTTACTTTTAGATGTCAACTTGGCTAGATTGAGGACTGCCTGGAGAACTGGTCAAGCATTCCTTCTGGGTCTGCGAGGGTGTTTCCAGAGATTAGCAGGTGAGTCAGTGGACTGAGGAGGGAAGATCTGCTCCGCGTGGGCAGACACCATCCAGTCAGCTGGAGCCCAGGCTAGGACAAAGAGTGAGAGAGAGGATTTCCTCTCTGTCTCTCCTGGAGCTGGGACACTCTCTTCCTCCTGCCTGAAGACAGGAGAGCTCCAGACTCTCCGGCATTGGGACTCCATGACTTACACTAGCCGTCACCCAGGTTCTCAGGCCTTCAGCCTCAGACTGAGAGTGACGCCACTGGCTTCCCGGGTTCTGAAGCTTTGGGACTTGGATTGAACTATACTACTGGCACGCCAGGGTCTCCAGCTTGCAGACAGCCTGTTACGAGACTTCAAGGCTTCCATAACCACATGAGCCAATTCCCCTCGTAAATAACCTCTCATACCTATCTATCTATCTCCTGTTGGTTCTGTGAATAGAAGAATCATGAGGTTCATGAATTTAGAGAGGAGAGCTTTATCTCTCATAAAAGGTACAGCCTGCAATTTACAATAGCAAAGACTTGTAACCAACCCAAATGCCCATCAATGATAGACTGGATAAAGAAAATGTGGCACATATACACTATGGAATACTATGCAGCTATAAAAAGGATGAGTTCATGTCCTTTGCAGGGACATGGATGAAGCTGGAAGCCATCATTCTAAGCAAACTAACACAGGAACAGAAAACCAAACACCGCATGTTCTCACTCATAAGTGGGAGTTGAACAATGAGAACACATGGACACAGGGAGGGGAACATCACACACTGGCACCTGTTGGGGTGGTGGGGAGAGGGCAAGGGGAGGGAGAGCATTAGGACAAATACCTAATGTATGTGTGGCTTAAAATCTAGATGATGGGTTGATAGATGCAGCAAACCACCATGGCACATGTATACCTATGTAACAAACTTGCATGTTCTGCACATGTATCCCAGAACTTAAAGTAAAATTTAAAAGAAAAGGTGCAGCCTAGCCATTCTGCAACCTAGGAAGTGTAGCCTTCAGCAGAAGCCCAGAGCGAATTCCCCAAGGGAAGGAGGGCTAAGACAGGAATTTGTGCTAAATGAGTTGGCTAAGTATACATATTCAATAAGCTATCAGAGGAGTCACAAATATTTATACAAGGAGAAATATGCTCGTGTGCAATTGAGCTTCATGCCTCTTCATGGGTTGCATATTCAAAAAACGTTCGCAGTAGCATGATTCAAGAGTAGAGTTTTCAGGCCTCTGATATCAAAACGTGAAGCAGAGAACCCGAAAAAAACCCCACTGTACATTCTCTTCACATCAGCCAAAACCAGTCTGGAGATGGTGGTCAGTTTTTAGGAAGGGATACATTGTGAAACTGGTGAGCTGTCACCTCAAAACTGCAAAGACGAAGAGTCCAGTCGCAGCCTCACATGATAGACTAAAGGCGATAAGAATGAGTTGTCTGTGTCTTGTTTTTCATAACTGGTTTCTTCTTACTCCTTAGGAAGCAATTCTGGCTAAAGATTAATAAGGATCAGTACAGTTGCTCACACCTATAATTACAGCAGTTTAGGAGGCTGAGGCAGGAGAATTGCTTGAGGCCAGGAGTTTGAGACCTGCCTGAGCAACATAGGGAGACCCCATCTCTATTAAAAAAAAAAAAAAAAGTTAATTAGCTGGGCATGATGGTGCATGTAGTCCCAGCTACTCAGTAAAGATTGCTTGAGCTCAGGAGTTTGAGACTCCAATGAGCTATGATCATGACACTGGACTCCAGCCTGGGTGACAGAGTGAAGTGAAAAAAAGGTTCATAAAGAAGGATTATACTGAGACATGTCCGAACTCCCATCCTGTCCTGGCCAGAATTCAGTTTTTTAGGTTTCTCTGGGTCCTCTTGGCCAAAAGGGGGTCTGTTAGGTCAATTGGGAGGCTTAGGGTATTATTTGTCTGCCATACTCTGATTAGTACAGATTTTGGTACCAGGAGTGGTTCTAGAGGAACAGAATTTTAAGGACGAGTTCCCCTAATTGGTTTTGGGGTTTCTGGAATTGTCTCTTTAACCTGACCACACCTAAAAATGCTCAGAACTCTACTTCTACAGAGAGCACTGCTAATTCATGTCCTAAGCTGTTTAAAGAGATACACAAAATATCTGCATTTGATACTCCAAATCTAAATCCAAATTAATGCAAGGAACTTGATGACTCTGTACATGACACCTCTAAATATTTGTGGAAAACTAAGGAATATAATAACATTGATGGGCTGCTTCTAATGTCACTGGTCAAAGTGATGGAAAAAAATAACAGGGATTCAAATTTCCAGCTCCAGTTCCGCATAAATAGCCTACGAGCTTATAAGTGTGCCCTGAGCCAGAATCTTCTCTTCTGTAACCACAGGGCTGAAATTGCTGAAAATCAAACACAAGCCCTTATCATCTGATTGGCTGATTTACAACAAAAGTTGGACTCAGCCTCTCAGAGTGTCTGGTGTGAAATTAAGGGCATTGATTGGGAGAGAATGGGATTCTGTAAGTTGGGGTGAGGATGTGCGGAATGATTCTGATGAAACTGGGACATTGGGCCCCTAAATTCTGATGAGACTTGTTTTCTAAGCAGAGGTGGTCTTACACCCCTTAACCCCAGGCAGCAGCGTTCCCACCCACAACAGTATCAATATCAGCCTTTCCACCTGTATCTGAGGGGGTTAGCCCTTCATTGCCCGAGGGAACAGTAATGGCCTCCCAAGGCAGTTTCTGAGCAAGACCAGGCTGATTCTCCTCAGGACCCACCCTTGCCTCCCCTCTTTGTTTGTAGCCCTATAACCAGACTCAAGTCCCAGCAGGCCCCTAAAGGTGAGGTAGAAAATGTGACTCATAAGGAGGTAGGCTACACTCCAAAAGAACGACTTGAGTTTTCTAATTTATACAAGCAGAAATCTGGGAAACGTGTGGGATGGATATTAAGGGTGTGAGATAATGGTGGAAGGAACATAGAGTTGGATCAGGCTGAATTTATTGATGTGGGCCCACGAAGCAGAGATTCTGCGCTTAATGTTGCAGCTCCAGGAGTTAGGAAAGGTGCTAACCATCTGTTTGGTTAGTTGGCTGAAACATGGATCAAAAGGTGGCCCACTGTGAGGGAGTGGAGATGCCTGCTCTCCCTTGGTTTATTGCAGAGGGAGGGATTAAAATGCCTAGAGAGAATGGAAGCCTGTACTGGATTTATCACTTAAAATCTGCTCACCTATAAAGGGAGGGTCTGAAGACACACCTTTCATCAATACTTTGAGAAATAGATTTGTGAGCAGAGCCCCAGCATCCCTGAAGAACTCCGTGATTGTTCTTCTCCATAGGATGGACCTTGCAGTGGGAGGCACAGTTACGCGATTGGAAAACATAAATGCGATGGGAATCATTGGATCCTGGGTGGCTGGGGCCAAGCTGCAGCTCGCAATCACTAAAGCAAGGTGGGCGTGTTTACCATAATGAACAGAAGAGGCAAAGCAACAACCGGAATAGTCTGACTTACGTAAGTCTGTGGCATTGGCTAGTTAATCATGGTGTTCCTAGAAGTGAAATAGATGGGAAGCCTACTACGTTCTTACTTGATTTATGTAAGCGGAACACTTCCAGGTCAAGTGAACAAAAATCTAACTTGAATCATAAAAACAGAAAATCATGGCCTCTCAATCAGTTCCCAGGCTTGAGCCAGTTTACAGACCCAAAACCCTCGAATGAAGTGGGGGCCAGGGCCCCTCCAGGAAGGAGCCTGGTACACTACCAAACATATACACTGTTAATCTTTCTCTCATCTTTCCTCCCAAAGAGACCTCCGACCTTTTACCAGGGTAACTGTGCACTTGGGAAAGGAAAATAATCAGACATTTTGGGGACTACTGGACATTGGCTCTGAACTGACATCAATTCCAGGAGACCCAAAACATCACTGCGGTTCACCAGTCAGAGTAGGAGCTTACGGCAGTTAGGGGATCAATAGAGTTTGAGCTCAGGTCCAACTCACGGTGGGCTCAGTGGGTCTCTGGACCCATCCTGTGGTCATTTTCCCTGTTCCAGATGCACGATTGGAATAGATATATTTGGTAGCTGGCAGAATCCCATCTTGGTTCCCTGACCAGTAGGGTGAGGGTTATTATGGTGAGAAACGCTAAATGGAAGCCCATTAGAGCTGCCCCTACCTAGGAAAACAGTAACTCAAAACCAGCATCACATCCCTGGAGGGATTACCAAGATGAGTGCCACCATCAAGGACTTGAAGGATGCAGGGGTGACGAGTCCCACCAGATCCCCATTCGACTCTCCTTTATGGCCTGTGCAGAAGACAGATGGATCCTGGAGGATGACAGTAAATTATTAAGCTTAACCAAGTGGTAACTCCAATTGCTGCTGCCATACCAGACGTGTTTCCATTGCTTGAGCAAATTAACACATATCCTCGTACCAGTATGCAGCTATTGACCTGGAAAATACCTGTTTCTCCATACCTGTCCACAAAGCCCACCAGAAGCAGTGTGCTTTCCGCTGATGAGGCCAGCAGTACTCCCTCACTGTCCTATCTCAGGGGTAGATCCAGCCCTGTGTCACAATTTAGTTTGAAGGGATCTTGATCACCTTCCCCTCCACAAGCTATCACACTGGTCCATTACATTGATGACATTATGCTGATTGGACCTAGTAAGCGTGAAGTAGTAATTACCCTGGACTTATTGGTACGTCATTTGCATGTCAGAGGGTGAAAATCTAACTGAAATTCAGGGGACTTCTGCCTCATTGAAATTTCTAGGGGTCAAGAGGGTATGTTACTCCAGCCTATCTACCAAGTGACTGGAACAGCTGCTAGTTTTGAGTGGGACCCAGAATGGAAGAAGGCTCTGCAACAGGTACAGACTGCTGTGCAAGCTGCTCTGCCACTTAGGCTATATGATCCAGCAGATGCAATCAGGCTTGAGGTGTCAGCGGCAGACAGGGATTCTGTTTGGAGCCTTTGGCAGGCCCCTATAGGTGAATCACAGCAAAAGCCCTTAAGATTTTGAAGCAAGGCCCTGCCATCATTTGTAGACAGTTACCTTCCTTTTGAGAGACAGTTTTGGCCTGCCACTGGGCCATAGTAGAAACTGAAGGCCTGACCACGGGCCACAAAGTTACCATGCCATAAATTTCATAAATCTGAAATTCCTGCCATAAACTGGGTGTTTTCAGGCCCACCAAGCCATGAGGTTGGATGTGCACAGCAGCACTCCATCATCAAATGGAAGTGATATATATGCGACTAGATCCACTGGGTCTTGAAGGCACAGGTAAGTTACATGAAGAACTGGCGCAAATGGTTCCTACTCTTGCTACACTGCCTTCTCTCTCCCTGCCTGCACCTATGGCCTTTTGGGTAGTACTCTATAACCAGCTGACAGAAGAGTAAGGTCTGGTTTACAGATATTTCTGCACGATATGCAGGCACCACTTGAAAGTGGACAACTGCAGCACTACAGCCCCTTTCTGGGACATTCTTGAAGGCAGTGGTGAAGGGAAGTCTTCTCAATGGGCAGAATTTGGGGCAGTGCACCTGGTCGTGCACTTCTCTTGGAAGGAAGTGCAATTGTATGCCAAATCTTGGGCTGTGGGCAGTGGTTTGACCAGAGGGTCAGGGACGTGGAAAGGACATGACTGAAAAATTGGTGACAAAGAAATGTGGGAAAGAGGCACGTGGATAGACTTCTCTGAGTGGGCAGAAGTTGTGAAGATATTTGTGTCCCATGGGAATGCTAACCAAAGGTGACCTCAGAGGAGAAGAAATTTAATAATCAAGTGAATAAGATGACCTGTTCTATGGATACCGGTCATCCTCTTTCCCCAGGCACTCTTGTCATTGCCCAGTGGGCTCATGAATGAAGTGGCCGTCGTGGCTGGGATGGAGTGATGCATGGGCTCAGTAACAAGGACTTCCACCCACTAATGCCAACTTGGCTACAGCCGCCTCTGAGTGCTCAATCTGCCAGCAGCAGATACTAACACTGAGTCTCCGATATGGCCCCATTTCCCAGGGGGATCAGCCTACCTGGTGGCAGGTCGATTACTTGGACCATTTCCATCATGGAAGGGGTAGCATTTTATCCTTACTGGAATAGACACTCTGGATATGGATTTGCCTTCCCTGCACACAGTACTTCTGCCAAAACTACCATTGATGGTCTCACAGAATGTTTTGTCCATCATCATGGTATTCCACATGTGAAAGCTGTCAGAATAAAAATTCAGTCATGTTTAAATAACCTTGACAAGTAGAGGCCGGGTGCGGTGGTTCACACCTGTAATCCCAGCACTTTGGGAGGTGGGTTGTTTGAGGCCAGGAGTTTGAGACCAGCCTGAGCAACATGGCAAAACCCTGTCTCTACAAAAATACAAAACTCAGCCAGGCATGGTGGTGTGCGCCTGTAGTCCTAGCCACTCGGGAGGCTGAGGCAGGAGAATCGCTTGAATCAGGAGATGGAGGTTGCAGTGAGCCAAGATCATGCCACTGCACTCCAACCTGGATGACAGAGCGAGACTCTGTCTCAAAAAATAAAAATAAATAGATAGATAGACAGATAATACATTTTTTAAAAATATAACCTTAACAAATAGAGCTGAGGAAAGCCATGGAGGGAACATTCTCATGCATGAATGTCTGATAACGAGAACTATCACAAAACACTCTGCAAAAACCGTAGCCTTGCACAAATGCCATCACAATCTTACACAAAAAAATACTTCCGTGAGAACATCTGTACAGAAACTACTTTTCCAACCTCGACTGGTTTGTTATTGATCCTTGTAGCCAAGGATATCTATCCCAAAACAATTAAGCAATCCTCCTCGTTTTTTCTTTAAAAATATTTGTCTTCCTTTACTTCCCTGGAAATGCACATCATTTACTAGGGTATGCATATTCCCATTGCAATGCTATTCTCAAATAAACATCATTTTCTTCTGGTGAGTCTCCCTCTCTGCTATTTAGGTTGACATACACAGCTCTGCTTCTCATTATGAAACTCACTCCACAGCAGTGGACTAATGCTCATGAAATTCAATGTTCTTACCATGTTCTCCACTATCCTGAAGCAGCTAGCTTGACAGAACAGTGGAATGACCTTTTGAGGATGTAGTTACAGTGCCAGGTAGGTGACAATACTTTGCAGGATTGGGGCAAGTCTCCCCAGATGGCTATACATGCTCTAAATCAGGGTCCAATATATAGTGCTGTTCCTCCCATAGCCAAGATTCATGGGCAGGAATCAAGAAGTGGAAACAGGAGTAGCACCACTCAATATTATACCAAGTGATCCACTAGCAAAATTTTTGCTTCCTGCTCCCATGACTTTGTCTTCTGCTGGCCTAGAGATTTTGGTTCCAGAAAGAGGAATGCTACCAGCAGGAGACACAATAATGAGCGCATTTAACTGGAAGTCAAGACTGCCTCCTAGTCACTTTGGGCTCCACGTGCCTCTGAGTCAACAGGCTAAGGAGGGAGTTACAGTGTTGACTAGGGTGATTGATTCAGACTACCAAGGGGAAATTGGACTATTACTCCACAATGGGGATAAGGAGGAGTGTCTGGAGAGCTCTTACAGTGTCTCTTCATATTATCATGCCCTGTGATTAAGGTAACTGGGAAATGACAACAACCCAATTTAGGCAGAACGACAAATGGCCCAGACACTTCAGGCATGAAGTTTTGGATCACCCTACCAAGTAAAGCACCACAGCTGAATGCGTGGTTGTAAATACCAGCTACGATCATGGGAATAGTTACAGAAACAAGGACTGTGATTGTCATGAGCATTTCCTCCCTATTTTGTTATGTTTGTGCGTATATTTACATATATTAAGTAAATATCTTTGTTTTCATTTCTCTCTTATTCCTTTATCATGTAACATAAGATATGACTTTATATCATAATATTTAAGCATCGTAAATTTAAATCATAGTATTTAATTATAGCGTATCAGAGAAGAGTAAACATCACCCAGGGACTTTACTTCCTCTTCTGAGGACAGGATTAGTCCATTTTCAGTGTATGCAGGATAGTTATACCACATTAAGTGAAACTAATACCTTGTTAGTGTCTTTTTTTTGGAGGTCAGGTATGGCTTAAGGAGATGTATGAGTGCCAAGTTGGGGCTAGGGGTAGACTTAATGTTGGCTAATTTTAGGTGTCAACTTGACTGAATTAGGGAATGCCTAGAGAACTGGTAAGGCATTACTTCTGGGTGTTTCTGTGAGGGTGTTTCCAGATGAGATTGGTGTGTGAGCCTGTGGACTGAGTAGGGAAGATCTGCTGTCAATGTGGACAGGCACCGTCCAGTCAGCTGGGGTGAGGATAGAACAAGAAAAAAAACAGAGAGAAAAGGATTTCCTCACTCTCCCTCCTGGAGCTGGGACACACTCTTCCTCCTGCCCTTAGACATGAGAACTCCAGGCTCTCCAGCCTTGGGACTCCAGGACTTAAACCGGCAATCACCCAGGTTCCCAAACCTACAGTCTCAGACTGAGAGTTACACCCGGGCTTTCCTAGTTCTGAGAACTTTGGACTTGGACTGAGCCACGCTACTTGTGTCTTCGGGTCTCTGGTTTATAGATGTCTGGTCATGGGACTTCTCAGCCTCCAAAATCATGTGAGCCAATTTCCCTAATAAATCGCCTCTCATCTATCTACATCTATATCCACATCCACATATAAACACAGAAATATCCCATTTGTTCTGCCCCTCTGGAGAATCCTGGCTAATATAATTGTCCAGTGACAAAACCTAACAAGAAAAAATAAAGCAAGATAAGAAAACAGAGTTATGGGGTGTGATATTTTTGGTGATTAAGTAATTTAAGAGAGACACAATCAGATAAATAGAGTTACTTAGAGGAGAGTAAAATTGCCTGTAGCTGAAGAAACTGGGGAAGGCCTCCCAACAAAGGTAAACTTTTGAAAGCATCAGAGAGAAAATTTTAGAAAAAGATTGAATATGCAAGACATTTTGAAAATAAACTCATTACTGATTAGATTTGGGAGTTAAAAGAGAAAGATGAATGAAAAAGTATTTAAAAGCAGTATTTGCGGAACAGCAATTCATATCTTTAGTGGGTCATGAAATTAATTTAATGGTTTACAACCAAATTCTTTAATGGAATGAAATAGATTGGAATAAAACAGATTAGAGTACATCAAACATAATAAGGGCAAGTACTCTTGGGGGAAATTTTGTTTCAGTTACATGTGTGTTTGTCTGCACATGTATATATATATATATGTGTGTGTGTATGTGTGGGTGTGTGTATATATACACACACACACACACATATATATGTGCACACACACACAGGGTCATGATATAAAATGCATTTCTTACAGTGCATCATGATTTTTTTTAAAATGGCTTAGAGATTTTAAATCTGTGTCAGCGGAAGACTGTGATATTGTTAGTAAGGAAAAAAGACATTAACAGATGCCATTGATTTTAAAAATAAAGATTTTGAGATTAAAATCTCAGTTGAATATCTAAAAACAAAGGTGAAATGAAATGGACAGGGGAAGTGTCAAAGCTAGAGATATAAATTTGGGATTCATTTACAGAGAAATTTTATGTGAAGCTATAGCAATGAATCAGGTTACTAAAGGAGAAAATGTAAGAAACAGAAAAAAAAAAATCCAGGACAAAACCTTGGCCATAATAACATTTGAAGGAAAGGGGAAAGAGGAGAAGGCCAAAAAAAAAAAAATTAAGAAGGAGCAACAGAGGTTCAAGGAAAATCAGGAGATTGAAGGACCGGGAGATCCAATAAAAACTGAATTTCAATAATGTCAAATGTCCTAAAGAGTCAAGAAGGGAGATGTAGGTTAAGAAAAGCCATGTGACACAGCAACTTGGAGAGCACTAACGGTTTTCAAAAAAACCATTTCTGCAAAGCGTTGGAAATACAAGCCAGGATGATTAAGGCAGTATATTTTGTAGCAAAGGGAAGCATTTATATACATATAGATATATAATTATATAATCATTTACCATATTTTCTAGCCTCATCAGATGTTTTCAAGGAACAGTTGCAGTCATTGCCACCAAGTGTACCTCTTCACTCATTTAGTGCCTGGAACATTTTTGGAAGCACCTCAGATTTTTCTTCAAGATGATGACCATCAAGAACACCAAACATGATTCAAGGGCTCAGAACAAGCCTGCCTTAGTCAAAGGATATGTTTTTAATATGTTCAATGCTAATGACAAATCCTGAGCCTCTGGAGGGGTTCCCACCCCCACTACAATCCCATCCCCATCCTAGGAATGCCAGGAGAATTCATCTTTGGGGAGAAGACTGTCATTTTAATTGTGAAACACTTGAGTGGGACTTGTGGTTATGCAGATGTAAGACTCAGTGCCCTATCTAGGGAGAGGGCTTAATACCATAAAGACCTCTGACTCCTAAACAGCAAAAGTGAAAGAGTTGTAGGCCTTGGGAGCAGAGACTGTCATGCTGTTTACTTGCTTTTGGCTTCTTTGAGACTGTGGGAGTGTGATTCAAGACGTGGGGAATAATGGGAGACAAGAATGTATGGACTACAGAAGAGTATGACTCCAGCAAGGTGGTGGAGACTAAGGAAGGAGACAACCCTGGGAGACTGCATTAGGGACTAGCCAATGGATTCTAGCAGCAACAGAATCTGTTTTCCAATTTCACATTGTTTCTCCTCAAAGCTATACTTTTTTATAACCTAAGAAATGCATGTGTTCAGTAAGAAATTTCCTAACCATTACAACCTGTCACTAATAACTAACTTTATTAAGTACTCACAACATAGTAAGCATTCTTCAAAGTGCTCTATGCATTATAATGAATTAACTTCTCTGCTTTCTATTGCTTTTCCTTTATCCCTACTTCCCATTATTCATTCTCATTTATCTTTTTCATTGTCTTTCCCACTTTCTCCTCTCTCAGTCCCTCTATTTCATTCTCTCTACCTCTCTGTCACTCATTCTCACAGGCTCAATCTCACATAAAAATTAACTCATAGAATAAGTTAACTTATTTAATCTTCATAGCAACCCAGGGGAAAAAGTATTATTATCAACCTCATTTCACAGAGTAAAAAACTGAGGTACAGGAGGTGAAGTAACTTAAGGTCATAAAACTAGTAAGATTCAGAGCCTGGATTTAAACTCAAGAAGTTTGACTGCAAAGCTTTTAATCTTAACCATTGCTACTTTCCATATCTTTGTGATTGTGTTGGCTTTGGAAGTAAAGGGAGGATCTACAATGACATCTTGCAGTAGAGAGGACCAGAAATTGTGGTGCACTATGGAGAGGGAAGGTGAGCCCAGCAAGAGAAATCTGGGAGAATCTGCAGCAAGCACTTGGCAATGATTTCAGGAGAATATATGCACTTCCTGGGGATGCCTAGAAGCCATCAAGAAGTAGCCAAGAGTTCCCACAGTATCTTAGGTCAGGGACTCTTAAAGAGAAATTTGCATACAAAAAAGAATGGCTTCTGCTTCTGTGAAATGTGATAATACATGCACGGTAATTTTCACTATGCTTGGATGCTCAGTAATTGGTCACTGTATATGTTAAGTCTTCCTGCCCTTTTCTGATACTCTTTCTAACATCCCTTGAAGGGCAATCCAAATTTTCACTCAATTACCATCATTCAGCTAATATTCACTGTCTGCTACTTGCAGGTCAGCAGGCTGACTCTATGGCACAAGCTTCCCCTTTTCTGGTAATGCTACTTCTGAGCTGTGTTTGCAGCCTCCTCAAATGCTTTGCATACTGGAAAATAATTAAACTTACCCACAGACAAATAAACCAGAGTGAATCCATTTTTCTCCATTAATAAAGATTTATGTGAATATTTTTAATGAAGGTAACTGAAAGCAGATGGAGGAATAAGAAGTTTGTACGAAGCACTTAGTAGTCAACTCGGCAGAGATGAAAGTGTGTCAGACTAAAACAAATATTAGTAAGAACAATATATGGTCATTTTGTGCCTTTATAGGAGGAATGCCAACGAGAAACTTCGGTGTGAAAAGATAACTGCCCTCCCACCAAGCCCAAAAAGAAACTAAACTGCTTATCAGGCATGGCGAGTCTATGGTATGTGGTCAGCCTTATTAGCATATCTTAATTGAGAATTAGACTGTCATGGCAGAACACATTGTAATTTTAAAACTTGGGAGACAAAATAACTCATTGAAATTCCCAAGGCACATCTTGTTTCCTACCTATTCCTTGAAGTGTTTTCCCTTTTTTTCTCTCTTTGTTTTCCTGTTATTCATTTCTTCTTTCTTTCTTCTACCTTCAGCCATGCTCTCAACTTTCCTGTTCACTGTCTAAATCCCTCCTTTTATACAATTATGTTTGTGATACATTTCCACAATTATCAAAAGTTATTACTTCTTTTCTCTCTCCTCTCTGCTTTATATTGCTTTTCCTTTATCTTTGCCTCCCATTATTCATTCTCATTCATCTTGTTCATTGTCTTTCTCCCCTCTCATTCCCTCTGTCTTTTCCCCTCTACCTCTCTGTCACTCACTCTCACAAGCTCAATCTCACATACAAATTAAATTATTATAAAGAATTTCTTTGCTGGTTACAAATTCCGTTTGTGCCCAGGGACTTAGGATTGCATAAGATTGGATGCATCTCACGCCCTGTTGCTCTAAGCCGAAAATGTTTTCTTGACCCCCTCTCACTTCACACTACTGGAGGAATTGCATTATCCGTTATCTCCCCAGAACAGCGATGGGAGGAACATACTGCTGAATATACATTTGGCCATGACTGCATCCATATTATGGAAGACATCATTTGCTCTTAGAACAGAGGACATCGGCACCAGCAATCACGGCCTCATCTGTTAAGTGTGTTTCCCTCACTCTGCAGTTGCTTAGCTCAGACCAGCAAGTACCTGGTGGGCAGCCCTTCCTCTGAACTTGGGGGAGAATCATACAACCTGTTGAACTTGGCTCACACATAGCCTAGGAATGGGTACCCCAAATACTCCAGCACTGGTAGTAGTACTGGTAGGTGGTGTGTTTGAGACACAATCTCAAATAAAACAAAGCAACCATATCCCATGGGACTGGCTGTTTATCTCACATACCTGATCTGGTTGGGACATGAATCAATGAGATCTGAAGTATTTTCCAGGGTACATATGCAATGCTGTTGGTATAGGCCTTGGTGTTATTCTCATGGGTGGTAGTCTAAATTGCAGAGCCACACAGAGGGGCTTTTATTTGCAGGAACATATTAACTATATACTGTTTTCTGGGTGGTGGCTGGGACTGTTGGAATAATTATTTTACAAGTTCACATGAGCATGAAAGATCTGACCCTGGGTGGGTCTTGGGGGCATTTTCTCCTCATGGCGAGCCTTGATAATGCCAAGCTCTAGCTGGTGACCTTAAGAAACCTCTGAGCATTGGCCCGGGATGATTTTCAAGGTCTCTGACAGATCAGTACTAAACTAAAAGTTTCCCTAGACAGTCAAAAAGAAATCCCAGTTAATTGGTCTTCAAAGTACCTAAGATCAGGCAAGGCACAGTGGCTCACACATGTAATCCCAGCACTTTGGGAGGCCTAGGCAGGTGGATCGCTTGAGCCCAGGAGTTCAAGACCAGCCTGGGCAACATGGCAAAATCCCATCTCTACAAAAAATATAAGAAATTAGCTGGGCATGGTGGTGTACACCCATAGTCCCAGCTGCCCAGGAGGCTGAGGTGGGAGGATCGATTGAGCCAGGGAGGTCAAGGCTGCAGTGAGCCATGATGATGTCACTGAATTCCAGCCTGGGTGACAGACTGAGTTGCTGTCTCAAAAAAAAAAAAAGTACTTAAGATCCAAGATTGGCCTAGGATTATTCAGAAACCCTAGGGAATGTGGAAACCTGTCCCAATCCCACTAGACTCTAATTACTGTAGAAACTACACTCAGGTATTTAGTTTATACTACTATACGCCACAGAACTAAGTGTTGACTTTATGACATGTCTTGCTTATTAAGCCACATGGTGCAAGTCAGGGATGTAATATGGTTAATCTCCTTTTTTTTTTTAGTAGGACATGCCCATGAGGAAAAAAAAGTCTATGTATATATATATTCCTTCACCCAGAAATAGAGACAGAGACCCAGAGACAGGCTCACGCTTAATGCCTACCATGAGACTCCTACCAATCTCTATGGTGGTAGGATCTCTGATGGAGGTTGGGTCTCTGATGGAGGTTGGGTCTCTGATGGAGGTTGGGTCTCTGATGGAAGTTGGGTCTCTGATGGAGGTTGGGTCTCTGATGGAAGTTGGATCTCTGATGGAGGTTGGGTCTCTGATGGAGGTTGGGTCTCTGATGGAAGTTGGGTCTCTGATGGAAGTTGGATCTCTGATGGAGGTTGGGTCTCTGATGGAAGTTGGGTCTCTGATGGAGGCTGGGTCTCTGATGGAGGTTGGGTCTCTGATGGAAGCTGGGTCTCTGATGGAGGTTGGGTCTCTGATGGAAGCTGTGTCTCTGATGGAGGTTGGGTCTCTGATGGAAGTTGGGTCTCTGATGGAGGTTGGATCTCTGATGGAAGTTGGGTCTCTGATGGAGGTTGGGTCTCTGATGGAGGTTGGGTCTCTGATGGAAGTTGGGTTGTTGGGACCTGGTCTGATGTAGCTCTCTACATGGAATTGGCAGTAGCTATTCCAACCTTAGCCACCTGCTGCTCTCTTCTGAACAAGAAGGGGCTCTAATGTATAAAATCTATCAAAGAATGTAAGAAGGTTTCCTTTCTGAGCCAGGCAAATAATCTCCCCAGTAGCCAAGAAGAGGAACAGAAGATGTGCACCCTATAATGCTGGCCTTGGGGTGTATTAGGTGTATGAGATAGAAAAATAGGCCCCAAATATGTAACTTCAAATTTAGCTTCTTCTGAGGCATTTTTCTGGAAAACCTTCAGCTCTATGGGTGTGACTCAATTAGTGTTTACTGAACATTTAACTTATTGGAAATATTGGAAATCAAATAATATTTCCAAATTTCAGGTGAGAAAACTGAGTCAAAAGATCACTAACAGACACAATGAAGTGACTCAGAAAAAAAAGATGAATTTATGTATCTGGGTTCTGAATCTCTAGGACTATTGTGTTCACTACAGACTACTAAATGCTTTGTCTCAAAATCCACTGAAAGATTGTATCATTGCATAAGCTCCATTCATCTCAGCTACTAGTAACACACAGTTATCTTGGAATACAAACCAAAGAAATATGAAATACAATGAAATTTCAAAAAAGAAATAGTGTTGCAGGAATACAATTTCCCAAACACATGTTAGTTAATATTCTAGTATTAACTTTTACACTTTGCCTTTTATCTTGGCACGTCAGAGTACATAAACCATTATTCTAAGACCTTCACCTTCATTCTCTCATGATAAAAAAGGAGATTCAGAAATAATTGTGCCCAGTATTCCCCTAAGGAAACTAAAGCTCATAGAATTTCAATGGAAGCTCTGCTTCCAGTTTAAAGTAACTCTGCACCCCAGGTTGCCCACGGCCATGCCAATTTCAAAGATTCTGTCCCAATATCACCATATGTGGCCTCTCACTTCTCAGACTAGCCTGAACTGGGCTCCGGGAAACATGGACTCTAGCTTCCAATATTCATTGACCCATTTGACAGATGTTAATGACCTACTGTGCACATGACAGTGTTAAAGTAAATAAAACTCCATCATGTCTTGGTGGAAATATGAACAATTATGCCCATTAGCATTGTTCGATAGGCTGGTAGGCATAATTGTTATATTTCCACTAAGACATGATGGTGCAGGGGAAGGCAGGGCAGGAGGCAGTTCATGGAAGCCAGAGCCTGGAAGCTGGCTCTGAGTGGGATGAGATTCAACTGTCAGGTAAAAGTGGAAGCAGAGCACTTCAGGTAGAGAGAACAGCATGAAGGCCAATAGGACTTTGATGATGTAGAGGCGTAGTTTCGAGAAATGGTCCAGATGCCTTATGCATGAGCATGCGATGGTTGAGGAGGCAGGAGTGTAGAAGAGAGTGAAACTAGAAAGCCAGGTTGAACCCAGGCTTTGAAGTGTCCAGGATGCCAGGCTGAGAAGCTGGGACTTTATTCTTCATACAGTAGGGAGCCATTGCTTGTTTTTAAGCAGAGCAGTGGCCTGAGAAAATATGAACATCAGGAAAATGTATATGCAGAGAAGGAGAATGTGTGGAGGGGAGATCAATTACAAGCTGATATTTTTAGATGGGAAGAGGCAATAAGCCAGATAAGACGCTGGGGTTTGAATGAGGCCAGACAGTAAGGTCACAGAGGGGGATGCAGATTTCAGGAAAGGATGGATATGGAGACCATAATTTCTGTGGCCTAGACTTTTTATCTGAACTTGAGGCTGGTGTTTCTCCTCCTGAAACGACTGGAGAATGATCCATAAACAGGTTTCCAATAATGTCCTCCCAACTCCACAATGTGTCATATCAGTAGTGGCCACTAGGAGACGCAGTTACATTAACAACTGCAGTAGAAACCAGAAAAGAAAAAGGTCCTGCAGGGGTGTAGATGCAGAGAATTAGATGGGAAGGGTGAGGGGCAGTAGGGTTGTCCAGGTGGGGGAGGCTGGGCCCAATGCATGGAATTTGTACAGTTTCAAGAAACTTCAGATGAGTTTGCAAAACGGACCAGAGACGATGGAAAATCGCATTAATGTTGTTACTACTATACAGCATACCATTCACATGTGCTATGAGCATTTCTATTGTTTCTAATCTATAAGTGAATTGTACACAAGGACTAGGCATAATCTCGTCTTATAGCCAACAAAACGAAGTCTGAGTTACACACATATTGCATCTCAGTGAATAAATTTCTGAGATACTATATATACATATATAGATGCACCAAGAACTTGACATGTGGTGTGTGACCAAGACAATCCTGCTGTCATGAAGCAAGGGAGTGGGAGATAATCAAAGATCAACTGAGCAAACCAATGAATAAGATAATGCATTAATGGTAACTGCTATGAAGGTAACAGCATGGTAGTATTGTAGAGTATAGCAGGAATGGTGGGGCTGGGAGGGCTTCATTTAGTTAATAAATGAAAGCCTCTCTGAGCAGGTGCCACTGAGTTGAAATCTGAATGATGAGAAAAAACCAATCAAGTGAAGACCTGCAGAAAGAGGACTGCAGGCAGGGAGAACAGCAGGTGCAAAAGCCCAGTGGAGAGAATAACCTTGACATTCTCCTGGGACAGTAAGGGCAGAGTGGGCTGGGCACCGTGGCTCATGCCAGTAATCCCAGCACTTTGGGAGCCCAAGGTGGGCAGATCGCTTGAGCTCAGGAGTTCAAGACTAGCCTGGGCAACATGGCGGAACCCCATCTCTACCAAAAATACAAAAATCAACTGGGCACAATGACGTGTTTCCATAGTCCCTGCTACTCAGGAGGCAGAGGTGGAAGGATCAGTTGATCCCAGGAGATCGAGGCTGCAGTGAACCATGATTGCACCACTGCACTCCCGACTGGGAGACAGAGTGAGACCCTGTCAGAAAGAAAGGGAAAGAAGGAGAGGGGAGGGGAGGAGAAGAGAGGGGAGGGGAGAGGAGGGGAGGGGAGGGGAGAAGGGAAGGTCAGGGTGGGCTGGGCGCAGTGAGTGAGGAACAACTGGTTAAAGATGAATTAGAAGGGTGGGGCAGCCAGAGCCCAATTGACCAAGAAGGTGATTACAAGGAATTTAGATTTTTTTACAGGCAATTATTCCAACGTAGGTCCAGACCCATACCTAACATTTTTGAGGCCCAAAACAAGAGTTTAAAGGGAAACCCCAGGCTATGTTGTAACATCCTCTGTGTCCACTATTCTAGTATGAATGTCCCCAGAAAGAGACACATGAGAGTTCATGCCCATTAACAACTAGTGGGCTGCTGAATGCCAGTGAAGACTGGTTGACCATACGAGGAGGCCAAGACATTTTCAGCTGGCAGCAGAAAGGGCAAGTGAAATGGATTACAAGGGGCTATGTTTCCAGGACAAACTTCACCCACTGCAGTTGTGTCTGGAGCAGAATGTGCTGTGAGAGGCGGAGACAAGATAAGAGTCCAGCTTGAACTACTGGAGAAAGAATAGATGAGGGAGAGTATATTGGTTATCTGTTGCTATGTTACAAACTGCTCCAAACATAGCGGTGTAAAGCAACAGTATTTATTATCTCATACCGTTTCTATGCGTCAGGAATCCACAAGTGGCTTGGCTGAGCAGTTCAGGTTTAGCATCTCTTATGAGGCTCCAGTCAAGATCTTGGCCAGGGCTGCCGTCATCTGAAGGCTTGACTGGGGCTAGAGGATCTGCTTCTAAAATGGTCCACTTACCTGGCTCGCAGGATGAAAGAAGCAGGAGGCTTCTGTTACCACAACTTTCCACTGGGCTGCCTAGGGGCTCCCACGTGTATTAGCCTGTTTTCACACTGCTGATAAAGACATAACTGAGACTGGGAAGAAAAAGAGGTTTAATCTGACTTACAGTTCCATATGGCTGGGGAGGCCTCAGAATCATGATGGGAGATGAAAGGCACTTCTTACATGGAGGTGGCAAGAGAAAAATGAGAAAGAAACAAAAGCAGACACCCCTGAAAAAAACCATCAGATTTTGTAAGACTTATTCCTGTCACGAGAATAGCATGGGAAAGACCAGCCCCCATGATTCAGTTACCTACCCCTAGGTCCCTCCCACAACACGTGGGAATCCTGGGAGCTACCATTCAAGTTGAGATTTGGGTGAGGACACAGGCAAACCATATCACCATGGCATGGCAGCTGGCTTTCCCCAGATCAATGACGGGGCCAGGCTGCTGTGTCTTTTATGCTCTAACCTCGGAAGTCACTCTACAATATTCTACTCGTTACGTAGGTAAGCCTTATCCAAGTGGAAAGAACTACACAAGGGCCTGATCACCGGGAAATGAGAATCCGTGTGGGTGATCTTGGAGCCTGGCTTCCACAAGAAGTAAGAACATTTATCAAGAGTATGTAATCTTACTACAATATCTCCTTTTATTCTTCCAACAACTATAGGGATTAGTTACCACTGTTCCTTATAAGAAAGAGTAAGCTCAGAGAACTTCAGTAAAAGTTGCCCCAAACTCAGTTATTACGTGGCAGAGCTAATTGTCAAACACAGATCTGACTTACTCCAAACTCACAAGCTGTTAAACTACATAATGCTCTCTTCCTAGGTGAAAAGAAAAGGCATGTTGTTAGGTGAGTGTTCAGGTTGAGTAGAAGAAAATGTAAGTGAAATGACCTCCAGGATTCTAGCTTTATCTGTGAATATTTGGGTGCTTTGTGATTCAGTTTATTTATCTCCAACGTGGGACTAATATAGGTACCTACTTAGAGAGTTGTAAGGATGAAAGGAGCTTATAGTTGCAAAATGCTTAAAATGATGCCTAGCACATAGTATGTGTCATATAGGTATTTTTATAAATAAACCAGTTAAAACTTGATCAATAAATCAGTAGTACTGACATCTCTCCATATTTTTATTCCTGCTCAAGTAATTCTCTAATCTGCCTTACACTTTGAAACTGTCTTTGTCTACATTGATCTTGATTTTTTTGTAAAGATGAGGCCTCACCGTGTTGCCTGCACTGGACTTGATCTCCTGGACCCAGAGCAATCCTCCTGCCTCAGCCTCCCAAAGTGCTGGGATTACAGGCGTGAGTCACCACACCCCACATCAGTCTTTATCTGAAAGTTCCAAGAAGATGGGGTTGTCTGGATTGTAGTAGGTAACAATGACCAACCATTGTAAATATCTATCATAAGCATTAGAATGGTTTTCTAACATGTCTCTCTCCTGCCTCCATTGTGAGCCAGCAGAAAACTTGTCTTTTTCAAGTCCCCTGTGACTTGCACAACATCCAGCTCACAAATAAATGAAGGACACACCCATATGGTATTAATAATACTATTTTTGGTGATGATATAATGGCTTGCAAATCCACCAAAGGGATTCCTGGAACATCTTTCCATAGGCGGGGCTGCTCCCCAGCATCTGGGTGGGCCCTCCTCGCACTGTGGACTCCTCCTACCAAGAAAGTGCTATTTTTAACCTTGGATGGGTAGATGACTGGTTATTTCCAAAGGGTGGCTGAGAACACGATGGCCATGACCCTTTGGACTACAGCAAAAATATGTGCATGACAAGGAAAATCCTGTACCCTTTTCTGGCTTTGTCCTTTACCACCATCCTTCCCGGTTCCAGTTTGTTCACATTGCCTTCTTGCAAGCTAAAAAAAAAAAAGAAGAGAAGGAAGGCAGGCAGGCAGGAAGGCAGGCAGGCAGGCAGGCAGGCAGGAAGGAAGGAAGGAAGGCAGGAAGGAAGGAAGGCAGGAAGGAAGGAAGGCAGGAAGGAAGGAAGGAAGGCAGGAAGGAAGGAAGGAAGGAGGGAAGGAAGGAAGGAGGGAAGAAAAGAAGGAAGAAGAAAGGAAAATTTCTGAATGTGTTATCCATACTTTTTATAAAAGCCCATCGTTTTTTATTATATCAGGAAGCCTGTGAAGGGGCCGAGAGCCTTGGGAATCATAACGGCAACATAATGAAAGCATGTCGGAATTTAGCTATTCTGCAGTAAAAACACATTTTTGCTTAATATCATTTAAAACAAAATATCATTTTTGCAAAATGGAAGAAAGTACTACAGAGTATCAGAATGATCTTATGAGACTCTCATATAATTTTTAACTGGTTTACCCCCTTCCTAATTTACTAATGAAAAGGATTACAAAAACATGACCATGTTATACCTTCTGTCCTTTTTTGAAAAGTAAAATTGAATCTCTTTTATAATAAAATTGAAAGGGTAAATTAATGACTTTCATTCCCCCTCCCCCTCCACTCAAAAAAAATACTTTTTTGATGAAATGGCCTTGATCCAACCCGTTCTGTCAATGGGCTTTAACAGCATCAAGAGTATGTCTAACAGGGTGTGAGCAGGATAGTGATGTTTTGGCATAAGAGCCCTGGTGTCCCCAGTGGCTCACAGTGGGAAATCTGCCAGTCTTCAATACCTGATTTCTGTCTCAGGCAGCTTTCCTTCCTGCTGAAGAGATGTGAGACCTGCAAAGCAGAACGCTAAGTCTTTCCCTGACATCTAGTGTCAACGTGTGAAATGACAGACTGGAAATCAGACACCCACTAGGACAAGGATGTTAACCTTATTTGTTAACTGGGTTAATGAGTAGCATTCCTCAAGGTCGCCTATTGGTCTAGTAACCTTAAGGGTCCATCAGGGAACAGCCTGCAGATTCCCTACCTCACAGCCCCCAGACAGAAGGGGTGGAGAGGCACCTGGAAGATGAAAATGCATCACTTTCCTCATTGTACAAGATCCCTTACTGATCCAAGGGATCAGTACAACTTTCCTCATTGTACAAGATCCCTTACTGATCACATCCTCTGTGCTTACCTATCTCCTGGCTGAAAAAAGTCAGAAATCATTGCTTATATCTTGATCAACTGTCTTATCCCAGGTTCTCTTATTCAGAGTCCTCTCCAACCCACTCTTCTGCCTTCTCATGACCTTTTTACTCTTGATTTTCCTGGCATATGAAATTTACACAGAATGCACAATATAGGTCAACAGATGCCAATGCAAAAAAAAAAAAAGAAGAAAAAAAAGGTAGGAGAAGCTTTTAACTTTTGTTTCCCGACACTCGCGAGCACCAGGACACAATGATGCACGTCCATTTTTTGGCAGAGGAGTTGTTGGGTCCTTCTCACATTTTAGCTTTTTAAGCATCTCAGCAGATGGCGCCATTAACGTACAGAGAGTGCTCGAATAACGTCATCGTTTCGTTATAACATTGATGAGAAAAATAAAATGTCTTCCCAGCTGAAGCCACTGTTTGTGTGGAGTTCGCACATTTTCCCCATGTCTGCGTGGGTTTCCTCTGGGTACTCCACTTTCCTCCCCTATCCCAAAGCTGTGCACATTAGGTGAACTGGCTTGTCTACATGGTGCCAGTGTGAGTGTGGGTGTGGGTGTGGGTGTGAGCATGAGCGCGTCCTGAGGTGGGATGGTGTCCTGTCCGAGTTCACCTTGTGTCCTGAGCTGTTCCAGGAGGCTCCAGTCATCCAAAACCTGAACTGAAATAATTGGGTAAATAATTATCTTATTTTTATTAATCTTTCTTAATTGTCTGTATAGCTTATATTGATTTCAAAGTTTAAGAAGTGTTTTGGTCTTTATTTAGAAGTTTGGTGGTGCTTTTGTGGACAGAAATACGCCACAGGACCTTAACTCTTATTTATCTCAATTAGCGTGTGATCAAATTGGCTTTGTTGTATGTGGTTGCACTTGAAGTTGCAGTTTCCAAGAACCTATTGGTGACTGGGCACAGTGGTAATTCCAGCTACTCTGGAGGCTGAGGCAGGAGGATCCCTTGAGCCCAGGAGTTCAAGACCAGCCTGGGTAACATAGCGAGACCCCTTCTTAAATTAAAACAGAAAAAAAAACCCATTACATTAAGTGAGGACTTAATGTAATCAATACTTAATGGTATTTGATAAAGTATCTTTGCTCTGAAAAAGCATTGGTTGATACCATACCAATACCATACTGCCAAAAATGTCCAGAATCAGTGGCTTCTGTACTGCAGGGAGTGTAGGATATTAGAATTGTCCAAGAAAATTGTGGGTGGGGTGGGTGTGGGGCACCTTCCTGAGAATGAGAATCTTCAACATCAAGGGAAGGTTGAAAGCCTACAGTAGTTAGTTCATGCCCTCCTCCAGGCAGCGCACTGAAATCATTCCAGAACAGTTGAAATTCTGCTGTGATGATGCATCTCCTTAGATTACATGGCACTTCCTCAATAACCCATAACAGACCTATAATAACACAACAACATTCCTTGCCAAGAAATTCCCCCTCTATACCCTCTCTTCCCAATATTGCAGTGTAAGCCCTTTTCTCCTTCAGTAGAACCTGAGATTCTTTTATCCTTTCATTGGTCTAATGTAATGTTACTCAGTGTCTACGAACCAGGCAATGTGTCTGGTTCTGGGAAAACAGAGGAGACAAAAGTCCTAGAACAAGCACTCAGGTTACTTACAGTCAAAGGAGATATGCTTGGTGTTGATTAGATTATGTCTCAGGAATCTGTATGATCTGACTGTAAGTCACAGCCCCTCAAACCATCAAACAATCATCTATTTGCCTGAAAGCCCAGAAGTCTTATAAGGTTCTCCTGGTTGCCCTCCTTCTCCCCTCTGCCTTTCAAAATAATGGCTATTACATCTGGCAGGAGGTTCTCCCCCCATCTGAGTGCTTCTCACAGGTTAGTCTGTAGGTTGGCCAGGCGAACCTGCAGTTAGCGAGCAGGGGTAGAGAAGGGGCAGGAAGAGCCAACTCCTCCCTCTGTGATTGCAATGCCCCTAGAACATTGGAGCAGTGTGGTGTGTATATTCTCCTATCTGAACTTGTCCTAGAAAGTATCACGTGACTGTCTCAGGTAAGTAGCAACAGAAGTGCTATCTATGTGTGTGTGATGGACAGGCTGCAAGAAGTCTCCTCCAATGCAGTCTCGTACATCTCTCTTGATTACTGGCCTAATCAGCAGCTATAAAACAGGAGCACCATCTAAGAGCAGACTTCTTAGCTCAAGTTTTAGGAAGTTGGTCTATTTTTTGTAAAAGGGAGGGGTGGCTATAAATAAGGAAAAGACTAAAAAATTAATAAACAGTAAAGATCAACAACTGCCATAAAATAGCAAAAATATCCCAGAAGACTTTTCCTTTATTATTTTTTCAGGAGTGAAATTTCAAGTTAGTATATGTAAATATCTGACTTGGTGGAACATGATGAATTTGTTTAAAAAAGAAATGACGAGAACCGTTGCTGACCTCATTGGAAGAAATGGCTTTTGTAAAATCTTTTTTTATTTTTGTATGTCAAATTTGGTGGCTCTGGAATGCATGCCTGTGAGCCAAATGGCACTGAGAAAGACTCTGCCCTTGAAACTTAGTATTAAGAGATTCTTAAGGGTTTTTTAAAGCAGTTTAGCTATTTTTATTTTATTTTCATCCATTTTGTGGTCCAAAGGCCGTCCTTCAACAAAACAAACTATGCTAGTCATCATTAGAAAAGTTAGAGAAAGTCAATGGTAGAGAAGAAAATTCAGATGGTAATGGTGAATTGCCTGCCACCTTTTTAAGTGGTCTCATACATATCACCATACATTTAGGGTATATACGGCAAAGACAGAAACTTAGACCCACAGGGAGAAAGAAAATTTATAAACAACTAAAATTCAAACTATGCAATTGGAAAAACCACATCTGTCCCTCTCATTGAAGGCATCTCATAATTTACTGCAGAGTAACAGCAAGTATTGATTTCTGCCCTTCAGCTTCTTGAACTGCCATTTATCACTGTTACCTCCCAGAAACTTCATGTCAGAAAACCACTGTTCATCAGGCTTTTCCATAACAACACACAAACAGCTACAGAAAAAGCAAAGACTTCAACTAGCTTCATTCAGGCATCTTGATGCCTTCCTCCGGCAATCAGTGTTCAGGATCCTCCTAAAGCCCAATTTTCCTCTCCTGGGCCAAATAGGAGACTCTACACCGGAGATCCTGGTAGAAGTTCTTTCCTTACTTCTGGCTCCATCCAAATATTTCTTTTTGTTCAGCATTATGAGGCTTTCTAGGCTGTCTGTGAAGAGCTTCTTTGAGAAGACAATTAAACTTTATGTGTTAAAAGAGTAGCCGAGTCTCCAAGCCCTTCACTAAAAGGGATTCCAGAGATGTCTCAGTTTCGTCAAAGGGCCTAGATCCATTATCATCTACAAATTAAGTCCATTCCTCATGAAACTCATTTAATCAAATGATTTGGTAGAATCATGGGGCTAGAAAGATCTTTGAGAAATCCATTGGTAAAGTCTAAGGTCTCAAAACGTTCGATATCCAAAATAGAGGAGAAAACATTTCTTTCGAAGGAAAAATTTCAAAGAACTGAAAGAGGCTACCTGGAGTTCCCTTTGGGGGATTTTATATGGTTGGCCCAAGCTCTGCAGGAAAAAAAGGTTGTGATTAATTAGTAACGGTATAGAAAAGGGTAAAATGTTGATTCTGGCCTGACTTATCCAAAATGAGGCATTTTCTCTTCTTTTAGCTTTGCTCACAGTCTTTCTCCATCATATGTTGTTTCTGTTAACCATGCCTTATAAAAACCTTTCAGAATCACGATCTACTTTAGTCTTCTCTTCTGGAAACAGCAACAAACCTTTTTATCTTTTATCCTGGAACCTATTATCCAACCCTTTAATCATCTTGGTTGCTTGTTTCTGCAATCACTCTAATTTCTTCACATCTCTTTGAACAGTGGTGACCAACAGTGAACATAGTACTCTATAACTCAGACCATAATTTGACTAATTCAAAATCTAAAGGCATGATTGCCTCTCAACTTCATATTTCTTCATATGCCCGGGTATTACATGGGGTTGTTCACAATATTCTTTGACTTACATCCATGCCAGGTCACTGTTACCTGTGTTCAGACATCATTCCAGATCTCTTGTTGATGAGATTCTTCAGAGATTTCACATCAAAATAATTTGCCCAAAAGAAGCCTCTGTTTTGAGGGATAGGAAAGTTTGGACAAACGTAAAAGATGTTTTTAAAAAAAGAAAAAAGACAGCCATTTTAAAACTAAAGCAGATGTTTAAAATGTTGAAAAGGGAAATTTAGTAAAAGGCCAACATTTTTGAAAAGCAAATTTTAGCAAATCAGATATTTTAAACAAGAAGTTTCATGGGATACTAAATTAAAACTCCAAGTGTGTCCCAGATCCATGCCCTGTCCTCCCATCACCCTTCCGTGTCCACCCCTACAGGATCCAGGTTGGAACTAGCACAAGGAGAAAGTGTGATGCTAATTTGGGGGAGCTAAAATTGGCAATAAAACAATTTAAAAGTAAAATTTAAAACAAAAGACAGCTGAATTCAAATAGATATAAGGTCAGTCCCAAGTGAGTTGACCCAGGCTGATGGATGTGCTATGAAAAGCTTACCTAGCTAGAGTCTAAACGTGGGAACTGTGCAGCCTCCTAGAGACTTACATTTGTGGGTGCTCTGGGGAACCCCCAGGATCCCTCTAGAAAGGAACCCTTCACAAGTAACCTAAGACATCTTTAGACTTTAAGGAGCAAGATATGTAAATGTCCAGCCAGCTCCTTGTACTTAACATATCTAGATCTGAGTTTATAATCTTCGCCCTCAAATTCTTCCTTCAGCTTCCCTGTTTTGTTGATGGCATGGCCAGTTCCCCCAACTCCAGTCTGGTAAATCAGAGTAATCTTTGTTGCCTTCTCCCCGAAATCTTGCTGAATCACATGACATCTAAATCATACCTTTTGTATTATATTAATCTCTTCTATTCCCATCCCACCCACTTTGTCCAGTTCTTTTTACCTCTTCCCTTCACTACTACAGTAGCCTCCCAGCTGTTTCTCCACCTTCTTCGCTTCCCCTGCAACCCCCTCTGTAATCTGCCAAATTCATCCTTTCAGAGCACATTCTAGTGATATTGCTCAAAAACACTTCAGGAATTCCCATTATCCCTCCAAATCATTGTGAAATTCCTAACCCTGAGAGTCACGACCTTCTGCAGTAAAGCCCCCAGTCTACCCTTCCAAATGGGTCACTTGCTCCAGCCAGCTTTTCCGTCACTATGATTTTGTTGGCTGATCTTTCAACTTCCGACTTCTTTACAACTTCCATCATTTTATTCACCCTTGAAGTTCATCTTAAATGCATGCACAGCTGGACGAGGACCAGAGCCTATTCAGCTACTTTAAATAAATGCAATGCTCTAAAAGCAGAGGTCATTCTGCTCAGGCCTAAGGGCTGTACTTCTTAGGAAACCCATGGATGTTTTAGGAGATTTTTATGAAAAAAATATTTATGTGGACACTTTTACAGAGAGGGCTTTAATCACTTTTAATGACCCTAAAAATAGTAAGAGACAACCCCCAGAGGCACCTTTCCTCCCTTCTCTCTCAGCGTCAACGGCACTCCACCTGCATTGGAAGCACCTGTCCAATCCCCCGAGACAGCAAGTGCCACAGGGACCGGTTCTGTCACCCGTGATGATGCGTCCCAGCACCTTCCCCAGCTCTTCTCACACAATTATATTGAACATCTGCTAATTGCCAGGCATCGGGCTAAATGCTGAGGGGAAGGAAATGAAATATGAGTTCCCTGCCCTCTTGGAGCTCATGGTCCAGTGAGGGAAGCGTGCAGTTTAACCCACTATTCAAATATTCTGTGACAAATGCTCTGATGAAATACACATATGGTATTATGTAAACATTGACAAAGCTCATTTCAGCAGGGTCTGGGGCATCAGGTCACCCTTTTGGAGATGAGGAATGTGCTCTGATCCTGTGAAATCAGGATGAGGTAGCCAGATACCAGAGGAAGGACCTTCAGAGAAAGAAATGGCATGTGGGGAAAACTCCCCACAACATGGTAGAAGTAGTGTGTTTTAGCCCTGGGATAGAGTGGGCATGGGGGAAAAGAGGCAGCAATAGACAAGTTCTGAATTTTATCCTGCACAACCTGAAGGAGCAAATGAAGGATTAAAAGCAGGGGAACAGCACGCTCATATTTGCATTGCAAGAAAATCAGTTTTTGCAACAGAGTGGAAAATGAGTTGGAGCAGTGAATTCTTATGAGCCTATTCAGCTACTTTAAATAAATGCAATTAAAGGTCTAAACTAAGATCACACCGAAGGGAATGGAAAGAAAGGGAAAGAGTCTAGAAATATTTGGGAGTTATAATCACCAAGATACAGTTATTAATTAAATGTGAAGAATGAGGGAGAAGGAGGAATGGTGAGTGACACCTGGATAGCTGGCCTGTAAGTCTAAGTGATAGGTGACTATTTCCTGATATGGGGAAGTCAAAGAAGGGGAGGGGAGCCTCAGAGGTTCAGTTGAATTTGTAGTTCTTACAGCCCTGACTTCAGAAAGCTGATCTGAGTCAAGATGCAGATTTTTGGATTCATTCCAATATAGGTGATCATTCATTATATGAATTTTAATTAAAACCCATGCAAAATACAAAGATACAATGAGCAGAAGGCAAAGACAATAAAACAAAAAGGTACAGGCTAAGAGTGCCCGTTGGACTGGAGAATATAAAGTGACTATTGATCCTCAGCAGAGTAATCACTTTGGAATGCTGAGGGCAGAAGCTGATTGGCTCCAGGGAGGCCCGAGGTGAGGGAATGGGAAGTGAGGCCAGAGCCTTGCGCCCTCAGATCAGGCAGGAGGCCTTCTCCAGGCCTGTGCTTTCCTGGCTTTGCTCCAATCTTCCTCTAGCCACACCCTTCTGGGGGCAAGAAGTCCTTGAGCTCAGGACCAAAGGAGCACACCCACCTGGAGGCCACACCTTGCTGTCAGACTGCATTTTGATTGCCCATGCTGCCAAAGTCCCTGGCCAAATGTCCTCATGCACATGAGTAGGCCCCTTTCCCTGGACCTGTCAAATGTTTACATAATACCATAATACTATTCCCTGGACTGTGTTACGGGATGGCCCATGAGATGGGCCAGGGGCAGCTGTCTGCAGGATGGGGCAGGGGTGAGGGCTGTTCTCGTATGTGTGGGCTGGAGTACCCACTCATATGCACTCCATGTCTCTCATGGTGGGAGATGGGGCAGAGGAGGGAGGAAGAAGAAAGTCAAGCTATGAGCAGAAAGCCTGACACCCACTCCCCCCATAAGCCGACTTCTACCCCAGGACTCCAAGGAGTCTGAGCTTTTCCAATTTAACCTGACCTTCTAGGTATCTTTATCAAGGTAGGGCAATAGAACACCTTTTATTAAATGTGGCTTGTTAACTTGATATACAACTTTTAAGTATGTAGGTATATGGTGTGCCTCTGTGTGAGCTCTTACCCTCGACCCCAGAGACAGGGCCTAGTGGAGATGGATAATAAGAGAACAAGAGGCAAAGTATTAGGGTAGAGAGGAGTGGGTTTTTTTGTTGTTGTTTATGTGTTTTCTTTTGCTTAAGATATGGTAAACTTAAGCGTATTTTACCCACAAGAGAAAATTTCCAGTAGAGATACAGGGAGAAGGAGAATAACAACAGAGCATCCCTGAAGAGCTAAAAGAGTATGACGTTCCAGCCAGGCCCGGTGGCTCACGCCTGTAATCCCAGCACTTTTGGAGACCAAGGCGGATGGATCACTTGAGGTCAGGAGTTGGAGACCAGCCTGGCCAACATGGTGAAATCCTATCTCTACTAAAAATACAAAAATTCGCCAGGTGTGGTGGCGCCTGCCTGTAATCCCAGCTACTTGGGGGGCTAAGGTAGGAGAATTGCTTGAACCCAGGAGAAGGAGGTTTCAGTGAGCGGAGATGGCACCACTGTCCTCCAGCATGGGTGACAGAGCAAGACTCTATCTCAAAAATAAAAAACAGCATGGAGTTCAAAAATGGTGGTAGTGGGTGTTAGCTCCAGAAATTAGGAGCCATGCACGTTCCTCTGAATTAGGAAGAGCGGTTCTGAGGAATGAGGAGGTCCAAGGTAAGGTCAAGAAAATGATTGGCTGAAATGAACCTAAGCTGAACAATGAATAATTGTCTGCATTTATCTTTTATCTGTCCTTCCAGGAGCTCTGACAAGTACTAAATACAATGAGACTTAAAGAATTTAAATTATTCTGGGGAAAGAAATTAGTAGTCAGTTCTGGTATGCCATGTTGAAGTGAATTTCATAAGTGAGTATATGGAAAGAAATCTGGAGTTCAATATCACTGCCAGAATACTGCCTTGCTTTTTTAAAACAAGGTGACTAAACGTCAAGATTAATTAATGTAATCCATTTCACCCATAAATCTACCACTACAATTCTCAAACTTGATTCTGCGACCCTAGTACCTCAAGAGCTGTTGCAAAACTATATCCAAATACTCAAAACAGGTTTACTTTTGATTCACCTTAAAAATTAGAAGTACGTATGTGCTCGATGTCAGCTTTTTATAAGGCAGAGGAGAAGTGGTGAAATCAAATTAAAAATAGTATGATTTCATAATGCCTAAAAGCCTGTAAATGACTATACTAAGGAGTTGGAATCATTCAAGATTCTCAGGTAAACTGATGATATGTGATATGGTTTGGCTGATCCCCCACCCAAATCTCATCTTGAATTGTAATCCCCAAAATCCTGGTGTGTAGAAGGAGGGACCCGGTGGAAGATGATTGGATCATAAGGGTGGTTCCCCCATGCTATTCTTGTGATAGTGAGTTCTTACAACATTTATGGTTTTATAAGGCAGTTTTCCCTTCTCTTGCACGTTCTCTCTCCCCTGTCACCGTGTAAGATGTACCTCTTCCCCTTTTGTCATGATTATAAGTTTCCCGAGGCCTCCCCAGCCATGTAGAACTGTGAGTCAATTAAACCTCTTTTCTTCATAAATTACCCAGTCTCAGGTATGTCTTTCTAGCAGTGTGAAAACGGACTAATACAATATGCTAATGAAAGTGGGAAAACTAAGATTGATTTTGGAATGAAACATGCAGTCTCAACTTAAGAACACCCAATTTACAAAACTATATATATCCAGACAGAGTCATACTGAATGCCATATTCTCCCACATCAATGTCAAACGCTTAGCATGGCCAGGGAAAAGCTGTTCCTTGCCCTAAGGCAGCCGTGTCTTCTGAATATGGATCCATATTCACTTTCCATCTTAGCCTCCATCAGACACACTCTTCTTTTCCTAAAGCATTTGCAGGGCAACAGAGGGTTCCAGGTTTCAGAATGTAAACAGTCATATCTCATTGAAAATAAGTTGAATGATTATTAAGTTTCCAAGCTAGATTACAGAAGTCTTTTTAGCCCATATCATAAATAAAATAGCTCGGAATTTTTCCTATGGAAAAATATACTCTAAGTTCCAAGCAAACAACTTAAGAAAATTTTTAGAACTAACACATTCCTATATTGGGAAGAGCTCAAAAGTCTGTTCTTCCTCCCCACCCACTGTTGTTTAATGAATCTCTTAATATCATAAAGTCCCTCATGTGTCATGTGTAGACAGTCATTTTTTAATCAGGGCTCACTTTGTTACCTTTTTTCAATTAAACCTCTTTTCTATATAAATTACCCAGTCTCAGGTATGTCTTTATAGCAGTGCGTAAACAGACTAATACAGGAAATTGGTACCTGGAGTGGGGCATTGCTATAAAGATACTTGAAAATGTGGAAGCGACTTTGGAACTCAGTAACGGGCAGAGGTTGGAAGAGTTTGGAGGGCTCGGAAGAAGACAGGAAGATGAGGGAAAGTTTGGAGCTTCCTGGAGACTTGTTGAATGGGTTTAACCAAAATGCTGATAGTGATGTGGACAATTAAGTCCAGGCTGAGGTGGTCTCAGATGGAGATGAGGAACTTATTGGGAACTGGAGTTGCCAATAGATCAGGAGTTAACCAGAAGCTTGAGTTGAGTATGGACCTAGCATATGGATATACACATTGACATCTTATGCTAGTGTTCTGGCCCTCCCTGCCCTGACAGTGGTAGAAGCATCCATCAATGCCCGTCCTGACATCAGCATAAAGGACAGGTTGGAGAGATTGTAGATAAAGTCAGAGAAGCTATTATAATGCTCCTCACCTGGAGTTCCCCAGATGGAAGACAAGGAGGCCCTGGAACAAAGGAATGGCATTTGGGACAAAGTAATGTTGGCAAATAAGAAATGCAACAGTGGTCCAATCCACAGGAGATGCCAGGCAATTGCTCATGGCATGAGATAGGGTCATAACGAAGAGCAAAGACCTGAAAAATGTTTCTTCTTCCCTTCCCTAGGCATCCATGATCCCACCTCATCTACATCCCACAGAGCCTCCATTTTCTCTAGGTATGAAACTGATTTCCAAGCTAGACTGAAAGCTGGAGGAAGATGGGACACATGTCTGCTTCATTTTCTATTACCCCAGCATGTAGGTGCAGCACCCAGCCCCTAGTTGTTTATCAGTATAGGTCTTGATGGTCACCTCCCCAGCCTCCCACCTCAGGAGTAGGCTCCACATGTCTCCCTTTCAGAAACAAGGCCACTTAAGACGCCAAAAACCCTCCTCGCCTTGGGCTCCACACAATCAGTGTATATCTTTCCTCATCTGCGGTGTGCTCTGAAAGTCGTGTTCACCTCCAACAGTACATCTTTAAAATGGGTCACCTCTCCTCACAATCTACTCCAAAATTTCCAACAAGTTTTCTTCTTTTCATTTTGCCTCCCACCAGCCTATCCTATTCCCTTCTCTCCCCCTACAAAATCTAGTTCTTCTTCAAATACATTTAAACATTTTCGCTAGGACATCTATCTATTTCTTAGTAAACATTGA
Organism: Papio anubis; assembly: GCF_008728515.1. Taxonomy (NCBI): domain Eukaryota; kingdom Metazoa; phylum Chordata; class Mammalia; order Primates; family Cercopithecidae; genus Papio; species Papio anubis. The sequence continues at coordinate 12,707,493 of NC_044984.1, read as the reverse complement.
AGAGAGTTTCTTCCTTTATTCAAGTATGGAGCCCTGCTCGATATCCTTTTGGTCTTCATATGCCTTCTTTCAAGGCCTTTCTGAAATTTTTTTCCATGCCTGAAAGCCAGTGGGGTTTTAACACAGGGACTGCGATGGCTAATTCCAAGGCAGAGTGAGATCATTATCTATTAATCATTTGATAACTCAAGTTTATCACCTTGATCAATGAATAAGTTATCATTTGCCTGTGGGTCCCATTCTTGAGTGGTCATGGAGAGCTCTGTAGCTCACCCTCTTTACACTCATAATTTGCACAAATTTCACCTAAGAGTATTTACTTAACCACTTTAATTCTATTTGTCTCCACCTAAGACATTTAATTCAACAAATATTTATTAAGCTTCTCTATAAAAGGGACTCTGGCAACTTTCAGACCTGCACTGCAGCACCAGCTCTCTGCTGGCCCACCCCCTGCAGACTTTGGGCTTGCCTGTCTTCATAATCATGTGAGTCAATTCCTTTATATATATGCACACACATGCGAATCTTATTGTTTCTGTTTCTTTGGAGAATTCTGACTAATACACCCCCATTCACCATCCAGGCTTTTGAGGAGAAAGATACCAATCTTTGAAGCAGAGGACACTCTGGATAGAGCCAGGATTTTGTTGCAGAGTCTGAGAAAAGTTCCCTCTGGAGAAGGGATGGAAGGATAGTCTGGGGGGTTGATTTAGGACTGGGTGTATGACATAGGAGAAAAGAAATCCCTGGGGGACCTAACTGAGGGAAGTGGACCTCTTATGATAGTTTCTCAGAGCAATCTAAGAAATCATGTAGGCCTCTGAGAAGGCATCAGGAATCAATGCAATTTGATTAATTGATTTAAAATATGTTGAACTTTTCAGCCTCCATTGTGTATTTTTGGTGCATTACTCTGTGCAGTTATTTCATCCGAGACAAGAAGGGGCTGGAAGATTGCCTGCTCCACATTCAAACCCTCCTTATCGTATTGGTGCTGACATGACACAAGGATATGCAGTCTTTACCCGGTCCTAATTGCTCACAGAAAGTTGCCAGTCCTTACTGCTCACAGAAAGTAGTGAAGCCTCCCTTCACTCACAGGGCCCACAGAGGTATGCCCTGGTTTATGTAATGAATGGGCTGCTACAAATAGGTGTGATGCGTGCCTTTGTGAATCACTTTATATTTTGAAGACACACTAGAGGAGCTGGCTATGTCAAAGAAACTTTACAAGTGCCTCATTTCTTAATGTCACAAGCATTTCTGATTTAAAATCATAAACTCTTTCTAATGTATTAGCTTATGAAGTTTCATGTTTTGCCTAAGAGGTTTAATTAAAGCAAGATAAAACTATGCTTAATAACATTCAGTTGCCTGAAAGAGCTCTTGCAGAAATGCCTATTACCAGAAAGTAGCTTAATGTCTCAAATAAATGTCAAGTTGTCCAAATCAAACTGATAGGCAGCTTAATGAGGGATAAATGTCACAACTATCCATATTTTTCCACATTTTTTTTAGAAAGAAAACATTCACACAATGAAGGGAATCAGAATCTGTTTTTATATCCCTAGAGTTATAAACATTTGTATCAAAATATTTACAATTATAGTATATGAAATAATCTATTAACGAAGAAGCCCAATACAGTACTAGAACAATCCACCAAAATAATGCAAATTACATGAGACATAAATGTCACAGAACAATAAGTAAAAGATAAGGGATACATGGTTTACTCCAGTCGTAGTTCAACTTCTTAACAAAATTTGAGTATTTCCTCTGGATATGTCTGATATGTAAGTATGCTTCTGCACTAAGACAGCCTTCTATAACCACGTGATAATTAAATCATAATAACAAAGTTCATCTTCCCACAGTTTTTGCTGGCCAATCTCTCTAACCCAAACCCAGGTAATTTGGTGGCTTGCCCTCAACATTTCCTTAACCAGAATAAACATAGAGAAATAGAATTAGTAATAATCCTTTTACATAAATACCAGAAATCATGGCATAACAAATCCCCAAAAATGAAAGGTATAAAAGAAATGGATGAGGCGAAAGCTAATAAAGAAAAGTAGGCAAGATGTCTCAGATTCTCCCTGGGGTAGACCTTCTCAGGGCGATAAACAAAAAGTCTTCCCAAAAAAACCCTTTAGACAGAATCTGAGATGGCTTAAAATAGCTGCTCCAGGGCAGAGCAATGCCTGCTTAACCAGGAATAACATACTACTTCTAAGTCCTATATAGAGGTGCTCCTGCAGCTGCAGGCAGCTCATCTACCATCTGACTAGGTACTACAAGAGTTTTTCCTTTTTTATTTTAGAGAAAAGATCTGCCCATCACCTAGATTTTTATTTATCTCATGGGATTTTCTCATTTTCCTGGGAATGCAGGCACTCTGTTCTTATCATGGCTGAAATATAGTATGCTTAATACTTCACAATTATATAGCACCTTTCACCCAAGGGCCTGTTGTTTGGTTTTGGTTTACGTGTGTTTTAATCAGCTTCCAGAATTGCCATGCCTCACCTGTGAAGTGGGATAGGCAGGGTCCCTAAGAGGTGATCACTTCAGCTGGTGTCTAAGCCAGAGCTACCACTGAGCCTAGGAACCCTGATCCTCAATATTGATCATTAGACAAAACTTCTTCAAAACAGTTAAAGGAAGAGTAATAGGATTGTGCTACAAGCAGCCATGTCCATCTCTTTCCTGTTGTATACTTAAAAGAAACATTGACTGCATTGAGGGGAATCCTAAAAATATAACCCTAATATGGCACTGTTGCAAGACTGCCCCTTGGATCCCACAGTTTGTGTGGTACTTTCACCACCAAATTGTTCACTAGTGACTTTAGAGAAACTCCAGAAGAGCTGACTTGGCTTTAAGCGAGAGGCCTAGCAAAGACCATGGCTTGAGGTCTCCATGAGGGACAGCCGTGTGTGAGGTCTGGACTGGGCTCTGAGCATCCCCCAGGTTTTCCATTGTGAAAAGATCTCCTTCTTGGTTTAGCTAACCCACCAAGGTGACCTTACAAACTCTCTCTCCTCCTCCCATTTTGTCACTGAATTCCACAGAGCTAAGTATCTGTTCCAAAGAGGGACAATGGCTCGCAGGCCAAAGCCCCCCAGGAGGCACTTCAGACTGGAATGTGATGTTTTGCTTTGGGTCAGAAGGGCAGGATGGCTTCCAGGCTTATCGTATTCATCACAAAGACAATATCTGCTCTTGCCAGAACTTGTACCGCTATTTTAACTCGGTGCAGTAGGTCTGTGGACCTCAGTGCATGACCCAGAATTCACCTCGGAAGTGGGGCTGGTGTTGTGGCAGCTGATGGGGCCCCAGACAGTGTGTGTCACTGAGAACAGCTGGAGGCCAAGTCTGGTGGCTGCAGGGAGGCTCTCTGGCCCCCATCAAGGGAGCATCAAAGTACTAGCCAACTACTTTCTCCCCAGGGCGGGGACTTGGCAGCAGACAATCTCCTCAGTAATGGTTTGGGATTTGACCTCCCCCTTTTCTTCCCCCTCCCCCCTCCCCATCTTGGTTTTTCCTGTACAGCAACCTCCACTTCCCTCCCAGATTCAACGGCTTCCTCCTCCCCACCCCCCAGATCCCCATGAACTCGTCTGGCCTTATTTCTTTCTCAGGACCAGATAGAGAACGCCGATGATGAAGCTGAAGCAGAAGCAGATCCAGGCCAGGATATAGGAATAGCCGTGGTGATACTCCGACCCGTAGTTGGTTCCAAAGCCATTCGCATAACGATTAGTGTAGATGGACACCCCCACCAGCACGCACAGCCCTGCAGGGGAAAAGGAGATGTGTCAGTGTGTTTTCTTACATTAACATCGAGAAAAAGTTTTTCTAATTTTAAGAAGATCCTAATTCCCTCATTAGCAATAGGAAAATGAACTCTGGTTTTTTGTCCCTAAACAGGAGTTCTGATGGATGTCCCCTGGGCCAACCTCGATGGTATGTCGATAAATTAGAGGTGTCTGGGTTCTCATATCTGTGCTCGTTTGTGTGTCCATAGTGTGATGTAAAACACAGAACCTCATGCCTACCACCCAGCTGTTCTGTCTGGCCCTTGTGGGTCTAGGAAAGCTAATCAGGGATGAAAAAGAGCACGTCCTTCCACCAACCCGAGTATATTGGGAAAGAACAACAATTAAATGAGAATCACAATCATTGTGTGCATTGTGGCAGTGGTTTCATCTTTCTGAGAACTCCTACCTTTCTGCCTTCTTCAAGTGTCTTGTATACATGTGCTATTGACAGATAATGAGCTGCCACTTGGTAGCTACCCAGGAGCACTGGTTTTGAACAATGAAGAAGATGAGGGTTCTTAACCCAAGCAGCAATTCAAGGTTTTCCATGAGAGAACAAATAACCAGAGGAGAAAATTGCACAAGGAAGTTTCACTGAACCATGTGCTAACCTGTCCAAGTTGCCAGAAGCCCTCATGGTAAGATGGACTTAACAATGTAAACTTGACTCAACCCATGAGATACTCACAGCACACCAGCATGGTGGCCCCCGAGAGGAAGAACCGGTTTCCCTTCTCCATGGTGAAGAGCTGGAACACGAAGACCAGGAGAGAGATGGCAGAGAAGATGATAGAGAGAATCATGAAGGCCTGCACTGTCTTCAGGGCATCTGTAGACACAGGGCGAGGAGAACAAGGGCATGGGGTCACTCCAGGGGCCGAACATTCCCTGACCACACCTATTGTCAGCACTGGGTCAATATCTTTATATATACCTTGATTGGCGTATGACAGGGTCTCATTGCAGAGAGTGTTGGTACAGTTATTCCAAAGACCTACTGATGCATTTCCCGCGTTGGAAACCACCCAGACCTGAAACCAGAAGGAAAGAAAATGTTGATTGAAAGCTGACCCTCTGATTTAAAAAGAAAATAACAAATCAGCTTGCATAGGGATCAAATATTAATGAAGACACTTTATCTAGCCATAACGATGGCTAAGCAGCCTATCTGTGGGTGGAAATAAGGTCCGATTAAAACTGAAGTCACAAAGATCCCAAGAGAAGAGAGACAGAAGAATGTGAAACCCAGAAAGAAATCACCTAGCCCTCTTTGGGTTCCACGATCTTCATAACTTAAAATAAACGGAAGTAATCCAACCACAGTGGTTTAAAATTCTAAGGTTCTGAGAAACAGAAATCCAGGATGAAGAAGCTGGCTTAAGTGTGTGCAATTCATATACTCTAACAAGATTGTTTCTTTTAAGTCCCTGGTTGACCAGGAAAAAAAAAGTGAAATGTCTAACTGGAAACAATTAAAAAACATAAGACCTACTGGGAAAATAACAATGAATCTGGTGGTTAATAAGCCCCTTTCATCTAAACAGAAGGATCAAACTTGACTGTCACAACATGCAAAGTAATTTGACAGTAAAATGCTACAGCAAGTGCTTTCCTGTAGGGGCTACTAAAAGTTGAAGGGTGACCTGAATGGATTCCCCCAGGCTCATGATGGTGCCGCCCTCCCTTCCTGCCTGGCCCAAGAAAAGGAATCATCCTTCTAGAATAGAAAACAAGTGCAGGGTTCTGTCTACACACACACAAATGCACACACTGGAAAGGCGGGGCCAGGCACATGCAATCACCTGCGCCAATCCCTGCTCTTCATTCAATAAACAGCTGTGTGCCGAGCCGTATATTAGGGGCTGGTAATTCACAGATACGCAGCACTTTGGAGCTCATTAATACACTTTGAAGAAGCTTATCAGATTTATCCGGATAGATGTAAGAGTTGACATATAGAATGGCTAAATTACAAAATGAGGAGGTTGCATGGGTGGGGGTTGCCTTATCACAGTTATTCTTAAATTAGCCTTGCTTATGATCACACCCACCAATGTTTGCAAAGCTCTTCTAACTGAACTTTAAAACTCATTTATACTTTAACTGTGATAGGGACCTAAACAGATTCTGAAACCATGGTTTGCTGGACTAGTGATGGGTGGCCTTGGTTTTTAAGTCCAAGGAGCTGGCTTGTTTTTTCTGAGAAAAGCACAAGTAAAAGCAAATTGGGCGCTATAAGCCACCACTAGAGGTCAGAGTAGCCCAGAGTTCAGGGAGAAAAGACTCCCTCCACTTTTTTTTTTTTTTTTTTTTGTCTGAGTTAGTTAATTAAGTGGCACTGTGTTAATCTTGCAAAACTCCACTTTCACAGGCTACTCTTTGCTCAAAATTTGAATTCTCTGGTCTGGCAGTCAAAGCCTGTCATCCTCTCCTTCCCATCTATCCTTCTAATCAAGCTTCTCAGAAGGGGAAGCCCGGCTCTGGCCACTTAGGTGTGTGTCCTCCTTATCCTCTGACCAAAGCTTGTCCTTCCTACATGTGCTCCTTTGCTAGCACTCTCACCTGAATGCATCCCTATGATCCTTCCACCTTCCCTCTTTCACTAAGAGAAACCTCAGTCATCTACCAGTCCTCCAGGTTCACCTCAAGCTCCACTCACACCTGCTGCTGGGAAGGCTCTTCTAGAGCCCCAAGAAGCCACACTAGATCCTCCAGCCCTTAACCACCTACAGCTCTGGCAGGATCGCTCCTGTGGCCATTCACCTTTATCCTCTTGTTATTTAATTGTTTGAAGGGCAAGCGTGTGTTTATTTTGTTTTCCCACAACTGAGCTGTAAGTTCATGAAGGGCAAGGGCTGTGGCTTAAACTTCTTTTGTGCACTTGATGTAAATATTCGAATGATTTCTCAATGAGTGAATAAACAAAAGAATATTACTCACATTGGCAATGGTGCAAACAAATAGCATAATAACAGTGGCGATGTGGACCACAAATATACCAGCCAGCAATACCAACATCTTGGCTTTCGGTTTTTTTGGTAACTCGTGAGCAAAGAGTTCTGAAAAGAAAAAGAAAGGGACAAAAACGGTTACTGTTGGATTCGATAAGACGACTCAGTTTTCCCACACATGTGGGCTCTCTGCTAACCTGGGGAAGAGCTGCTCTAAAAACCATCACAATCGAATCATAAATTCCTGAAAACACCCCTGTAACCTAGTTCTGATTTGCCTAAGTGCCTATTCATCCAGTTATACATACCTACATGGAAACATAATTTGGTTTCTTC